>NC_136772.1:22006739-22606739 GCF_947034865.1 Barbatula barbatula
CAAAGCAGCTGTACTGAAAAGTTATAGACAATGATGATAAGAGAACTCTTGAATAGCCTTCCCGATACTATTCGCGGGTCAGACACACTCTTCCAATTTAAATCTAGAATAAAGACACATCCTTTCAGCCGAGCATTCACTTAATGCATAATATGCTAAATCAACCACCGGGAGACTACATTTATTCAATATTATTTACTAGAATAATCTTACTTGTTCTAAAAACACTGTGCACTGTGCTGTGTTTTACTATTTTTGTGTTTTTTCTTATTTTCTCCTCTAAAGCTGCTTTGGAACAATGCATATTGTGAAAAGTGTTATATGAATTGAATTGGATTGGATTGAATTGGGCTCTATATTAATTTTGTATTTATATAAGATATCAGCTAAAATTACCCTGAATGAGCTTTTGTCTTATGTTTATTTAGTTATGCAAACAAGCGCAATATCGTAGTAGTGCTATTTTTGCCCAGAAAACTACGAGTGCATGTCATGTTGATTTTATACAACAGTTAATTAAATCAGAAGTTAATTTTAAGATATATTTTATAGACAACATTGTCTGTTTCAACGATAAATGTTTAAAAGATAAAACCTCAGGAGAAGTGTTGCGCGTCTCTAAGTTTCTAAATTAACATGTTTCTTGAGCGAATCAGTTGAGTGAATCAATGAATCAGTGGTGCACTCAAAAAAGAGTCTATTAATTAATCGGAATATCATGTAATTAATTAGATTAATTACATTTAAACCGCTTCACAGCCCTTATAAAAATAAATGCCTCCTATATATAGAGTATATATATATATATATATTTATATAGACAGTATATATACACACATGTATGTGTATGTGTAAAAAGGTTCAATAAAAGGAAGGAGGCGGGAAGGAGGCGGGAACCGGCGAACATAGCACAAGCTTTTAATAAATTACACAAACAATAAACCGAAATTAAGCTCCCTTGCAGTCGACTGCCGGCCACACAAACATAATAAAACGCAACATAAAGTTCCTCTCTCGTCGTACCCTCCTGTCGCTCGTCCTTTTATGCTCCCGGAGCTCCTCCGTGAGAGTTGCGAGACCGGTGCAGCTGACACTCATTATCACTCGCGTCACCGGCCTCGGCCGTTCCCTCACGGCTCTCGTCCCCTCTTGCTCGTTACAGTATGTTTTTGTGTTTATAAACAGTACACAGATATGTTATGTAAAAACACACATTTTTATTCTGGATGGGATTAATCGCAATTAATCGCTTGACAGCCCTAATACATCATAATTTTGTCAAACCCAAAACTAACCTTGAGTCATCTTTAAATCTAGGTGGGTAATGAAGACTTGGAATCTTTCCTCCTCTTTGGTTCTGTGTTTGAAGCTTCCATGATTGACCGGAAATTAGGAGACAGACCCATCAGCCTTGAGTTCACTATAGGTAAATACGACAGGCAACTTGAGCACAACAGTTCATCCAAAATATGTTATCTGACTCTTTTAAATCTGTGCCTTTTTTATCCAGGCAACTTTGGGAACTTCCTGGATGGCACTACACTTCCTCCAAAGAAAAAGCTTGAAGATGTGTCCTTGACCACTCCTCTTCTAGACACTACAGCTACAACACCATGCAAATCGAGTACAACTCCAGAGAAGCCGCTTTTTGGAGATGCACAGAGGTGATAGAACACCCGGACTAACAGTCTTTCATTTCTGTAAAATCAAGAAATTAAATATATAATATTATCTGTGCAGGCACTATATGTATTTGCCGATCTCAAAGCGAAAGCCCTGTGTGTATGTTTATTCCAACTGGGAGGATCGGGCCTATCGTCTCCATCACTCCAACATGCTGGACACTATTGCCCTGATGTTTGTATGTCAGCTTTCAGCACATTTTTTGTTTATCGAATCACCATTTGACCAGCTATTCACATAGTTTATGTGTGTATATTTGATGTTTGTTGAATGCAGGAGGACGGAGTTGCTAAAGTGAAGGAACTGGATAAAATGTTAAATCCCAAGGCAGAGCGTCTCATGAAACATGTTCTACAGGAGTTCTGCAAAGATGCCAGGTAGGCCTGAAGATGGAAGCGCTCCTTAGTCCTTATTGCCATTGAAAAGGTTTTAGCGGTAACAATCACAATATCGTTTTTTTGTCACTAAATGTTATTTTTGCACTGGAGGATGAAAACAAAATGTAAGCAATTTTTGATTCCTTGTTTAATTACGCTAACAATCTTATTTATGAAGGCACATACTGTATATGCAGCGATATTATAGTTTTGTTTGTTTGCTTTTTTTTATTCGCTTTTATTTTTAGAATTGTAGTTTTTATGTTAATTGTAGTAAACATTTTATCAATTTTGTTACATGCTTTTGTCATTTTATTATTTATTTGTCTATTTCTTATTTTGCAATATAAGATTAATAAAATATTTAGGGGGGTTTATCTTATCGTATTTTACCGCCTTAAACCTATATCAGAGGAAACGATTTTTAGATATAATTTTTTAGGCCAATATTTTACAGTATTTCATTTCAATGTTTGTCAAATTTTAATTTTAGTAAACCAAAATACCTTAGTATTTTCTCAATATGTTTGATTTTAATTTTATGTCATTTTATTTACTAAAGAGAGTTTATCGCCTTTGCCGAAAAGAAGGTGAAGGGAGCCAACTTGACTTTACTGGACAAAAAGAGACTCACGCTGTGTAAACAGGAACTGGTGGGTCTCTTTTCAGCACATTCTGATAAGCTTTCTGCAAATCGCCATGTTTAACTGTCTTTAAATAAATGGTGGCAGTTTATTTTCCATTTTCTATGTCGTTTTTCTTCAGGAGAGTATGATTAAAGTATCAGAAGGAATTCTTGAGCCCAAGAGGAGAGCCTTGACCGCTACAGAGATGCTGCAGGAAGTCCAGAAAATCAAAAAGAAGCTGAGATTTCTGGTGGAAGAGGTTGGTTTGTGTTGTGATATAATATTCAAATTCATGAACTTCCATATGTGTATTTAGTTGTATGTAACTTTGGATGTGGTCAGGAGGCATTGAGTGAATATTTTGTCAGAGAGATTCTTAATGTGTTTTTATTACATTTACGTACATTACATTTGACGGTTTTATCCAAATGCAGTGCATTCAGGCTATTGATTTTCCCAATGTTTATTAAGTTATACTTATTATTTTTGCTTTGCACTAATTTTTCATATCATTACAATAAATTCAGATGGAAAATTCATATGTGCAAATCCCATAAGATCTGATTTATTGTATAGTGACGCTGAAGATTTAAAAGCAGAAGAGCGGCACAAAGACAGTGGCATACCTGCAATAGAAAAATAAGACACATTTTGAGAAATTGTTTCTAAGACAATGCATTAAATGTTTATTATAAAGAACAAGTTCATATCCACTTTTAAGCAATACAACAATAACATTTCTACATGTATTTAAGAATATTTATGCTCGCTTCATTTGGTCTGCGGCTGTATATCTGTTATCATATATTTTGGGCAAGATTAGTTCTATGTACATGTCAGTTTTGCAAAGTCTTTTTGACGTAAATCTCCTTTATTACTAACGTTGTCGTCTGTCTAATTGTCTGTCCCAGCCTCAGCACACTCTGCCGGATGTGTTCGTGAACATGGTCAGTAATAACAAGCGTTTGGCACACGCCAGAATCCCTGCTCGGCACCTGCTCTTCTCAGAAAGTCAAGAGCAGAAAGGCAAAGACTGTGGGAAGATCATCACGCTGTTTCTCAAGGTGTGAACCCAACAGGACTCATCAAATGATCTGTGATTGAAATAATGACAATCTGCCTTTTGCTAAAATATGTAACTTTCGAGCAAAAAGAAATGATCAAAACATAATTGCAGATGTATTAAAATTCATGGTGTATTTAAGCCTCCAGGAAAGCGTGGACCCGGGTGGACCGTCCAGGCGAAACTGGATGTGTACCTGTGGCTGGGAACTTCCAAAGACTCATTCCACATGTTGGAAAATCTCCCGTCAGGCTTTGAGGCGGAAGCTGTGTCCTCAGAAGACACGAGTGGACTTCCACCTGAGAATTTACTATACAAGGGTAAGACGAATGCAAGAGGCTTTATTTTATTACCAGTATTAATGAAATATTTCAAGTATGTCATTATAGCCTATATGACTGCTTTCTGTAATTTCTGTATTTTTACAGAGCAGCACAAGTTCCAGCTGCGAGCTCATATGTACCAGGCTCGAGGTCTCATCGCTGCGGATAACACAGGCCTGTCTGACCCTTTCGCCTTGGTGTCTTTTATGTCCAACAGTCAAAGCACTGCTGTAAGCATGACACTTCTGTCATTCACTTCTATAGCCGAAACTCTTGATAGATGGCGCTGTTGACTGCACACCTCAAGTAGACCCATGACTGACAGCAGCTGTCTACTTTGATCCTGAATAATACGTCTAAGATAAAGCACAGAGCAAATGTGACCCTGGACCACAAAACCAGTCTTAAGTCGGACGGCTGTATTAGTTGTGTAGCAATAGCCAACAATACATTGCAGTTCTATGGGCAAAAATATTAGATTAGATGGCAAAAATGTCCTACCGTAAATATATCGAAACTTGATTTTGAATCGCGTGCCAAAATGGCCTGAAACACGCCAACAAATTTCACTGCCCACTCTTTGGGTATTTCCCACTCAAGTTTGATTTCTATGTAAAGCTTAGAACATCCGCCTTTCAAATAGTTTTATCTCGACCAAAAATCGCCCCATCCTAACAAACTGTACATCAAAACACATTTATTCAGCTTTCAGATGATGTATACATCTCCCTTATGACTGGTGTTGTGGTCAAAGGTCACAAATACGAAAGCAAACCACTTGGTAATTTAAAAAGATTGTTATTTATACATTTTGTAGATCATCAACCAAACTTTGACACCCACTTGGAACCAAATGCTCCTGATAGAAAACGTGTCTCTGTATGGAGAGCTTCATGAAATAGTCCAGGAACCTCCGCGAGTTGTGATTGAAGTGTACGATGATGATGCAGTGGTGAGGAAAATACATTTTCAGCTTAGTGAGGATGATCGTGTAGAATTGATCATTGTATTCAAGCTTGTTTAAGTGTCTTACATTTTGCAATACAGCTCAATCGAAACAGTCTTTAAATGCCCTAAAGGGACGGTTTACACCCTCAGGGTAAAGAATATTTGGGATCGACGGTGGCTGTTCCAGTAGTGAAAGTAAGTGAGGAGCAGTACTCCCCCCCTCATCTTCAGTACAGCCCGCTGTTCTGTGGGAATCTGTCAGGAGGAGACATACTGGGAGCCTTTGAACTCATTCAGGTCCGTTTTTACAAACACAACACATGACAATAATATTCATTCGGTCATTTTATAATAACATAATGTCCAGAGATGAAGACGTTTTTCAAGATGCGATGCTTTTTTGAAGTAGGGCTGCACAGTTCTGAAGAAAATGCAGTGAGTTGCTAAATAATGCTAAAGCAATGTGATTTATTCATTTTACTTTTATTAAAAACTAAACATTATAAACATAAAACTGGGAAAAACTGCATTAACATAAAGCTTTGACTAGTATTAAAATCATTCAGTTACTGCAAACCATTGAAACATGCATGCGTGTTATTATTTTGTATTATTTATATCTTGCAGCCCTTGTTTGAAGGTTGTACACACGTTATACTTTATATGTTTAGGGTTAAACCATAGACAGATCCTCCACATAATGAATGTTACATTCACATCTGTTTTAGAACGGTATAAAATGTGCTGTCTTGTCTTACTCAGTCAGGAGAACACAAACTTCCTGCGTTCGATAAACTGGAGGGTGGGGTTTTCCCAGTGCCCGCAAACATCCGACCTGTGCTCTGCAAATACAGAATAGAGGTAAACAAATGATGACTTACTGGCTGTATATAGTGTATTGTAAAAAAAGTATAAAAATAAATCACTGCCCTTTTTTTTCCATTCCACTAAATCCAATTTCTTTCGATTCTGTTAAAATATATAGATGTATGCTTTTGCAAGATTGTTTTATTCAAAGCAACTTACTGTCTATTAAGATTGAAAGGAACCCATGACTTCAGCGTTGCTAGCAATATGTGTCACAAGCACAGGAAAGGAGATGTTTACACCGCCAAATGTTTTTTAGTGTACATTCAGGTCACTTGACACGCGACAAATGCAGCACGAGAATATGCAGCGAAATGGAAAATGAAAGACAACTACGTCTTATCCTGTGTTTTTTCATTTGCACAATAATTAAGATAGTCACACACTAACATTAGTTAATACATTATCTAACATAAACCGACAGTGCGCAATATATTTAACAGCATTTATTCATCTTAGTACATGCTAATACAAATACAGTTGTTCTTTCTTTGACCATGTGTGTTTATTGTGTATTAACAAATGTAAACCCATACAGGTTGTCGTTTAAAATAGGCATTTAAATGTGCATTAAACATATTGAATAATAGTTAGTAATTTTTTTTTGCTTTTCTGCAGGTTTTGTTCTGGGGCCTGAGAGAACTGAAGAAGGTTCAGCTCTTATCTGTTGATAGGCCTCAAGCGTTTATAAAGTGTGCAGGCAGAGGAGTCAACTCTTCAGTGATACAGAGTTTCAAGAAAAACTCAAACTTCACAATGCTCATGGATGCCTTTGATGTGGTAAATCGACTGACGTTCTGTTTACTGTTGATGTGTGCCATTGTCCCTATCGCACTGCTGGTGTTTTCCGCTGATCTCAGTGAATCTCTGGCTGCTGTTGTTGCTTCATAGGAACTGCCTGAAGATGAACACCTGCTCCCCCCTCTCACCATCACTGTGGTGGACTGGAGGGCCTTTGGGCGGAGCACGCTTGTGGGTAGTCATGTGATTAACAACCTGGCTTTATTCAAACACATCCCCACAATAACCCAACAGCCACAGCGGGAGGCCAAAAACGTTGCTGGTAAAGGACTTGCAATCACGTTTTATGCAACATTAGAATTAATCGATTATTATTTATCTAATGTTGATTAGTGTTGCTAAACTAGCTAATGCTTAACATTTTTTAGAATGTTTGGTAAGAAAAAATCTCACTTTTTTCTCAACAGATTTGTCCAACCAAAGTTTAATTAGCATAAATATGTGTGAATACTATCAAATAATCTCAGGAAGACCTGGACGAGCCCCCAAACCTTTAAGATCCCCAAGTGTTCCAGTACATATTCAGATGTACAGCAACTTTAAATAGTTAAAACGCTGGGTTATCCTTATGTTTAATTTACACTTGAATAATAGTATGGTTTGTTTCCACCTATAGTCGCTGCACTATCTATTCAGCAGAGTGTTGTGCCAAAGCCAGAAGAAGAGATTGCCATTGACATAGATTACGAGGAGACACCCACCCTTCTTCCAGAACCTGAACCAGAATGTCCAGACCAAAGGGTTTGTTTTCATTGCACTTGCACATACATGCAAGTAGTAAAAGAACTGCTGATAGACACATACACACACCTGGCCCAGTTTAGAAGTATAACTGTAAACTCTTGATAAATATCAGGTGTCAAAGAAATCCAAACGAAGGTCGACTAAGAGGAAGAAACGCACAGCGGCAGATGAGTCCGCGGATAATGTTATTGACTGGTGGTCCAAGTATTATGCATCAGTGGAGAAGATCCAACTGGTAAACTTGTAAACTACTAAAATAAACAACCTTACCTACCTTAAGTGGTCCAGATTTTATTTTTCATGCTAACTAGTCTTTTGCGCCAAACCTTCATTCTTAGGCAAAGCAAAACGAAGGAAATCCATTTCCACTGCTCTTTGATAATGGTAAGTGATTTCTGAGTTTATTCTCTGGACCATGCAAACACGTCACATTTTAAATTTGGTCAAAAATCATACCCATGTTATGATATGTTTCAGTACATCCACTGGAGAACATTGTGTCAGAAGGATTGATCAATCTGGGTAAGAATAGTTTGAAAACTGTCAAGTGTATTGCATGGTCCCATACCTTGATCTGGTCAATAGGATTGAATATAGGCCAACTGAAGTTTTATTCATAATGCATGTCATGTCATACACCAGAAAAAAAATGACTGTGACTTTGAAAAGTTGTTATATTCAATGTGCATTTCATAATTCATGTTTAGTTAATGTTACACTCATATGAAGAGATCACGTGATATTTTGCAGTCTTAGTGTACTGATCTGCACCCCTGTTTCCTGTTTTGCACACAAATAGCTGTTGCTGTTTTTTTTGAAGTGTGAAGTTTGTATTTGCTTCATGATTTTATATGTATTTCACTTAAAGGTACAGTGTGTCATTTTTGGGATGGTCTATTCTATTGATAGAAATGCAATATAATATACATAGCCTTCAGAGGTGTATAAAGAGGTTACACAATGAAGCATTATGTTTTTATTACCTTATGAGCTATTTCTACCTACATAGACCGCGGGTCCCCTTGCATGTAATTCGCCATGTTCTGTCAGCCATTGTAGTGTTTCGAACATGAGGGGGAAGGGTGGAGTGAGTGGCTGTTTGCAATTCGCAACCTAGATGTTACTGACTGGACCTTTAAAATAGTAATTACAATGTTGAAAAATTTTAATGTTTCAGTAATAATAAACCGTGTGCTTGTTAATATGTTATATTTTGATCTGTAATACTTGATTTCGATTGACTAGTCGACATAATCCATGTTCTGTTATTCACTGATAGTGTACAGGCAGCCCGTTGTTATCCCAGAAAATACATGGCTACTTGCCACATGAGAAAAATTAAATGTGAATTAGAAATATTTGATTAGCTTATTTTTACCGAATGCAGACCTTCCACAAGGAAAACCTGTTTACTTTCAGTTTTAAGTTAAGAAATGACGTTCAAATTTCACGAACAGGCAATTTGGTTGAATCATTTGTACATATAATGTCTATATATGTTATAAAAAATACACAGGTTTTTAAATTTTTTATAATTTAATATAAATATCAAATTGATTTGCTGCATCTGGGTTACTGTGTTTTATTAGCTTTGAGCGGTTGTTATCTGGGAATAACAAACCTGCAAATGTCACGACTAGTTAATCAGAATCAAACATTCCAACGAGCGGTGTAATAATGTGTAATGAACCCCTTCAGTGTAATATAAGACCCTACACTTCACATCAATACCCGATCTCACTGTCGGGATTTCAGGGGCATACTTTCCACTGGGGACAGAGGGACATTTTCCCCTCATTTAAAAAAATCCTGTTCGTGTCCTTCGCACTTTAAAATTTGTTTAATGATTTTTAACCACACGCCGTCATCGCCACGGAGAAGTACGCTACTAGGACCTAGCAGTACACAGACTCTAAAAATAGATCACTGAAAGATTGTTTTCAATCAATTGGTTTGGATTTGGATTGAATGGAAATTCGTTTTTATGTGGTTTTTGTTTCGCTAGACTATGTGAAGCTGTTTAATTATAATGAACTTGAATATAATGAAATGCGTATAGCATAATTTTTAACTTTTTTCGTTTAGTAAGGACTCTTTTAACAGCAGTTAGTGTTTGTGACAAGGCTTGACAGAAACGTGGGCTTACCTGGTTGTTGTAAACCAGTGGTCTAGTCTACGTGATACGCAGGAATACGTGGTGTACCCTATAGAAAAGATCAAGGATTTCCGTATACCTACTAAAAAAACGCAAGGATACGTAACAACGTCACTTTGTGTCAGAAACACTGAAGCACTGACTTTTGGACCATTGGTGCAACCATGAGATATGAAACAAAAGAAGATCATGAAAGCCTTGTGAAAGTCAGTCTAGAGACACTGCCAGCAATTTAGAAGTGTAACTGGTGCTTGATAAGACTGCTGTTCATTGTTAATTATTATAATTGGCTATCAATTTCAATAATAGGCGCAATTTAACTGGGTAAGTAAGACAGTGATTAACAAAAACAGCAAGTCCCCCCAGCTGCCACTGGCTATTACATTTAGTCCTTTAGCAGAGGCTTTTATCCAAAGCGACTTACAAAGAATTCAGGGAGCAGTAAGCGATATGATTACATAGAGAGGCATTACATAGAGAGGCATACTCTATGCATTCGTGAGTGTGGTCTGTGGTGGTGCTCATGGGTTGTTGATCTGGGATGGGTGAGTAGGCTGGGGAGATCATAGTATACTAAGTACAAAAAACTAGACTACACCACAGTTAAATTCTAAAATCTCCGGCTCGTCTCCAATCCGACCACAGATTCAGGTTTACAAGCCATGTTTTCCTCCATTTCTCAGATAATACTCGCATCTTCCCCCTTCATGAGGTATTTTGAATTTGTGATAGAATTAAATAAATAAAAAAATGTATCCCGTTTTGTGTCCCCCCACTTAACCAAAGTTACACCCTTGCAGGATTTATTCTGATACAACACCCAGGTGTCTGTATATTATCCATTATGAGCACCAGTGGTCACACATGTCACATACTCAGTTTGTCTTGTTTTGATGTTATCTAGCTTCGGGTCTTAAGGACAGGAAAAAAGACATCAATTTCAAGAGTGTGGCAGAACAGCCCAAGCTTGCGACATTACAGGTAAAGCAAAAAAAAATGTATACAGTGCTTGCTGTGACATATAATGTCTGTCCATTAAAATTGATTCAAGGTATATGACAAAGAACTGGAAGCTGAGTTTGGACCCTTTGATGACTGGGTTAAAACCTTTCCGCTCTATCGAGGAAAGGCCAATGAGGAGGAAAGCTCTGCCGATGAGAGATTTGTTGGGAAGTTTAAGGTAAACAGGTTTTGCATGCAGTAAGGTGCTTGAATGATTTTTAAGTTCCTAAACAGTTCAATGGCATCCAAATTTCCATCAATCTCCTACCAGGGAAGATTCTGTCTGTACAAAGTGCCAGAAAAAGATGTTGAGGAGGATGGGTTTAAGATAAACCAGGGTATTCCTTCAAATACTGCGGTGGACGCCCTAATCCGAGTGTATATAGTTGCAGTAAGTTCTGTCTACACTTTTCATACTAGTGATAAACCGATGTATTGGCATCGGACGATATTTTTCTCTGTTCTGCCACTATATGGTGAATTAGCGTTTCGTTCTAAAAAGACCACTCATATGTAAAGGCTGTGTTTTACACATACTAAACTGACCACAGTAAAACGGGTAATGTAACGTGAATGAGATACAAATATTGCATGATTTGTACATATTTTATACATGTATAGTCGTATATGATTAACTTTATATCTTATGGACCTTCTCATGTGTGTAATGGGATAAGCTACATTTAAACAAACATCTCTCATTTACTGTAGTTGCATTTGTGTTATAATGTCCTCTTATCAGCCATAGTGCTTTCAAATTATAGGTATTAGTATTGAACATTTTAAAAATCGAATTTATCAATAACAATGTATAATTCTAGGAAATAAGGGAAAAGAACAAATATCAGCAACCATATCTATGTTATGTCATAATGAATAATTTCAAATACTGTAGATTCATGTTTTTCTGATCTCATCAAGGCATTTAACTTGCACCCAGCGGACCCCGATGGCAAAGCAGACCCTTACGTTGTGCTTAAACTGGGAAAAACTGAGATTAAGGACAGAGAGAACTACATACCAAAACAACTCAACCCCAAGTTTGGAAGGTAAATGAGAACAAAGATTAAAGTGTTAGTTCACTCAAAAATATAAACTTTGTCGCCATGTATACACCCTCATGTCGTTCAAAATGTGTATATGACTCCTTATGTCAAACCCAAAAGAAGAAATGTCTCCGTGTTCAACAATGGAGGTCAATAGGGGCCAATGTTATGCGGTTACCAACATTCTTAAAAAAATCTTCTTTTGTGCTCTGCAGAAGATAGAAAGTCATAAAGGTTTGGACTGACATGAGGGCAAATAAATTATTTTATATTTAGGTTAATTGTGGTGGAGGTCAATTGGCTCATTCTCGAACATCTCCTACATAGATCCTTTGAAATTCAAGCCACTTTTCCCAAGGAGTCCCTTCTAACGGTTCTCATTTACGACTATGATGCTGTCGGTGGTGATGATTTGATTGGAGAAACGCAGATCGATTTGGAGAACCGCTTTTACAGCCGACATCATGCCACCTGCGGTCTGCCAACCGAATATGACATGTGAGTAATTTCCTAGAAAACTTGATTTAACAAGTTGGTTTGGTGTCATCAATCAATCTGATGTCCCCCAGCGATGGTTATAACGCATGGAGGGATGCGATCAAGCCAAGTGACTTGTTGGTTAAACTGTGCAAGGACAACGGACTGGACAGTCCTCGTTTCACTCCCGGACGTATTTCCTTTGGGAACCAAGTCTTCACCGGTAAAACTTTATTTGTAGATGAAGGTAAGTCCTAGTCCTAGGTCACATCATGAATCAACTGTTGATTGTTCAAATAATAACCAACGCTGTGACAACACAGATCAGATGGTGGAGTCATATGAGCACCTGGCTTTAAAGGTGCTACACAGGTGGTCAGAGATACCAGATGTGGGCTGTAAACTTGTCCCAGAGCACATTGAAACTCGCACCCTGTACCTCAAGAACAAACCAGGACTGGACCAGGTAAGTCTGTTGCATTTGAATTATTGAGTACATTTGTGTGGTGGAGCGATTGGTGAAGTTGTCGTAAATGTTCCTCAGGGCCAGCTGCAGATGTGGGTTGACATTTTTCCTATGGATATGCCTCATCTTGGTCCTCCCGTGGACATCTCCCCTCGGAAACCCAAAGGGTTAGTCAAAGACCTATGATATCACAGAGCAAACCATCGTGATGGTTTTGTGATGGAGATTTACACCTGTTTGTTGCGTTTTTCATGAAGGTATGAACTGAGAATCATTATCTGGAATGCTGAAGATGTTATACTGGAGGACACCAACTTCATAACAGGACAGCAGTCAAGTGACATTTACGTCAAAGGGTAAAATTTAGTGTATCTACATGGAAAAAGGTTTATCTTGATATATTGTATACTGTATAAAGGTATAAAGTCACCCGTATGGATAGTGATCCAGTAACAGACCTTAAAATTCAGATTGTGATGCACTTATTCCTTAAAGCTGCAATCCATAACTTCTGCTTCTTTATCGCCAACTCTGTTTGAAACTTAAAACTGCAGGTTACTTTATGTACTTCGTTTTATGTGTGTCGGAAAACGGCTGACAATTCTTTTGAAATCTGACCTGACAGCTCAAATTATAAATCATTATTATTAACTTACTGCTGTGAATCAGCTAAGTTTTTTCTTTGTCCAAAAAAGTCTGATTGCAGCTGTAAAAAAAGGCCCTTGATGCTTTATATGTTTTCCAAGTCTTTCTCGGAATCGTTATATTGTGTTTTGAGAGTTTTTTTTTTCCAAACTTTAGATTTAAAGTAAATAATCAAATCTGGGAAAGAGTGGCCCTCGACCAGTGATGCTTTTCCTGTTCATTCAGGTGGTTAAAGGGTCTTGAAGATGACGGCCAGGAGACGGATGTTCATTATAACTCTTTGACTGGAGAGGGTAACTTCAACTGGCGCTTTGTGTTCCCCTTCAACTACCTGCCGGCTGAGAAAGTGGTGGTGGTGCAGAAGCGAGAACACATCTACTCTCTGGATAAAACTGAGGAGAAGATCCCTTCAGTCCTTGTGTTGCAGGTGTGGGACTTTGAGAGGCTTTCATCTGATGATTTCCTCGGTAAGAAAGTGCTTGTGCCAGGATCTCAGATTACAAACACATTAGGAGCACTCTAGTGTGTAGTCTCTACTGGTGTCATTTAACCCTTTCATGTCTTGTTTTTGCAAATTTTTGTTCTTCACAGGCTCGGTGGAGTTGGACCTGCATAGGTTTCCACATGGTGCTAAATCAGCTAAAGCCTGTAAAATGGAGATGTTGACGGAAAGCATAGAGACCATTTCTATCTTCCAGCAGAAGCGCTCCAAAGGCTGGTGGCCATTCATTAAAGCTGGAGAACTCACAGTAGGCTTTAATTTATATGAAATATCTCTTTACCTCCAGATCTAAAACTTCACAGCTGCATATTTGGAAATATACGGATGGCCACTTGGTCTCCATTGAGGTGGTTTAAAGGAACAGTTCACCCCAAAATAAATATTCATCATTTGCTCACCCTTGAGTTGTTCCAAGTGTTAGGACTCTGTCCTTCCTGTCTCGAGCGTTCTAGCTCCCTGGGCAGAGTCATGACATTGCCACGTCTTTCGGGTTTCTGTTGTATTATGTGTGGAGACACGTGGCTTTATGTTGTTACTTGACGCCACGTGTCTTCCTGTTATGTCTCTCAGCCCCACCCTCCTATCTCCTGTAATTACAATTTCCAATCACCTGTCACCGCTCTCCCCATGTAATCACTCCTCGTTAGTGTCTCCCTTTATATAGTCTCAGTTGCGCTCTGTCCAGTGTTGGTGCATTGTCTAATGTTTATGCTCAACACGGATGTCTTGTCATTGGATTACATGTTGGTCCAGTTTGTAGACTTATTAGTTCATTTTTCCTAATACCCTTGTTTTGTCCCCCTCGTGGGAAGTGTTTGTTTGCCTTGTTTTTTGGTTCATGTTTTTCCCATCGTGGATGTTTCATTTAAAAAAAAGTTTTTTTACGTTAACCCTTCGTCTGCTTGCATCTGGGTTCTGTCCAAGCCATTTTGTGACAGAATGCACCGACCAAGAAGAACCCAGCAGGCAGCTGTTTTCGCTGCAAGGTCTCGCCAGCCTCGTCCCCTCTGCAGCTTTCGCCAGGGGAACTTGGACCTGGATGTCTACCTGGACAGGTTCCTGGAGGCCGCAGGGGGGGTGCTCCTCGGGGAGGAGGAGGTGACGACGGCGTTCAACAGCGGCCTCAGGGTTCCCCTATCGCCAGCGGAGATGAGGAGGCTGAGACCTCTTGACTTTGAGGGCGTACTCCGGTTCGCCATGAGCCGACCGGAGCCCAGGGTCTCCGTCCTACCGAGGGTGTCTTCTCCGTTGGGCCCAATCAGTGAGGGTCTCGCCCTGAAGCTCGGGGTCTTGACCACCTTCTCGCTGTCAGCCTCGGACCCTGCCACCTCTTCACCACCTGCCAGTCTTCAGGGCAAGCGTGGGAGGAGCGAGTCCTGGGGGTCCTCTTCAGAGGCCTCCAATGCGGAGCCCGCCCCGTCCTTCACCTCCTTCCTCCAGCTGACTACCAGGCAATTGAGGAAGAGGCAACGGAGGGGGTGACACCAAGTCTGTATGAATGTCTTTGTTCTGATGAACACAGAGAAAGATATTTGGATGAATGCTTGTAACCAAACAGTTCTTGGACCCCATTGACTACCATAGTAGGAAACATTACTTGTAGGACAATGATGTCCAAGAACTGTTTGGTTACAAGCTTTCATCCATATATCTTTCTCTGTGTTCAACCAAACAAAGACATTTTTTTCAGGTTTGGAACAACTACAGACTGACAGAAATTTAAATTTTGGGTGAACTATCCCTTTAAGATGCATTTTACATGGGACAGCCAAGTTAAGACAAGAGAAAATGTCCATTCACTATGCTATAACCCAATGATGCTCAGTTTGGTATTGTGTCTTATCTGTAATGAAAGAAATTGATTATAGTACCAAAACTGTTTTTTTCCTTAGGGGAAAGTAGAGGCGGAGTTCCACCTGGTAACGGCAGAAGAGGCAGAAAAAAGCCCAGTCGGCCGTGCACGCAAGGAGCCTGAGCCCTTGGAAAAACCAAAGTAATTTTCACACTTTTTACACATTACTTTACAGCTCGTACGCCATGATGTGCCTTATACAAGTGATAGACTGATATATCACAGTGGTAGATAATTTTGGTCGTTATGTGTTTTTATTTTATTTACGATAAATATTTAAATATTTAGTATATTTAAATAAATAGTGCATCAGCGCTTTGTTCCCTATAAGGGATGTAAACCAGCATCTGACAGACAGTAAAAAGACAATCATCATTCACTTGTTAATGTGATGCCATGTTGTCACATCACACATTCGGCCAAATTGATTTCTCTGTAATTAAAAATCGATGTTATTCTGACCTTTTTTTAAAATTTACAATTACATAGGGCAAGCCAAAACTTCTAATATCAAATATTTCATTTTTCTCTAGTCGACCAGATACATCCTTCTCCTGGTTTATGAATCCATTCAAGTGCTTCTTTCACCTGATCTGGGGGAACTACAAGAAATACATCATTGCAGGGCTGGTGCTGTTGATCTTGACCTTGTTTCTGGTTCTTATCTTCTATACCTTACCAGGGGCCATTAGTTCTAAGATGGTAAACGGGTGATCAAATCACACCCAAATAACAGCACATTTTCACTTTGTGGTTGCTCTAATGAAAGCTTCTGTGTAAAGACATTACTAAATATGATAGTTTAACATTAATAGTTTAATAACGTTTACGCAACATAAAAACACTAGACAGAATATCGAAATGACCAGTTCATAACTCCAGGAAGCAAATGTTTATTAATATTTAACTAGTGTAAATCATCTTAAAGGGATAGTTCATCCAAAAAATTTTATTCTGTCATAATTGATGCTACTCGCCCTCAGAATGTTCCAAACCTGTATAAATGTCTTTGTTCTGCTGAACACATATGAAGATATTTGGAAGAATGTCAGTACCAAACAGATCTCATCCCCCATTCACTTCCATAGAAGGGAAAATCAACACTATGGGGGCGAGTAGCCTACATGAGGACAGAATTTCAATTTTTGGGTGAACGATCCCTTTAAACCCGCAGACATTTGAAATGATGAAAACTCAAAATAAACATTTTCATAAATACAATTACATAAACAAGCAAGCTCGATCGCGTAACCTTTGTAAAAGTTTTACTGTTCCTTATATGTTTTGTTCATATTCTCTAACTAATGTCTGTGTTTAAGTCATTCAAAAATGTAAATGTACTTCTGATTTATTAAACATTAAAATTTTTGAGTTGTTGATGTTTTGTGATTTGCAAAGCATAGAAAACCGAAACAGAGTTATCAGTACCTTATATGCACTTTATGCAATGTTGGTTTGAAAGTGGGTAACACGCTACAATAAGATCTCATTTATCATCACGGTAAAAAAGCAATACAAATAAATCAAATTTCTCTTATTTTAAATAGTAAAAGTTGAAGTACTGGGATAAATGAATGCTGTGGAAGTATTAGTTTATCTTAATGAATGTAGTGAACTAATGTTAACAAATGGAACCTGATTGTAACCTACTAAAATGTCTGAAGTAAATCTTCTGGTTTCAATTTTGTTCTCTTATACTGTAAATAAATTCCAATCTTAAAGAATAAACATTACACAAACTCGAACGTTTCCGAAACTTAAGAACTATATTTACAGTTTCACACATTAAACTTTACCAGTAAAAATCGAACATGATAATCTGGTAATACAGCACATATAACAAATTGTTTAACACATCTTCTGCTACGACCTTGCTGTCCAGGGTCTATAAAATGCTGCATTTCTGCTGGCTTTTCTCAAGTCATAATTGAAGTAAACAAGAGCCAACATACAGTAACTACCAATTTTTAAGTAGTAATTATGTCATGTTAAATATGGTGTAGAATCCGTTGAGACAATGTTCTTAAGAAATATTAATAGGTAAATAAGGTCATTTTCGTTACGTTCAGCTGTATTAAGCTGAATGTACTGTTTTATATGCATCACAGTCGTTGAATGTATCCTGTTACCCAAATGTGATTAAAATGTACTGATGTTTTTCTGAAAAACCTGATGTATCACAGGATGAGGTTATCATCATGCCCTAGATCTCACAAAGTGGTTGTCTTAGTGTATCTGTGTATCTCCGATGTGTGCTGACTGCTGAGATCAGCACAAGTTTTGTGTTTTTATGAAAATTTACCTGCAACCGTTGTTAAAACTCGCCAGTCCCTTTTACTAACTGTTAGTGTCCCCTAGGTGTCCAATCCTGGAGGGAGAGTTTAGCCTCAACCTTAAAGGGATAGGTCACCCGAAATAAACATTCTGTCTTCATTTACTCACTTTGATCGCTTGTAACCAAACAGTTCTTGGCCACCACTGACTACCATTGTAGGAAAAATGACAAAAGTGCCCCAGAACTGTTTTCTGCAACGTAAAATTATTCTGGAAAAACAGAAATATACCGTAAAATATATATTTTTCCTGTACAATTATAGGATATATAAAAAAGTTTCCCCATTTTTTCATGTAAATGTGTTGTCCTTTTCTGTAATTGTTTAATTTTTTACTTTAAATAAAAATCTTCAGAAATCTTTTTAAAGAATGGAAATGATTTTCTTGTAAATTTGCGGTCTTCTGTAAAAAAAAACGGTTAAATTCAGTTTCACATTTTACAGAACAGAAACATTAACATAACAGAAAAATTCTGTAAAATTCGTTTTTTCCTACATATCCTTTGTGTACAACAAAGAAATTTACAAAGCAATTTTTCCTACTATGGTAGTCAACGGTGGCCAAGAACGGTTTGGTTACAATCATTCTTGCAAATATCTCTCTCTGTGTTCATCAGAACAAAGAAACGTACACAGATCTGGAACAATGTAAGGGTGAGTAAATGATGACAGAATTTTCATTTTGGTTGAACTGTTCCTTTTAACACATCTGCCTGTGATTTTTAAAGAATCCCACAGACTTGGATTCCCTGGTTCAGGTGTATAACAACAGCTAAACCTTGCAGGACAGCGACCCCTCCACACCTCCACAACATTGGACACCTCTTCCCCAGTGAGTACAAACCACCCTGCGTCTGCACACCGTCTCATTGGTACATTGTTCCCGGTCCAGACATTTTGTGTTGAGATGGAGCTGTGGAGCCGGGCAGCATCCGACCTTCACTGTAGCTGTGTGACACTGAAGCGCTCGGTCCCAGCTGCAAAAGCAGGTTATAAGTTCCCGTCTCAGACATTCCCCTTCTGTACGCAAGGCCACCGCGCTGCGCTGTCGCCCCTCCACGTCTCCGGACGGAAACCAGACCACCTCGCTGGGTGGGTGTTCCCTGCACCGGAGCGCCGCTGAACTGTGCAGCCTGAGAGGCCATCAAACAGGCTTGTAATTTGCGTTTGGCGCGCCAGCGGGCCACTCGAAGGCGGGTTTTCTCCCTCCTCTCCCTCACCAGGTCTGCTAACAGAGCCTGCGGCAGTGTCTGATCCAGTTCACGCCGTCTGTTTGCATTCAGGCCTCGGTTCGCGTTACGTCCTCTCAGCTGAGTTCGGCTGCGCTTATAGTCTTCATACAGGTTCAGGTCCTTGCGCCTCGGACGAACCTGTTTTTGAACCCCCGCCACAGAGAGCTGGGAGTCATCGTCTAAATGTGGTCAGAGAAAAGAGCATTAGGTTATTAGGTGTTAAGGCATTGGGTATAGTTCACCCAGAAATGAAAATTCAGTTGTTAACTTATCCTCGTGTCATTTCAATGACTTTCTTTATCATAATAAAGAAAAGCATCTTTTATGTTCCACAGAAGTCATTTTGGACCACACAAGGCTGAATAAATGACTGAATATTTATTTTGGTAAATAGTTTGGTTACTCAATTTAAAAGGCAAAAACGGACAAGGTCCACCAGGTAATTTATCACATCAAAACAATTTCATAATGAAGTCAAATAAGTTTTGCTGCTTTAAAAGAATTAGCATGAAATTGGCAGATCAGTTAAGATACCGTAAATGATGCAGTTTTGAATGCGGGTTTGCACTTTTGTGTATCAGCTTTTTCCAAACCAAGTGTCAGTACTTCTCGTCAAGCTCCTACTGTATGTGTCAGTTTCTATGTCACATCCGCTTTGAGTTTTCTAATAACACGTGTAACCTCAAGTAGCTTTAACCATGTTTTTTAGCACTTTGGGGTTTCCACTCTACAGAATAGTATTTTATTCTACTACACGGAATAAAGAAGTCAACATTTCCAGAGTGATTCTTTTTATTTGAACAAATAAAAGATAATGTGCAAGAACATGCATAAAATACAAACAAATATTTAATAACATCATATTGAATAGATGAATAAAAAAGTAAAAACGTACAGGGTTACAGGACTTTGAGTATAATATAGTATCTACTGTATATGTTCCGTTAAACTTACTTTTTGACTTTCACATTATTCTTATTGTTGCTATAGGGTTTCCACTTTTAAAATGAAATTTGATTCTACGATTTTAAAATACGATGTGCCAGAAAGTGCATGCATAAAGTCCATTTCCAGACAAATTATCTATAGCATAACTATGACTATTATGAATATATGAATATTTTAATAAATGGTAAAACGAGCGACAAGTTACAGGACTTACAGTATAGTTTACATGTTCCCTTAAACTTTAATGATGACCTAAAACTACCTTGTAATACTTTCAACTTTTGACAAACATGTAGAAATGAAATGCACAAGTAAACAATTGAAATAATTAAAACAGTCAATGTTGTAAAAGATGTCATATTTTCACAGGCGATTTGTAATACTCTAAACATTTTCTTTTACGGGCGATTAGGTGGGCCTCCCTGGGGCATAACGCAGGTAATCTTTTATACATTTCTCTGCCTCCGCTTCTGTGGGAGTAAGAAGGGCTTTGTTCCTTATAGCAGCAGCTGCAAGTGTAAAAAAGACTTTATCAGGAAACGGACCACCAATCTGAAGAAAGGTAACTAACATTTTATTTATTCTAATAGTTGGTTTAATAAATACATGATGCTATAAATCTATCAACAAAATGATTGCATTCATTTAGGACGTACCTATTATCAGTTCTCCGATGTTTGTTTTTCGTAAGCCTCGCTTGTCTCCCCTCCCGCACCAGTTGAGCTGTTTGGCCACACAGGTGGCGAACACTTTGGTGCAAATTCTCCATATGGTTTTTCTCATAGTTTGCCCTCCACTATTAGACAATCTCTTCACCTAAAACAAAATGACTTTTTCAAAATATGCTTTTGTTGATCAGACATCTCGGTTTCTGCTTGAGTTTTGTTATCTAGTTTCTAGTTAATAGTTTCAACAAATTCAATGAGTCTCACCAACTTCTGCATCATCCCTCTATCCTTAAGTCTTTGCTCCAATCTGTCAAGATCCTCCATTGACATCACAGGGAAGACAAAATCCTCTTCATCATCTCCCATCTGAGGTGTGCTGCCCATAAGAGACTGAACCAATGCCGTCAGGTTATTGATTTTTGAACCCATCTCTCCTTGCAACTCTAGAATGGCCTTCTCTACAGCTGCAACACCATAGTCCATTTAGTTTGTTGGAAAACAGTATAATTTGATATATTTGGTTGTACTGCAAGTGAAGTCTTTAATCTTACGTGTACATCCGTCGGTATCGAAACTCTCAGGAATCAGATCTCCCACATCAGAAACAGCTACAAAACAACATGCACATGTCATAATGCTTGAATTGAGATGACAAACACATTTTACGAAAGCATAAAATATAAAAAAATTGGCAGTTGATGGCGACTTTTAAAACCTTCAAATAAGCTATTATTTAAAGAAACGATAAATGTGATCAAAGACTTTAAAATATATTTCTTGAAGACCCTTTTTATACATGACTTCTACTTTGTTTTCCGTTTTACCTTGTTAGCTTTTTGATTAAAAAAGAAAATCCAAAACAGAACGCAGAAATTGAGCCGCAGTAGATTCTTCAATTTCTTTAAAAAATGCTTAAATAATACCATAAACCGAAGGATTGTCCTGTAAGACAAATTTGACTAAACTAACAACCCTGTTAACATCAACCCTGTTACATTTACACATACCAACATCATTTCATTAACATAATTTAGCTTGTGATGACACAATGCAAAATACTAAGATTTAACAATTCTGAAGGTTAAAAAATAAAAATCATAAATATTTGTATACGTAAATGTCTGTGACAAACAGTTGACATTCAGGATTTTAGTAAAGCAGCTAAACTCACCTGTTCGTGTTGAAGCACGACGCTTGTAATCCAAATCATGATGAAGGCAATGCTTCACAAAATTGCACAGCCTCGTAAAAATAAATGAGTTGTTTTTTATATTAAATCTAATTCGGGTAACAAAACAATTTCGTATTTTCAGCCCATTCCCAAGAATGGGTGCCCTTTGTGTCTGTCCATTTTAAGGACTTTTTTATTTCTCGCAAAGTGCTCAACATTAGAAATCTACTACCACCAGATCTATAATATAGGGCAAGAATAATATAATTTACTGATCTGATTCTCCAAATACAGTGAATATACACAGGTGTGCAGAACAATGTAACAGGGTTGAATGTAATTTTACAGGGTTGAAGGTACTGCATTTTTTGTGAAATATACAACACAGTCAATGAATGCATTATTTATTTATTACTTTTTATTCATGTAATGGGTAACGATTCATGTACATGAACTCCAAAATACTAGAATAGAAAGAGCCAACAGAGTGTTTTCCAGCTCTCAACCTGCAATTTTCAATTTTCAAAACAATTCAGAAGATTAGCTGGTGGAACTTAAAACTGTGGCAGAAAGTTTACATAAACTAGAATACAAACAGAAAGACAAAACAGATTCTTTTTGATCCACAAATATTTGAGGATTTGTCAAGAAGTTCTGAAGATCGTGTCTACTGGATTAGCCAGATCTGTCATGGGTGCCAGTGTCTGAAACGTTAGGAGTTATGTACATTTCTGCAATTCCTACATTCCTGGTGGACCCTCGCTATGGATGAAACCGCTGTTAAGCATCTTCTCGATCATTATTATAATCATCACGATTATGTTCATCTTTGTAAGGGTCCTAAGAAGTTGCCAAGATTTTGGGATGTCTTGATTTATGAGTCTGTCTGTGCTGTGGTCCCCTCCAGGGCTACAGAAACGGCGGATTCAGGACGGCCCGAAATGGTTATTTGTTCTCTGACATCCTTTTGCCTCTCTCCACGTCTTGCGCCTCCATCACTGAGCCTTCTCGCACAGGTCACTGATTCTCTTCTTTTTCCCTGCCTCAATATTCCTTCTCCATCTCTCTCGCTCACTCCTGAGGTACTTTTCCCTGCGCACAGGATCAGCGTCCCTTCTCGCCCTGTACTCTCGCTGTTTCTCAGCGGTTGTTTTTTCCTTTACAGTGTCTGTAAAAAGGAATCCAATATGAGGACTTGCTCAGCTTCTCCGAATCAAAGAAGCTTTCAAAACTGAGCATGACCTTATGCACATTCAAACGCCCTTTCAGCATTTGATTTTTATGTTATTCGTATATTGATATCATCCTTTTGCCATCGACTCCGCTGTTAAACAATACAGATAGATGCTTTACAAACAATAATTTTTCGTAACCTTCAAAGGTTCTTCAATTCAGTTCTGTAACATTCAAATGTGGTTCGAGGATAAAACGTAAGCAGGGCTGAAGTTTGGTTAAAATAACTTACAATGGCTGGGACGGGAAATGTCATTGTAGTATCAAATATTCAATTTCTTTTGTTCCAAGAAAATAAAATTTTGGGGAAAGAAAAATCAAACAAGAAAATATGATCATTAAGATCAAAGCTTTTTCAAGAGCAATGCTTAAAAAGGAGACTTATGTGAAAAAAATCACTATCTGCCGGTTTTTACCTGTGAATTTATTAGGGCAACAAATCCTGAGCATGTTTCTCTGATCTAGTTTTCACAGTAAAAGTAACACAGTTTCTTTCTATGGGCAGTTTGCTCTGTCAACAGTCCCCATTGGTCATTTTCTGTTTACACCATAAACGCCGTGAAACATCATGGCAGAGAATTTTGAAAAGATGGACAATTTTGTGGTATTTGCCGTCGTGTTTTGATAGTTCAAATCTATTTCAAATCCCGTTGAAAAGTTCAGCAGTGAACAGCAAAAAAATGAATTTTCTCAATTACTTTCCCTATAAGGTTGACTTATGGCTAATTTGATACCCGTTCTGTTTCGAAATTTCCATATGATGTAATTTTTGGTATGCTTAAGTGACACTTTAGTGCATTTGTGTGAAGCTGTAGACCTGTGGGTATAGACCATTTAACATTTAGGGGAACACGTTAAATCAGCCTGCAATGCAATTATTCACATTTCCCCAAAATAACTATTAGTGATACTGACAAACAACTGACTTGCTTATAAGAGGCAGAGTCTTTCTTATTGAGCTTTCTTATTGATTGGTGCTAAATAGAGAGACCGTAATCTGAATTCATTTGAACCAACAGAAATTGTGCTTGCCAAAAAGTATATATATTTAATTTCTCATGTTCACACAACAATGTAAATATAACATTAAAATAAAACTCAACAAGAGCCTTCGCCCGCCGGTCGTTCTTGCTGTGCGCGGACTTGAAATGATCCAGTGCCAGTCTCAAGTATTCAACAGATAAATGGCATTTCCTGCACTTCTCAACGGTTAGTTTCGTATGAAACGTCTCGCATATAAAACCGTTTGTCCTCGGCGTCCAAAAATCTGTCACAGCAAACTGCGATCCGTAGTTATGCGCTCGCGTTGTGTTTGTGTGTAAACTTGTCAATGAGGAGACGGAGTGACGCGAGTGACCTTCGCAGATGACCTGTCCTGTATAATGTACACATAATGTAGTATCGATGAAGATGTTTAACATTTAAGTTTAGTTTTAAATGTTCTGTTTGTTATATTTTTATAACGTTTGTGTAGTGTTAAAAAAACTAAGTGCTTCTATTTTTAGGTCTTGTTTATATTTACGTCTTGCAAAGTGGCCTATACACAGTTATGATGTTGTAACGCAATACTGGTCATGTTATAACTAGGGCTTAGAAGGCATTACTTATGTTTACATGTTTATAATTGCCTAAAAAAATCGATTAAAGCAGAAAAATCTCATTATACGTCAACTACACTCTTAAAAATAAAGGTGCTTCACGATACCCTAGAAGAACCTTTTTTCTCTAAAGGGAACCTTAAACATCCAAAGAACCTTCTTCAGATTATAAAAAGGTAAGAAAGAGACGGTTCTTCTATGGCATCCCTGTGAAGAGTGTATAACACTTTCGTAAGGGTGAGGCTTTTAAAATTTTAAATGGTTCATCACAAAATCTAATTTGTGTGATTGTTTTACTCACCCACATGACAGTAAACATGTTTTGAGACCTTCCAGCGTTTTCAGAGCACAAATAAAGATATTTAGGTTACATCCGAGAGTTTTCCAAGGGGGAAGTCTTTCTGACAGAGAGAGATCCGGTGAGAGGAATTTAGGGACTTAAGGCTTGGACCTGTAGGATTTCACATTTCTGTCATAGTCAGACCCATCACAAGGGAGCCAACCCGAGACCATCTAGACACGGCAACAGCGGCTCAACCAATGATGTGAGTTTATGTCAAGACTATATTCCGATTGTTCTTGATATGAATAGTTGTTATGGAGTGTGTGTTTCTGTTTGGTGACGATTAGTATTTTTGCAATTCCATCCAGTAACACCGGAGTCACAGAAATGAACATCAGCTTTTTTATAGATCATGAGTTAAAAAAATGATTGAATCTTATACTTACAGGTTGATGGGTCCACACCAATGTAGGATGGGATTGCAAGTTCTCCTGTACTGCTCGGACACTGAAGACCCTGAAAGGATCCGGGTAAATCCAGCGGGACCCCAAGCTCAGGTTCCCCCATTTGTTGGTGAAGATCATGGTTGGAAAATTCAAACTTGTGTAAGTTGGCTGCCTCTGAGTGTTCATCCTTCACACAGACAATCTCCACCTCGGCCTCCTCCTGTTTGATCTTAAACGATGTTGCACCGAAGGTCATGGAGGTGGAAGTTTGGGATGGTTCTTCAGTCATGATAGGTGTTGAGAGGACACTGGTGTCAGCCATGTCTCTGTGCTCGGCCTCTGCAGAGGTCAGAGAGTTTTGACCCCATACGGGATCACTGGTCTCAGATAGAAGTTCTTGACTGTCACCCAGCTGTCCGCTTGAGTTACCTACGGAAGCAATATTAGTCACTTTCTGTTAGTTTGGGAACGTTAGAGTAATAAAATGTTTTGAATGCATGTCTTGAACATTTATAATGTATTATAAAACTGAAAAGCGTTTAAGAACACAGTCGTCTCGTACAACTGCCCTGAGAAATGACAGCCAGACATTTGGTCTGTGACGGGTTTGCAATAGCACCAACAGCCTTGTCAATTGATCATTCACATTTACGTTTTTTAGAAATATGACATTTTCATTGAATTACTTTCCATATTATTTGATATCATTACATTGTAAAAAAATCTGAAACTCAACTTCTTTACCAAAAAGTCTTGAAAAACTGCAAATTCGAATGACGCTTTCTTGAATGTACAAAACATAAACTTCACCGTAGCTTTTTCAGACCTCTAAATATCGACATTTTTCAATTGGCTAGGTTAAAATTCTGTACATTTCATCTCCTGTTTAAAAACTGTGGACATAAGTGATGCGACTTCTGAAACTTAATCTGCGCCAACTCAAAAGTGTTGACGTTATCAGCATAAAACTTTGAGTTGGGACCACATTTTAGTTTTGCAGTGTTGAGATGACGCCTACATTTTTAACAGCAAATATATAAATATTAAAAATAATATTTGTTGTTTGTATATGACCACAACCTATACCAAAATATAGTAAATACACGGGTCCTTCCTGTTACAAAGCAGTAGGCCTGTGTATTTTGGTTTTTACCATTTTAACATGGTACAGGACACGTCCCGCTCAGCGACGTTTATGGATTCAAGATTTCGTGGCTTTTTGGAGTCCGCTCGGTGAAGTTTAATACGTGAATGTTCAGATAAGGTTATAGAGCTCAAAATGTAGTGCGTGGCAAAGGATCCATCTGTTTATGGAAAGCCTGGGATGAGTCGTACCTTTATGAGCTGAAGATCCATGTATCTCCTCGGTATGGAAATTCTCACTTCTTATTGGCTCATGAACAACATTTGGTGCTTTGGTCATGTGGGTCTGCTGTCTGGCCCATGAGGGTCCACTGACAGGGGCAGGTTCAACAATTCTAGGTCTGGTACAAGGGTTTGAGGGTTTTGTACACGTTGACAAGGCGCTCGGTCCTTTTCTGCACATCGCCCCAGGTGGTGTCACAGCTCCATCACCCTGATAAACTCTGTTTTGGTCTTTTGACGACAGGAGAGTAATATACTTGCGCATTGTTTTCATCTGAGAACGTGACGTCTCCAACATCTTCCTGATGTTCTCGTTCTCCTTCTCTTTGGCGGTCATCTCGCGCTTTATGTCCTCAAACTTGAGACCGACCACCCGGATCATCTCTCCTAAAACTGTCTCCACCGCCACGTTTACCGCTTTCTCGATGACGGCGCCCATCTGACCGCGCATCAGAGAGATGGTCAGATTCACGTCCATTTTAAACGCGCTGATCGGACGGTCGATCGACGGAGATCTGCTCAGCAGAGTACACGATGAGTTTGCGATTAATGACGTGTCGTTTAATCGGCCAACGGTAGAGTATATTTGTGTAAAAAGCGCGTTTTTCTAGACAAATGCCCCGGCACTGTCCGCCATCTGGAGTATGATGACAACAACACGGACGCAGCGGGAAGCACTTCCGGTTCATACCGCGAGGGATACGTAGTGCATTTTTTCGCTCACTTTTGCTGGGAACACTCGGTATACAACAAATGTGACAAACAGACACAATAATCAACGACAGCTGAAAATATGCGGACTGTGACAAATATGTTGACACGAACAGAGTGGAAGTGGTTTGTGGTTTGACTGATATTGTAAGTCTGAGACAACAAAACTGCGTTGTCCACAGGTTCGTTTTCTGCAGATGTTCAAGATTTGGAGTCATTTACCGATTTTTGTAAATTAGTAGCCTAAATAATAAAGACCGAAGTATTATGATTTAGTATCTCATAATAATGACTTGAGTATCTAAAAAATATTTATTATGAGATTTCGACTCAGTTTCTCTTTATTGTGACTCAGCATCTCCTATGAGAAACCTTCTTATTATAGTGACTTGAGCATCTCAAAATAACCACTTAGTAACTCATAATAATGACTTAGAATATCATAAAAATGACTTAAGTATCTCAAAATAATGAGAAACGAAGTCGAAAAAGTAACTCATAATAATGACTGAAGTATAATGACTTGGTTTCTCATAATAAATGATTTAGTAATGACTTAGTATCTCATAATAATGACTTGAGTATCTAAAAAATATTTATTATGAGATTTCGACTCAGTTTCTCTTTGTTATGACTAAGCTTCTCCATAATAACGAGAAACCTTCTTATAATGACTCGAGCATCTCAAAATAACGACTTAGTAACTCATAATAACGACTTAGTATATCATAAAAATGACTTAAGTATCTCAAAATAATGAGAAACGAAGTCGAAAAAGTAACTCATAATAATGACTTAGTAACGCATAATAAGGTCTTAGTTTCTCATAATAATGAGTTAGTATCTCATTATCTTGTGATTCTTAAGTCATTATTATGAGAAACGATAGTCGAAATTTCGACTTCCAGTAAGTATCTCAAAATAATGAGAAACGAAGTAAAGATTTCGACTTCCAGTAAGTATCTCAAAATAATGAGAAACGAAGTAAAAATTTCGACTTCCAGTAAGTATCTCAAGATAATGAGAAACTAAGTCGACTTAGTTTCTCATTATGAGATACTATGAGTTACTAATTAAAAAAGATTCCCAACCCTGGCGGAAACGGGCTTCCATAAAACCAGTGCAGGAAATGGCCAAGATTCTCCGGGGGGGGCATATTATTTATTTTCCCACTTTATTTACAGTGTGAAATAGCGTTTGGACACCATTTCATCAATAAAAATCCTCTACATTTTGTTTTCACTCCCAACGCCTTATTCCCATATCAAGTCATAAACCTAAGTCGCCAAAAGATTTTAAGTCACTTGACTTCAATATTTTTGACAACCGTTTGATTGGATGGTGTTTAATACGCGTTACAAAAGAAACTGATCAGATGGATGAGCCTACATTTGTCAAATTCTAGGCAAATGATGGCTGTAGATATAACAGTTTTGATCATTTTGGATGTTACTATCCCCACAGTTTTGTAGAGCTTAGTATTATTTTAAACATTTTTTGAAAAAAAATGCAAATTTACAATTTGTGAGCCATTTTACCTACATGCTCATATTAAACATAGGCATTGCACTTGTAAAACATACTACACAAACTAGAAGTATAATTAAAGAACTACAAGTTGTTTACAACATCGTTAGGAAAGATCCAGTGATATTTACATTGAAAACGGTCTTGACTGTCAGAATTTTTTATTGACTTTAATGACTTAGAAAAAGTAATTAAAACTTTTTATTGACTTAGAAAAAGTTTCAATTTTAAGTTATGTATTCATTATTATCATGTGATGTATACTATACATAGCCTGCGTATGATATCTTAGATCATTCACGAGTGCCTGCATGAAACTACGGTTAAGACGTATAGCCTATACTGTAAGTTCCACCAACATAAACTAGAACTGTACAAACTAAAGTATTCATTATGAACTCTGCTGAAAACATGCCAAATGTCACACACCTTGTAGAAAGATACAAAAGCTGTCACTAGGACGTTTATTGTAAAACGTACACTGTAATCTATGAATTCTTGTTTATTGACACGAATTTCCCCCAGCACGACTTTCAACCAAATGTATTTTAGTACGCGGTATCTTTCATAAGTCAACGCATTCTGATGGGATTCATACCTATTTTACAAGGTGACTCATTCCCGTGATCTCCCATTTCCTACGATCTCATATGTTTTGACTTTTCCCCGTGACATTAGGTTTAGGGGAGACATTGATCATTGTTTTTCCACCTTGTGAAACTCCTTTTTAGCAAAATGAACCTTTTTTGTGGCTGCGATTTTAGGGTTTGGGGTGAAGTAAGGTGTTGGTTAGCCACATCCTGAAAAGTATACAAATTCTTTTGATATAAGGTTATAAATATATAATTCTAAATACACGCAGTCTGTTTAAAAAAAGGTTGTGCTCACTGACATGAAAAAATAGGGATATTCGTGTCCAAGAACACAAAATAATAGATTCCAAATTTCGTGTCTATTCCACGAACTGCCGTGAGACTGGGTATGGTACTAATTTGTAAAGTTGGTACTAATATGCACTATTAACTGTTGCAAAAGTGTACTTATTTAAAGGGTTCCACCCCAGTGACAGCTTTTGTACCTTTACTACTGAGTGTGTGTGAATCCGTCATAATTTCACGATCAGTCAATGGCTTTATTTAACATGTTGAAGAATGCACTAGTTCAGGCACTAGAACGATTATCTGTATCCCGTAACATCTTTTACTTTCATTTAATATGAGAGTAAATTTGTAAAAGGAACACATACGTCTTACATATAAAGTCTTACTTATTTAAATTAATACAAGAGTTTCGCATTCCTTACATCATTTTGATAAAAGCTATTTATCAACAATCTATTACCAGGGCTTATTGGTCCGTGGGACAAATATTGGCCAAGTAAGAAACTTTATACACTTTCAGCTTGACATGTTTTTTGACCAGGTGTATCGAGGGGAAGCAAAATAGTCAGTAATGTAATGTTGTCCTGCGATATTCTTGGTTTGACTAATGATATATTTCCATCCTACAGGCTGAACGTGTCTCCGCATATGCACCATTGTGTCTTGGATGCTGGTCCCCAACTGTTGTGTCTCCACCATGGTTTTTACATACAGGGTTTCCATTAAGAGTTCCTTAGTCAGCCGGCCAAACCATCATAAACAGCGGTAACTAAAGTTGGTGTTTTCAGCAGTTGTAGTTAATATCTCTGATGTGTCCTTGCTTCTGCACTTCACGCATGTCTACGTATTCCGTGTTGTCTGCATCATGCGGTTTTACTTTCCTCTGAAATACAGTAAAACATGTTTGACTGACAGCAAACCGAGGCACAAAACATGCCGTTTTATACTGCTTCACCGTAACACATGTACTGTGTATATCATCCTAATTTCAAGATGTTGCGTTGTCTGTAAGTGGTTTTACCTTCATTGGCATATATGTTGGATTGTCTGAAGGCTCAACTTTGGTGACCTACAAAAACGTAACAAAAAGTGAATGTAGAACTGCTTAATGTAATGTATATTTTGAATGCAGTTGTATGAAGGTTTGAACAATAACGTTTTATGCATATTTTCTGCCGTGTTAGTCTACTGTCATGTTTTCCAAGAATTGACAAAAGATTGAAACAAAGAGTAGGATATAAACATGATAAAAGATACAAAATGGTCATTAGTAGACCGTAATAAAACAACACAACTATAAATAAAATAGTTACTGAATCAGAATTACCCTTAATCTGATGCAGACAGATGTGATAATCGCACTATAGAGCAAGAGAAGCACCGCCACAACAATCATAACAATGATTAAATGCATGTATGTATTTCCAGCTGGTTTTGGATGCGGGCAACTCTTTAGTCCAGATGTTGGGGTAGGGCATGAACACGTCCTCCCCGGTGGAGGAAAATAAATATTGCTTCCTTTGAGAAAGTAAATAAACGTATATTATTGTTTGACATTACAATGGTCTACAATGTCACAATTTTACAAGACTCCTCACATACCTTGGAAAAGGTTGGTCGCCTTTCCTCTTTTAGGTTTGATCGGTATTGGTTTCACTCTGGATATCTCACAAAAAAACTGTTTTTCTTTGTGTTTGGCCTCTAGGTTTTTCAATGTGAACTTGAATTTGTTGTTTCCCTCGCGCTTCCAATCGCATTTTGAATTCATATTTTTTTTGGGAGAAACCTCGCAGACAACTTTATCGTCCTCCTTTATTTTCAGCTTGGCATCCCATTCCCAGTCTGTGTGTTCATCGTGCTCACATGTGACAGTGACCGATCCGTCTTCATTCAGCGTATGGTTCAGAGGGGCACTCACATTGAAGTCACCTTGCGAACACACTGAGGTAACAAACAAACACAGAACTAAATAAAGACATTCAAGAATTCAAACAAGCGCTTCCATTTTGAGAAAACAGTTTGATGTTGATTTATCACCTGCGTATCCCAGCTGAGAAAAACAGCCTAGACGAATTTACAGATTCAGCCAAGAAGCTAAATAGCTTAATTAGACTTAAAATCATCTTATTGATGGTTATGATCAGTGTATGGCACTAGTGAAATATTCATAACCAGCTTAACTAGCTGCTCCACGCCACACGACCACACGGCTAAGAAAGATGAGTGGTTTTCAACCCAGTGTTGTGTCAAAAATGAATGAACCCAACCGTTGAGTTATAAATAACCATTTCTTGAAACAACCCAACATAAGTTTGAGTCAAATATAAAAACAATTTAGGTGACTTCAGTTCAGTGGTGAGGTTGTCTCTTTTTGACCCAACCATGTGTTGAAGAACCCAACATTTTTCATCTAAGAGATCAGACTTTTGTGAACCTAAAAGCCAAAACCCATGTAAGATATTTTATAACAGGTGTACTGTGCGCAGATCAGCAATTGATAACAGAGTTACATATATATGGCTGCTTACCATTCTGAAGAATGAGAAAAAGGCTGAAGGTGAGCAGAGCGATTGTGTCAGTCATGGTAACGTGTCCTTGTCAGTTTGACACCGATGTGATTGGGGGGAAAGCGCATCGCTTTGTTTTTTGCTGGAGAAAGAAAAACAGGAAGTGTGTAGGTTTAGAGATCAGAACACCCACATACATACATATGTGTCACAAAGTGTATTGTGAAATGGTGAAGAAACATCAACGCTTTCAAAACAAAAAGATCGTGCCGGTGAAAATATTCAACAGGTTTTTCTCAGTGAGTGGGCAGCTTACTGGTAATAAGAAGTGGTTGAAAGGAAATGTTTGAAGAACAACCTTGTTAGGAAAAACCCATCTCTTACAGTATGAGCAATAATGTATTACAATATTGGTTTTCAACTGTGTCTCAGAATGTCAATAAAATCTTCTTTGTTGTTTTGCGCATTAGTGAAGAATTGTTTGCGTATTTTTTAATTTTAAGAGCTATATATAGTTGCAATCTCCATTTTTTTAATAAATGCCATAGCCTTACCTTCATCTAAAAGTTAAATCAATCAGTTTTTTGTGAATTTATAATATTTTATACTTATTTAATGAATAATATTAGAATAATCCCAATTGATGTTTTTTCACCTTTAATATAAATCTTAATTTCTTAATTTAAGTAAACTGAAATCTCCATCTTAAAGTTAAATCACTCAAGTTATACGTTTCTTTGTGAATTTATTATATTTTACACTTATTGAATTCATAATATTAGAATCAGACCATAATGTTTTTTCACTTTTAATATAAATCTTCATTTTAGTAAACTTAGAAATTAACAAATACTGTCAAAGCCATAAAATGTCATATTTGATGGGTCTTTGGAGATATCTTCTGGAATAATGTATAATAATGTAATTAAGTCGCATGAAATAATAACTAAAGCCACTAGATGGCTCTAGTTGAATTGACCGGTTTTATAAACTTGTGCCAAAATATGCTTATAGACAGATGCAGCTGTGCAAAATATTGTTTTGTTTGGAAGGTGCGACTCGTAAATGTGTAAATGAACCTGACAGTATAGTCAGATTATTTTTGATTTTATTTAACAAGAATGTAAAAAACAATTGGAACTACCAGGAATAATTGTTTATTTCTTTATGTATGTGTATACATAGTTATGTCTGAGATGGTGTTGTGTTGTGTGTCTGTATTGCCTTGATCGTGTCCTAATCTCACAAATACATTTTTTGTGTCTAGTCTGCATTATGTTATAGTGTATGTTTCGAGGTTGCCATCCCCTTATTTATGTGTGTGTCTGTTGTATTTGCATTTGAATCGGTTCATTTTATTGGCAATGAAGAAATGATTAGGGATGATTTTGTTTTACCTACTTTCAACTTATTTCAGTTTGTTCAGGTCACATTCATTTCTTTCACTCCCAAAAGACGCAAAATTTGTATCACATTAACGTCCTATTTGTGGTGAGGTTGTTTGTGACACTCATTTTGATATCTAAGCAATTTTTTCTTGCCACATCCTGTTTAAAGCGCTACAAAGTTTAGCAAAGCTAGTGTCATCATCCTTCTCCTGTTTTGTATAGGTAAGGTTCACAGAATTGAGATGCGCTCAACTGATGACTATATTATGTCACACATGTGGCATTTCTTGATGACATTCATGAGGAATTTGCCTTTGGCTAGTGCACACAGTTAGAAAACAAGACTTCTATAAATATATATATACACACAGTTTTTATGTGCAGAGTGCAGCGTTCGTTGACCTTTTTATTGCTTCAGTGTTTATTAATTATACTTACTTAACTACATTTAATTATGACTTTCAGTATACTGTCTTTGAACTGCATTTATTTGTCCTCTAGAAAAAGAGTTTGGTTTTGAGGAGAATATTTGCAAAGCTAAACACAGCCAAAGCTACTATACACCCTTTAATAATAAAGGGTTATTTTTTTACTTCTGGTCGATATGGTGTAAATACAGATTTAATGATTAGATTCAACTTTATTGTCATTACACATATACAAGTACAGTGTAACGAAATGTAGTTTAGGTCTAACCAGAAGTGCAATTAGCAAGTGCAGGATATACAGTGAATAAATACAGAATTCAATATTAGGAAAATATTATGCAGTGGGCATGGACCATGAAAATATGACAGTAGTACTATGAACAATATATACAGATGGCAATATACTATAAACATGAATGTACAGGTGGCTATGAACAGATAATAATTTAGACTACTTTGTGTGGCAATAGAAACTGACTTTAAAAAATAAACCCGCTTTAAAAGTTGTCCACCGGATTGGACAACTAAAGCTATGATTTGAAGTTCTTGCTGAATAATCAAGAGTATTAAACAGCTATGCCAGATAACTAATGAATTGTGTAATACAACCAGAATACAATCAAATTAACATTGTCTATGAAACAATTACATCTAGTCTTTTAGCAGATCCCCCCAAATTTACTGGCGCACAATAAAGTTTTGAAATAGTCTACAGGGTACTACGTGTAGGAAACACATCTATCTTATACAGGATTACATTGCCAAGTTACATACCATGATCACAACCTGAAGGATAATATCAACACCTGTACACATTACACCACAACAATGCTTTTCTGGACCAGCAACAACAATATCGAAACAATTCCCTGCATACTGTATCTCACTGGCATTTGCAAGCACACACTGTAATTTGTCCATTTGTTAAACTTTATTTGAGTAACAAGCACCTCGCTACTCGTTCTCATGTAAGCGCGTAATGTGTTAAACGGCATTAACGAATATTACAGGTATACTTCTTTAGCCAATACGTTTGGCTATATTATTTCACACAGCCCCTGAAATAACTGAATAAAATTAGTAAAGCAGCAAAGTCACATGCATAAACCCATATTGTGCAACTCTGGGTGTCGTCAGCATAACAGTGATAGAAGAAGCCGTGTGCCGTATGATGGGTCCCATGTATTGTAGATGGAGAGTATGAGCGGTCCAAGCACCGATCCCTGAGGGACCCGAGTGAACATGTGGTGAGCAGTGGACAGCGAGCCCCTCCATGACACCCTGAATGATCTGCCGGAGAGGTAGGATGTGAACCAGCGGATAGGAGTGCCTGAGATTCCTAAAGATGACAGGGTTGCTAGCAGTATCTGATGATTGACAGTGTCAAACGCTGCAGATAAGTCCAGCAGATTCAGGACCGAGGATTTAGATTCCGCCTTGGCCAGCCGCAGTGCCTAGGTGACCGATAGCAGTGCAGTGTCAGTGGAGTGGTTTGTTTGTCATCCAGTAGTTTATTCTGGGATAGGTAGGAAGACACCTGGTTGAAAACTGCCCTTTCAAGTGTTTTCACAATAAATGGGAGGAGAGAGATCGGTCAGTAACTGTCGGTAGTAGAGGGGTCCAATGTGGGTTCTTAAGTAGGAGTGTGACCTGGCTGAATGTGAATGGAAAAGTGCCGGTGAGCAGGGAGGGGTTGATGATGTGTGTGAGTGGGATGGATATGGCCTGGAGGAGATTGGAGGGAATTGGGTCAAGGGGACAGGTGGTGGGGTGGCTGGAGAGAAGTCTTGTGACTTCAGTGAGGCGAAAGAGGACCGTTTAATGTTTGAAGTGAGGGTAGTGTATACCGAGGTCTGAGGTGCTGAGAAATGTTTGCTGATGGATGAAAAAAAAATTCTGTGGAAAAAGTCAGAGAAGTCCTGTGAAATGTGAAGAGATGTGACTTTAATGTTATCTGTGGTGCAGTTATGGGTGTAGATAAGATCAAGCTGGTTTCTTGATCTGTGAGTACCGGATATGTCGAGGCGTGTGAGGTCGAGGGAAGTCAAGCATAGGGTTTCTCCAGCCAGGTGTTATGTTGAAGTCCCCAAAGACTACAAGAGGGCCGCCGTTCTCCAGGAAAGATACGATCAGCACATCTAACTCTTCAATGAAGTTGTGAAGAGGACCATGAAACATATCCAAAAATATAAAAAAACAGATGTAGACCAGAAGAAATCAGAAGTTACAGTGTAATATTTGTTATATTTTTTAGTTTTCACTTTTTAAGCTGAGCTTGAATGTCATGGCTGTGACGCTGCATGTCTTTCCAAAACCTTGGATGTCTGAATTTTGCTGCATTTCAGGAAATGGAAAGAAATGTACTTTTTATATGACAGTGTTATCAAAGTTGACATGCATTTTGAATAATTTTTATTGGTTAGATATTTGCAAAACCCAGTGACAAACATAAAGGGTCAGAAATAATAATGATTTATGGCAAAATATAAGTAATCACAAAATATGGAGATATGAGGTTTCAGAGGGACAGAGGGGTTGTTCCTGTCACGCTTTTGCGTTCTTGATATTTTTGTTGAAAACTTGAGAATGAATCATGAATAGAAGTTTTCATAACTCATTCTCATGAAAAAAATTAAAGCTTTCAATACTCATTTCATACTCCTTTTCGCCTACTATATAGTATGGAAGCGATTTAAGGAGGCAGCCACATTTTTCACTCGTGCTCACATGTGACACTGGCCGATCAGTCTTTGTTCAGAGTGTTTCACAGTGAATTCACTGTAAGAACAGACTGAGGTAACAAACACATAACTATATGTAGACTATATGTAAAAAAAATATTGTTCAAAACTTACATTTTGCTTTGAGAAAACAGTTTGATGTTGGTTTATTATGTATTTTCCTCACGAGAAATATATCCTTAACTACAAAGTGATGGATAGGAGATGTAATGGAGTGTGTCGTCGATTGCTTTTGGCTGCTCTGTTCCTGGCTGCATTTGTAAGCTGCATTTCTGTGTCTATCTTTTATTTCATGCTATCAAGCGCTGCTTAAACATTTCTTTTCATCAAAACAGCATTATAAAAGTTACTTACTTATGATTTCTTACCAATTCTGGAGTGTGAGAGAAAGGCCGAAGGTGAGACGAATCCTTGTCATTTTGACACTGATGTGATTGGGGGGGGAAGCTCTCAGGTTTGTTATAGCTGGAGAAAGTAAACCGGAAGTGTGTAGGTTTAGTGATCAAATCCCCTACAGACACCATACTGTAACTGTAACTTGCGTGCCACACAGTGTGAGAAGATTGAGGGAAGAGCACATTGGAAAAGATCTTCAAATTGATGTCAACGTAATGACATTGTTTGTTATTTAAAAACCACGACTGAGCTTTTGTTCACCTCTTAAAAAAAGTGTCGTGCATTCGATACTCTGAATTATGATACTTCCCAGAAATTATTAGCATGTTAGCTGAGCTGTTGTTAACATTTCACATACTGTTTGAAGCACGAAAGCTTAGCAAAGCTTGTGTCATCCTCCCGCTCATGTTTTGTTTATCTGATTGATCGATGAGGTTCAGAATTGAGATGCACTCAATTGATCACATTGTTGTGTGATAAATACTACATAGGCTACAAATCATTTTCAGGGTTTCAAGGTTTCTGTTCATGGCGTGCATCAGTTTGAGTCATGTCTTATCGGATTTTAATAAAAGAAACGCAGAGAAAGAGTTGGAATTTGAGGATAGTAGGAAATAGCCAAAGAAAACACTCTTAATTTTGTGTGTGTGTTTTGTGTTCTTTTCTGGGGAGGGGGGGGGGGTTTCCATACATCAATAATAAATAAAATACATTACAATGTAAATAATTAAAAGGCGCTCATTTTGGTCTTTCTTTTCTGAGCAAAACTGCTGCTGTGTTTAACTGCTGAGGCATATTGAAATGTTTGCGGCACCAAAATACAGGCTTTTTTATATGGTGTATTTATTAGATTTTCAAAACGACCAAAAAGAAGATACACCTGCAGGAACAAGGACATTTTTTTTTTATTTCAAAAAATGTATTACACACCACATAGAAAATGTGGGTATTGCCCTGCGTGAATAAATGGATGTTTGGCACGAGAGCGTGAGAACAGAGTCTCCAAAAAAAACTCATATTACAATGTCTGGCAACTAATGAATTATACTGTGATATAACCACAATGTAATATTAAAATGAAACTTGTATGAAACAAATATAAAAAGACCATTAAATTCATAAGTTGGTTACAGTGTAATAAAAATATATATTTCTTTAATAGAATAATAATACTATAATTTCTCTTAAATAAGAAACTGTTTCATTATAAAATAAAGAAAATGAAAATGATGCAATATTATTAATAAAAACATGTTAATACATGCAGGTGGACATAACATGTGTGTACATGCAGGTGAAAATACATGTTAGAATACATGTGGACTGTACATGTGGGAATATTCCCCTAAAATTGACTATAGTCTTTTTGTGAAGCCATAAGCGCCATGGACCCAGTGTCCCTCCGTTTCCAGATTATCTTCATTATCTGTCATAGAGAGAGACATAATGTATGAGTGACAATAAAACGAATAAGAAATCATTATACCTTAAAGAATTGCATTGCAAACTATTGATTGATCTGAGGCTACTTTGGCGCTATCTGGTGGACGTACGGTGGCAACTACAAGTAGCAACACGACTTTGACAGTGTGGCAAGCTGTAAACTGGAAGAAGACTAATTTAAAAGAACTGTGCCAGTGATGGCAGTCAACCAGTATGATATTTCTAATAAAGCTGGTTAAGTAAGTAAAGCCGCCTATTGAGGGCACCAGCACACCACGCCTCCCAGAAAACCAATTTCTCACCTGCAGAATAAAGATACAGGAAGTGATGATAAGAATGGCATATAGTAGAGGAAGAGGACCCACGTCATAGCTCACAGAAGACCACTCGGAAATCTGTCTGTGACTCTTACCCTGCGTGAATGCAGTGGAGCAGTTTCGGGTGTCTGTAAAACAAGATGAATTGTTAATAAAAGTCACTTAAAACTCCCTTTCAGCTCCCATTTAAACCAATTTAACTCCCATTATAACTATTAGGGAATTTCATATTTCAGTTTCTATTGCTTTCATATGAGAAGCTATAATTGTCGTGTACTGTGTTTTTCAAGATTCAAGAAAAAATGAATGTATGCCATTTAGGTAAAAGGTTTTTTAAACCCATAACAGTGTCTTTTCTTTTAAAACAGGAAGCACGAGCAGAGTCAAGAGTCTGTCACTGCTCTCGCCTTCCCGTCTTTGATGATTTCGTTGTCAGGTTTGCAGGTTGGTTCTACGCACTGTTATCAGAAATAAATCTACATTTTCACAGAAAAACATGATTCACACACGTCACAAGTTTCCACAGGGCGATGTAAAATCAAAACACAGTGAAGTCAGTGCTTTGCCGGGGAGGCCCCATTTCAACCCGCGTGCGCTCCGAGACCGCAACCTTTTATTGTTCAAACATACTTTATGGCTCCCTCTAGAGCACTGATAATAAATGACAGCGTTTTGTAAATGTGAGATATATCAATGAAGACTTAAAGTTGCTATTAGACAGCAGTACAGTACATTTGAAATATTTGGGACAAACTGTTATGACAATATTATTCAAATGGCATGGAAAAATGTCCACATCCGCGTTGCAGTAATTCTGTACGGCTAGTTTTCTATAGTTGCTATTGATCGTATCAACCCAACAATAAAAACATATCAAAAATAATAATAATAATAAAAACTGCATTTTTTTAGTTTATGCATTACAGTATTTTATTTGTTTTACTTTAAAACTACACTAAACGATAGAAAGTTTGCAGTAGACGTATCAACATAGAGAAAGCAAGTAAACAAGTTCCCTCACCTTGTATGTAAACAACAGTGCCGTTCCCAACCTTACTGAGATATGGAGGTGGATACAGAATCTCCACCTCACAGCGATAGATGTCTGTGTCTTGCCCCCTGAGTCCATAGATGTTCATATCTACTCTTCCAGAGCTTATATTCCCCCTGCAATGAACTCTTCCGTCTGTTGTAAAGTAGGGCTCAGACATGTTGACATACGCACTGCATATCCTCTCTTTGCCATGCAGACCTCTATACAGAGACACCTGCATTTCCTCTGGCCTTAATTTTGAACGAAAGAGGCAGTGGAGAGGAACATATTCCTCATTTCCTTCCACCCGATAAGGCTGAGAAACGTGCAGGGCTAGAAACAAGAAGAGCATTGTGAGATATTCTATTAGGGAAAAAATGCAAACATAAATTTACATTAGTGCCTTTCTAATGATGAAGTGTATATGCTTACTAATAAAATTTTTGTTTCGGTCATTACATCAGTGGTGTAACATTTATATTATATGTACAGAACATTGTTCAACAGTTAAATCTATAAAATGTTTCATTTACCACTAAACCGCTTAAAAGATCAATTCACCTTTCTAAATGACACTCTGAACAAAAGGAGCCCGATCAGCTGACTTAAAAATAATAATCATACGTTCAATGGTAAACTATTTGTGCCTTACACAAAAAAATGCACTCAAATAAACATGTAAACTTACCAATTCCCAGCGGGGTATATAAAATGATTGTGACAAGAATGATAATCATTGTTTCATGTAAGAGCACAATGATGCCCCAGGTCTTTTTATACTTTTTAAACCTGAGTGAGTTCTGGAAAGCTTTGTGACATCAGTAACGTGGCAGGAAACCTCAAGCCGACAGCAAATGCCCGTAAAGTGCTCAAAAATTTGCAAGTAATGTAGCAAATTTGCACATTATGTGTAATCGAGGGGAAAATATTGAATAAGCAGATTAAGATTTGAGCGAAAACAGCTCAACACCAGTGGAAGTGGAAAACTTGGTTAGGGTGTGCTTTGACTCTCAGCCTATCACAAAACCCGGTGGTCAAGAGAATATTTGGGTCAATGAATATGGGAAAATATTCAAATCTGATACACTTGATTCTGTAGCATTGCAGGTTCAGCACTTTCAAAATACATTGAGGACTAGCACTTCTAGCTTTACAATTTACATATTACCTGCTGTGTTCTAGTCAGTGTTGGCACCACATCTTAAAGGGTGCAAGGAATTGAAAGGCATCTAGGGAGTACTATTCATTCAAGAAATGGAATAATAACAAACACATTTTTGATGTTTAATTGCACATATAATGGTAATGTTTTAAAATATTTATGTGTCAAACAATTCCAGATTTGCACAACACGTTGCTTAAATAATAGTTCTGTCATCATTGTTTCCCCCTCGTGCAACCTGTTTATGACTCTTTCTTTTGCACAGCACAAAATAAATGTTTTTGTATCCATACAGTGGAAGTCAATTGGCGACTCCGTTCCATGTTTTTGGTTCCCAACGTTCTTCACAATTCTTCTACAGAAGAAAGAAAGTCATATAGAGGTTCGTGATGGAAAAGGGCGAGCTGTACCTTTTAAATATATTGTTTTTTTAACATTCTCAAGATTAGAATGGGGGGCTTTTCTGCAAAATTCTTGTTATTTGTTAGAAAGATATTCTGTAACGGGACCTCGATCTTTAATAAAATGTCAGTAGCACTTTACAATAAGGTTTAATTTGTCAACATTTATGCATTAGCTAGAATGGAGGGGCATACACATTCGTTTATCTTTGTTAATACAAATAAGTTCTTTATTGTTTGGGTGAGGTCATTAGGTAATGTCAACAAAAAACGTTTACAATTCTAAAAAAAATAGATGCATTAGTTAATGTAGATGCTGCAGAAGTTAGTGTTTATTGTTAGTTAATAATTACTAGGAGATGTACAGAATATTTGAAGAGTTCGGTTCCAAAAGAGATAAAACTATAATAACAGTTATTAACAGTGTTTTATAGTGTTAGTTAGCTGTGTTTTATGCTGTTATGGCTTAAATCAACTGCAGTTCGGTTGACTTTAATTGGAATGCACAATAAAAAATGATTTTTAAAAACAGTGTTATCTCATTTTGCAACCAAACTCTGTTACAAAAAGAACACAAATCTACTGTTGACAAAAGCCTGTAAAAGTACACTCAAAAATAATTGTGCTTCAAAGGTTCTTCACAGCCATGCCATAGAAGAACCATTTCTGGTTCCACAAAGACCCGTTCAATCAAAGGTTCTTTAGAGAACCATCTCTGTCTTACTTCTTCATAATCTAAAGAACCTTTTTTCGCCACAAAGAACCTTTTGTGAAACAGGTTCTTCGGATGTTAAAGGATCACTGAAAAAAGGTTTGCATTCAACCAATTAAAACATTGAAGGTTTCCTGTAGCTCAGTGGTAAGAGCGTGGCGTTAACACCGACCAAGGTCGTGGGTTAGATCCCAGGGGATTGCACATAAATTGCATTATCCTACACATTTGCTTCTACGTAAGTCGCTTTGGATAAAAGCTTCTGCCAAATGCATAAATGTAAATGTAAGGTAAGGATTCACATCTATATTTATTATCTATATTTAACTTGACCCAATGAAAAATAAATAACTTTGAAAGAAGCTTTGCTTTCAACCAATTAAACAATATTAGGGTAAGGATTCACATCTATGTTTTACAACATGAGCCAATGACTTTTTTTTTAGTGTTCATTATGGAAGCAAAAGGTTCTTCTATGGCATCAAAGAACCTTTTGAAGAACCATTTCTTTAGGAGTGTATATCGCTGCTCTCCTTCTGAAATATCTCCATATTTCTTGATATTTTTTGCCATAAATCATTATTATCAGTCAATCTTTGTTTGTGACTAGGTTTTGAAAATATCTAACAAAAAAGTGCTTGTCAACTTTGACATCTCAAAATCATTTCACAGCGTTTTTCCATTTCCTGAAAAACATCAGAATTGAACACGATTTCAGAAGGACAGCAATTATATTCATGAATTCATATGCACTTTGCAAATATATCCTTATAATAATCATTGTTAAACATTTGGCTGAACTTGGTATCAATATTGTTTTCATTCAATGTTGTTCTACTGTTTAACACGCAGTTAGATTTCTTTCTTAAAAACTACTTTGAGATCAGCTAAATATAGCTTGAGATCTAGTTGAGTTCCTGCAGACACCCTAGAGGTAATATATAATAGGGTTACCCTGCTGTAAACCACTGGATTAAAAACAAGTTGAGATAAATTACCAAATTGTTCTGAAGAAATGCAGAATGTAAAACACATGTAGCCAATGAAATGAGTGTCCTAGTGTTTTAATGGTAAAACATCGTACAACACCAATTTGTTAATCCGTCAAAACAAACTGCATGAAGTTAGATGTCCAGCTCGGTTAAAAAGTAAGGCACAGATGAAGTTGTGTACTGCTTTGTGAGATCTCTGAATGCTCCGGTTGCTGAATTTATCTGCGCCTATATCGTCCACATCTTGTGTTCATGTAAGGATTCTCAGGTGGCTTCTTGGTCTTGAATTTATACTAAAATAAAAACACAGTGCTTTGGCATACTGGTCTTATAATTATGTGTCAGTCTCTAAACATTCATTTATAACATAGAGCTTAAGGACGTGTGTCCCTGTTATAGTTTTTCATACAGTAAAAGTAAAATCTGTGTGTGCGTAAACATACAATCGCAAATATTGATACTCACAACGAGAACACAGACAACCACTGTGATTATCAGGTCGTAAAAAATAGCAACCCCCAAAAGACAATACAAAATCTTTGTCATTGTTGAAGGGCAAGGGTCAGTTTGCTCTGAAGGTTCTGTGGACTGAGCATCTGAAATTATAAATCAACAACTGAGGAAAAATGTTCACTTCGTCAAAATACTACTATTGCATTTAAATGCATATTTTAAACTTGAATCGTGCAGATTTAGTGTGCATCCAAAAGTTGTAACGGTCGTCATACCTTTAACAAGCAATATAGTATTGTTTTCCTTTGACGTTTCCGTTTGTCCGACTCGCATATGTATTGTGCATATGTAGATTCCGGTGTCTTTGGATTCGGTGCCGTGAATCATATATGAGACGCTGTCGTTTTGTTTGGACACTTGAAACTTCTCAGAGGATTCTTGACTGTTCGTCATGTTTGCGAAGTGCAGCTCCGTCTTTCCCTTGTATAGACTGGCAGATATGAGTTCTTCATCCTCTTCCAGCTTTGGACAGGGGATAATAGCTGTTGTGTTTTCATACACTCTCGTTATTTGCACGTTTCTGTCTGAAAAATAAGAGAGACGTTCTTTTCAATGGACATTTTGTCTTTAAAAGAAAGCTAGAGAGGGGAAAAGAACATATGAGGAGGATGTGGTAGGCAGCGTGGAGTGAAGCAGGCAGTTTCCTTCTGTTCGTTTGCTTGTTTTAATTTTGCAATATCAATTTTGATCATTTGTAAAATAACTCTGTGAGAAAAATCGTTTCGAGATTAAAACTAGCCCTACGTCTAGGCCACAGTTGCATGTCACACAAATCAAGCACCAAACAAAAGGAACTGAATAAAGAAACAACAGAAATGCTCAAACCTTTGTTGAGACAGCCACATTTTTTTTCATCCTCACAGACTATAGAGCATTCAGTCAATTCTGGATGAAAAAGTGTATGAAGAACAATCATTGCCAGCATCCACTGTTCATGCATTTCGCCACTGCGGTTATGAGAAACAGAAGAATACGAGATGCATGTGCCTGGCGAAGAGGAGGTGGGGGCTTTTACGTCACTCTATTCAATATCAGAGAACTGAGAATTTGACAGGAGACTAAAAAGAAAGTTTGCTTTTTGTAGGTCTTAACTCATTTTTCTCTGGATACCTTCTTTTCAGTTATTTTCTTTAGTTCCTGATAGTAGCAGAAGAGCAAAATGGGCAAAACGTTATTCATCATTGTGACACAAGACAACCAAACTAATTTTTCACAAGAAAAACAAACACCCACACATCAGATATTTTCCATCATTCACGTGCAAAAACACAGGGTCTAAGGTCTGAAGTCATACTGGAAGTGAGTCATTTTCCTAGTTATGCCATTTTACAATGAAATGAGATACCAATCCGTTATTTTTTTTCTCTACTTGCAGTGAAACTTCTCGACACTCCCCTGCCTTCCTCTGTCAGTTACATCTGTCACAAAACACATTACCCGCACTGCAGCTTTGCATAGGTTAGAGGAAGTGAACGACAACTGGAGAAAAAACGAGTTGTTGATAGCTTTGTTGTGGTTTGTTTGCATCATGTATGGTTTATGTAGACTCAATCTGAACCGTGAACATGCAAGCCACATACACCATGTTTACCATCAGTATTTTGTTGCATTTTCGATCTGTCTCCAATGTACATGCAAAGCATTGAATGCAGTGTTGCAATCTGGATGTTTTTATAAAGATAGGCTATACAATTTCTTAGTACAGACGCACAGTGTATTTAAAAAAAAAAACTCCACATCGTAAGTCTTGCAGAAAGTAATTTCCTGAATGATTTAGTCAAACAAACGTATTTCTAAAGAAAAATCAAAACGTGAAGTCTGGAAAAACTGATTTTTGTGCAAATATACAACATCGTGTTATAATGTTTTTTTTATTGTTTAATTATATATGAAATGGATTGTGTCTGGACATAATTTATGTTTTTATTAAACTTGCTGTGGAAATCACATGCGGTGACAGATATAAACACTAAATGGCAAAACACACATGGCCTCCACCCGTCGTTTGGTTTACCACTTCAAATTAAAAGGCTGTCAACTTGATGCTTTTGTGACATAAATTAAACGAGTCATAAATAAATGACATGAAAAAAAAAATTATTGACTTAAATGTTATTTTCTACAGTGCATTTTCAATCCAATGCAGTTGACATCACCTCTATGGTCTTCTCACTATGAACATGAGAGGATGATCTAGACCACAGAAATATGGCTTAGCTGAGATTGTAGTGGGCTCAGTTTCACACAGCGTTGTTGAGTCATTGACTCGCACTTGTTTGATGTGGTTACGCTTCGGGTCTTTTTATCTTCACTATCATCTACTCCCGTTTCACACACCCATTTGAAGCCCACCACAATAATCATTATCTATACATATGTCCAGCTGTGGGTCACCTAGAAACCAATGTGTAGAGCCAAAGAAATGACAGTTCACCCTCTGAGCCGATTACATTATGATGTTTTTGACAACTGTATTGTTTGTTTTGTTCTTTATTTAATTTACATTTACATCGATGGTATTTAGCAGATCTTATCCAGAACTGAGTTATTTAGCTTCAATAGATGGCATCCATGCGGTTCAGATATCTTTATTTACGCAAAACAAAGCATCATAGTCGGTATTATTATGAAAACAGTCGAGTCTGTGTTTGTTAGATTTCTGTTCTTACGGGTTGTGAGGACACTAAAGATCACACATGTGAAAGTTTAAGTTACTATAATTTTGCTTTCAGTATGTTGTAGCTTCACTTACCGTATACTTGCTTTGGAATTCAACGTTTTTTACTATTTGATAACTGTATTCTGAAATAAGAATTGTAGACAGTGTAAAGGCATCTAACGTACTGATCTGTTTATATAGCAATGATTCTTAACCAGGGGCCTGAGATCATTTTAAATGATTTAAAGTAAGCCTCAAGTATTAAAAAACAATAACACGCATCATCATTTTGTGTATAGAAATGATGTGGGAGGACTTCAACTATTATTGTGGAAGATTGTATAGGGTTTTATTGGTGGGATGCCAGATTCACCCTTACAGCACCATTACAGAAGCCGTTGTAACGCCTATATGCTAAACAGCCGATGCTTTATAATGACTTTCCATTGTTTTTTTCAGCAGGCATCTGTTCAGTCACATCAAATATCCGCCGTACTCATCCCGGCACCCGCTTCGCATACGTTGACGTTTTAACGGGAGAGCCATTGTGTCAATATGTAACCGGATCGCGTTAACGTGCTGTCCCATGACGTCACAAAGGGCAGGGCGCGCAATCATGGATTTCTGGGCTGGACAGGAAACGGAGACGCCGGGAACGCGCATCGGTCCGCAGCTGCCAGCCACGCTCAAAACGGGAATGGAAGCGAGAGAGAAAAGGGAGGCTCGCTCGTTTCGTTGTCGTTATCAAATATAAGCGCTCGACACGGGTGGAGAAACCCCAGTTTAACCGCGAGAGGACCCGGGATCCGGCTTCTGGATTTGTGCAACACGTCCGCGGTTTTCCCCCATTGTTACCGTTTCCTTTGGGAAAGGCACGAGCCGCAGGAGCGTCGGCTCGGTTTGCGACAGTAAGCGCTCTTTATTCATTCTCGCAGCTGTGTGTAATGCTCGTCATCCTTCTCTGAAATAAATCCTTTATGTAGACATGGTAAGCATGGGATGCGTTTCACGTCGGCGATGTATTATCGCCTCATTAACTATGTATAGACGGGGAGCAGCCCTTCAATACAGACAGCTGTGCGGTTCCCTCACGTCTGAAGAACGGCTCTACTTCGTGCATTTATTACGTTTTAAACACGACGTTGTTTTGTTTTATTCTCCGTGTTCAATAAAAACGTTTCCTCTGAAGGAAATCTGCGGTAGATTTGAGGTCGGAGAGAACGAGGAGCCATTGAAAAATCATCACGCGAGATGATGTGTCGCTCCATCAAAGAGGACCATTTATCCGTGTTAATGATCTTTTGTACAAGATGTCTGACGTGAAACGCGGTTTAAATGATTTGTTTTCTATAAGGCATCGTAGTTTAAAGCACCCCCGTGTCCGAAGCAGATGCATTTTATTTGTGTGTTTTTATCGTCATTTTTGCAACCGGGAGCGGATTCTGCAGTGACACATACTGCAAACAGATGAGCCGTTCCCAAATTGGACCCCCCCTCCACACACACACACACACGCACAGACACGCACACACTCACACTGATGTTTTGAGTCTCCAGACTCCACCCTTTGCCATGACAGCTGGGCTTTTACTGCCAGTCCTGGTGCCCGTGCAATGGAGGCCTGTTTGCGCAGGTACTTGCCCAAGCTTGGGCACAGCCTGTAGTTGCTGCATAAACCTCCCGATGGATACAGCCTAGAGATTTATCAATTATCCTTTTTATTTTGTTGTCTGTTAGGCTATAGTTATCTAGAACGTTGCATCGCTTGTATACATGCACAGGAGGTTGGTTGTAGTGTGCTGCTTGGAAGCAATAAAATGCTTTCGTCTGCATATCTGTGTCCGAGTTTAATCTGAGCAGAGACTGTGTTGTGTCCTGGGAGAATTGGTGGCTAGCCTACTTTGGTGGCCAAGATTAAGTGATTTTAGTTGGTTAGTGTCGTTCGGTTATTTAGCATGGTACTTTCGAGGTCATGTTTTTTTTTGTATTGAATACCATTTTTAGTCCGTGTTTGCAAGTATGGATAATTTGCACGGTAGTGAATGCATTTTCGATGACTTCAGCTTGAGGCATAATGGATGGAGCTGGTTATTTGATGTAAATTCCAAGTTTTTCATCTGTTATATGCATATCATCTACAAGAAAACATCTACCTACCCCAGATTTCAGCAGCTCCACTGTCCCTGCTACTGGTCATGCAGTAAATTTGAGACGTTTGTACAGGGTGCGTATCTACCTTCACGTCTTTTTGGGTGAACTACCACTTAATGATTCCAACATTTTCTTTGAGAGTCTCAGGGGGACCATAAAATGCTCCACCTGCCTGTCGACCTGTGTATTTTCATACCTCTGTGCATAAACGGCAAGCTTTCAAAAATCAATCAACAATTTGTACTATAAAGTCTTGCTGTTAATTTAGATGTTGTGTAATTGACATTCCAGCTTGCTATTGCCTCTATTATACTGCATGCCCTAGCACTAATTTATATTTTATCCATCGTTTATTTCAAGAAGGCTTTCCCATAAATCAACTAGTGATTTTAACCCATAAATATATAGTTAGTGTTATTTGCAGACGAGGTATTCATTAGCTCCTTGCCAGATTTCACTTTCTTTAGCTGGCCTCCTTTGCTACAATGACGTCAAGGGATTGTGAAACTGGGGTGGATGCCGGCTGTGTGGACACTTGGGTCCAAATTGCAGGAAGTCTACCCTGGATATTTTTCTGCTTGATGTGTTCTTGTTCGGAGGGATCTTTTTGAGGTTCTGATAAAGATTCAGTAGGTTCTCTAGGGGGCTGACCTCTCGCTTCTGCCGCTCTTTCTTGACTCGGCACCGAAAGTGACAGTGAGGCACTTCAGGACAATAGGAAGAGTGCCGATAGGGCGAAGTCAATAATTTAAATGAATAGTGTCCCATGTGTCTCGGACGAAAGGACGTCCTTTGTTTGTGCAGGAGCTGGTCAACCAACCATGGGCATCAATCTTTGACGCAGTGCAAAATACGCAAATGCAATATTGTTAATGTTTTGTGAGTGATTGAGGTTTTCATGGCAACTCGAATCAGCAAATTTACATTTTTACGCATTTGGCAGATGCATTTACCCAAAGCACCATATGATTCAAGCAAGCTATGGATTTGTTGAACCCACATCCGTCTTCCAGTTGAGCAACAGGGACAGAATTTGGTGACTTGCGTTCATCGTTTACTCGCCCTCTTGTCATTTCAAACCTGTATGACTTATTTCTGCAGAACACAAAAGAAGATATTTAAAAGAATGTTGGTAACCGAACAACAGCGGGTAGCCATTGACTTTTAATGTACGGACACAAAACCAATGCAAGTCAATGGGTACCTTAGATGTTTGGTAACCAAAAATGTGTCTAATTATCTTCTGTGTTTTGTAGAAGAAAGAAAATTGACAGAATTTTCACTTTAATGTATTTGCCAGCTGTTTGTGGTCTGTCATCAGCTTAGATGTGTGCTACCTTGAATAAAACAAAGCTTAGCCAAAGCATGATTTGTCATCGGACTGATTCGTCATTAACCCTTCAGGCTGTGATACAGGCTCTGACAAAGGTACTGCAAACATGTAAGGGTGAACAGGGTGACTCAGGAGATTGTTTGTACATTTGGTATGTTGACTCTTGCGTTGTGTTTCAATGTTTTATTAGGCTTGTTTAGTTTTCTATTGTTCACATCAACAGTAAACTCTGATGCCATTAATGGTATATTTGCATTGCCTTCTGTTTATCGGTACTTATTGTAGCCTGTGAAATATATGTGAAAGATTAAACGTATTTTCCACTGTCTCATCCAGTCTTTTGAAAGCATTGGCAGCTGCAACCCAACTGTGGCATGGTGTGTGTGTTACAAACACTTTGAAATTAGGGAAGAAAGAGATATTCGCTTGCATACATGGCCATCTCTTAGCAACCGATTTGTCATCACAGTAAATGAATCATTTTAAATTAAAAAAAACTTAATTTATGCAGCGGTCTACACTCCGTGGTGTACTTTAGGTTAAAACATTTTTCATACTTCATAACTCACAAAGTGCTGCATGTGTCACAAATCATAGCCCTATAAAACACTCTATTTGGGGGGTTAAAGTGTCGGAAACTCAGGTGAACTTTTACAGCAGAAAGTACGAAAATTTAAAGGGATAGTTCACCCAAAATTGAAAATTCGGTCATCTACTGACCCTCGGACTGTTCCAGACCTGTATAAATGTCTTTGATCTGCTGAACACAAAGGAAGATATTTGCAAGAATGTCAGTAACCAAACAGATCTCACCCCCCATGCACTGCCATAGTACGGAAAATAAATACTATGGGTGTCAGTGGGGGATAAATAAATATTACGGGAGTCAATGGGGGATGAGTTTGGTTACTGAAATTCTTCAAAATATCTTCCTTTTGTTCTTTGGGAACCAGAAATGCTTCTATAGCATCGTTGTTAAGAACCTTAAGAAGAACACTCTGAAAGTTTTATACTGACACCTGTTGATATGGATGCTTGACATTTGTGTACTAATACATGCCGCTTCACACTGAAACAGTTTGTTCAACTTAAGTTTTGTTTCTTTTTGTATGTTCTTTCTGTGCCATACTACACACATTTGTCCATGTTTGCTTGTGCCGGTCACACCAGTACGTATTCTGGAGATATTTGGTCATTCACTGATCTAGTAGAAACTGCTTGTTCGGACATTTTATTTTCCTACCCATTCTGTTCGGTGTCCACATAGTAATAGATATCATCACTCTCTTGAGTCTGGCGCCATTGTGATGTTGTGTCTATTGTATTTCCTGTGTTGTGTTTGCTGTTATATTTATTAATTGGTTCGCTTGTTTTTGTTTGTAGGTGCTTTCATGTTTATGTTTTGTAAAGTGCCCTTATGCTCTGTCTAAAAGTATAATGCAATTGCGAGAAACGTATTGTGCGTATTAGTGATTTGGGCAATGCTGTCAGGGCTCCAGACTAGGGATGCAACGATTATAGATTTTGTTGGTATGATTATAGTCAGAGCGTCGATTGCACGATTATACCGATTACTATTCATTCAATAATTTCTACATTTTTACTGGCCCTGCCTAAATTTTTACTTGTCCTACCACAAAAAAGTAATAAATAGTTTTACTTATTTAATAGTTTTCTTAATAAATAAGGTTATAATACCATAAAACTATTAGCCTTACTCACAGACGTTTCATATAGACAAAGACAGTGAATCACCAAGTTATAAAATGAGTACAGATGATCAAATTATAAGCAAACACACAAATAAAATGATCAGTGTTTTTAGGTGTTAAGTTGGTCTAGCTCTGGTTATCAAGTACAGAAACTGAATAAATGAGTCAAATATAAAATATAACTTCATAGTCATGACAGTATATATAAAAAATTTGTTTTAACCGTATTAAAGTTATTCAGTCCGGTGAAGTTAGTGTTTTGTTTTCGTTTGATGAGCATTAAAACAGATGTTTATTATGCTGCTGTCCCTTTAAGAGCTAGCGCGCACAGATCACATACCGGACCCTGACCCTAACATGCTTTTTGTTTCAACACGGCTTGCGCTCATAACAAACCATAATGGATTTCTCAATGTCATATGGAGCCCATTCGCCAAATAATGTTCAAGACCACGAGGGGGACCCGGATGAGCCTGATTCGTCTACCCATCTCGAAGTCAAATCTTCGCAGAGGTCTAATGCAATGGGGATCATGCCATTTTGGTTATATGGGCAGTGGTGTCCCAGACGGGCACGCAGAGCGCCGCCAAACATATTTAACATGTAAAGAAATGGGACATTTTTACGGTTGTTTTACTCGTTTTAAATTGTTCTTATGATGGTTATATTGTATATAGAGGACACTTTTCATCTCCTCTGCGGTTAGTTTAGTTTAAAATGTCTCAATTTCAAATCACTCGACCTCAGAAAATCCGTCATAGCAAACATTGAATCATAGTAATGCGCTCACGTTGTGTCTGTAAACTTGTTAATGATATGCTGAGCTGTGACTAATGTTTCTCAATGTCGTCACGTCGGTCACGCGCGGCAGCGCATCTCTGGACTTTGCCCTTCCCACACACATATGCGTACACTGGTGGCCCCGCGATTTACTCGTCTTTTCACATTAGAGATAACGACTAGAAAAAAACATTTTTGTTAGTTCGCACATGCACGAGTACTTGTCGAAAAGAAAACTGGTTGTAAAATGCAACCATTTAGGCGCAGTCTTGAGCTTTTGGCTGTTATAATCTTGTGTACATAATTTTAATCATGTTTTTGCTAATTAAAGTAGCATCTTTGCCTTGTGGAAATGTGACGCTTGGATTTTTGTTAAAGCACATGATTATTTCATTATGAAATGTCTGTTTTTGAGATCTGAGAAGCACGTGGCACACTGTCCTCTTATGAAACAGCATTTGTATACACTGCAGGTGTAAACCTCACAGCTCAACTTGAGAATCGCACAGGGTGTGACTGACTTTCCACTTGCTGACTTCTTGTTTTTTGTCTTTGACAAACTCCTGACAGGCTGCAGGCTTCATTTGAGCGTCTTCAGCCACTGACAGTCAATTAGATTAAGTGTCACGTTATACTGATGCCAAGATTTGATGGACACACAATTGACCTTGGCAGCCGTTCATACCCAGTCTCCCTGTGAGAGAGCCGACTATTTCCCACAGGACACAAGCTAAAGGGGGTTAAAGGAAGAAGAGCCAGAGCTCTCCCTCAGTTCAGCGGGTTCTTCTCAAGGCCCAACATCAGCTGGGTGTGAAGTGGCACTCTAAGCATGTTGTTTGTCCTTCTGTGTCAGACATTTGTTGCCCTTGAATTTCCTAGAATAGTTTTTATCATCAGATTTTTTTATACGGTGGTGATTATTGCAAAATAAATCGGGGTAGGATGGTCAAGATCCTAATTCAGGGCTCGACATTAAGAATGGTCTTGACCATCACTCGTGTAGTTTGTTAATCTGTGAACCTCATTCACTCAAACACGCAGAAAAGCCGGATGACATATTTAAAAAACAGGATAAACATCCGCATCTAGTTATATGGACTTGATGCGCTGCACCATCGTTTATTGTCACACGCAAACAAGCACAACCACGACAAACACAATTCATACAAACACACGCAGCTCTGTCTAATGCACCTATTCTTTTTATTCTTAGCAAAAGGAGGTAACAGTACTTCATGGTACGATATTTTGCAAAGCAAAAATGTTACAATGCACGACGTAGAGAGATGGCGTTTCACAATGTACTGTATGAACACGCCCTTCACTGAACGAACGAGTCAATTGAGTCAAAATGAGACTGAATGAACTGGTTCATGTCTTTCATTGTCTGATATTCTCTTTGTTGCAACAATACACATCGAGTAGTCACTGACGTCACGGCCTACTGTACCGTTTGTAGCGTGTTTTGTACAGTAATAAAACAGCACCACAACAAAATGTGCACTTACACAATTATATTTTGAGGTTGCACTAGTTAAATATAGGGAGCATATGCGACCAAAATGTTCGCAATTGTGAGCTCAGCACTCCATCATGCCCATTGCGTGAGAATATTGTGTTCTTGCTAGGCCAATCGGATTTCGTCACACACCTAGTACCGAATCATGAGCTTACCGTTAAGAGTTTATCGTTATATACCACAGACCGATTTTTCCGTAGCACTGTTATAAGTTACTTATCTGGTAATCGGTGTTGTCGAGCCCTGCCTAAAGTGAAGTACACATGCCTCGTGTAATGAATACTTGCTAGAAACTTTATGCATGCACTCAATGGACATGAAACATTGATCAGAGTAAAAAATTGGAAACATACACAATTATACGGTTTAGTGGACATAATGCATAAATGTTTCACCGCCTTGATGGACCAATCAGAATCAAGTATTTAGATCTTGTTAACGTATTTGCTCAACATTAGTGATGCCCGGTGCTGATGGAGAGTACTTTAAACGTACTTGTTCGAGACGGGTTCGCCTGAGGTGCTTTGTGTTATTATTGAGTGCGCTGAGTGGATCGCTTCTTGGAAATGTGTCGGTCACCCTCCTCCAGATCACAAATTACCATGTGTGGGGAACCTTCCAATTGCTTTTAATGATAGGAGTGTACATTTAGCCAGTTTTCTGAGTAGTTTGTGTGGTATTTTGCTGATTCGTTGTCTTGATTTAAGTGCTACTTTTGATTTATGGATGGATGGTATGGTACAGTTATTCACCCCTTGTAAATACACAATTTGTAAAAAAACAATATGCTCTCCTCTCGGATTCTTACAGGTCAAAACAGTGAGAACTTTGCTTCAGTGAAATTTTAAATATAGTTTTGTAAGATGGCAGGACTTTTTTCAGGAATTGCAATGCTATTATTTTAGCAGTTTAGGTCAACTATTGGTATAACTCTTCTATTGGCCTTTTGCCGATTGGCTGAAAGGTGCTGTGTGTAATTTTTTGGAGGATATTTTGACAGCAATGCAATATATTATGTATAACCATGTCTTGAGAGGTATATAAAGGCCGTACATAAAGAAGGGTTATGTTTTATCATCTTAGAATGAGCTATTTCTATCTACAAACACCGCAGGTCCACTTGCATGGAATTCATCATGTTGTTTCTACAGTAGCCCCGACAAACTGCTCTACTGTACGCGTCTCCTTCTACAAAGAATTGTAAACGCAACATCTTAATCCTGTGTCAGCCGCCAAAGTGCTTCGAACGAGAGGGGTGAAGTGAGCTGTTGGTTGCAATACGAAACATCACCTCTAGATTCCACTACATTTCACACACTGGACCTTTAAATAAAACTTGAGGGACATGACGTATATTTAAAAAGCAAAATATCTTAATGGCCACCCAGTGACCACCCATAGCTGATAGCCGCCATTATCACATTAGCAACCCAAAGGCAACCATTCAGAATAGTGACGGTGGGTTTTGCACACCACCTACATTTTCTGCAAAATGTAAAAATAGCAGTTTTTAGAAGCAATTATTGTGCTTGTTATTTTTATGCAAGATGACCAAATCCGTGATGCTAATGTCTCTGTAGCAGCTCTGACCTGTTCTCAAAAAGAGGCCAAGTGCATGTTCGGGGAAGTAAGGGAGGGTGTGGACGTGAGAGACTGAGAATGCGGGTAGAGTTCAGTTCACATGATAGAGCATCAAACTATCAAGGCCTGTCCTGTCTCTCTGTCAGTTCAGATCGTAACAGGGATGTCTCGCTGACTGTAGTCATTTGTGTTCTTAACACAATCAGAGCGACGCGAGTTGTCCTGTCCTGGCCTGTTTCTTTCACTCCGTGCCATGGTGAATGGTCGACTCTCTGAAGTATCAAACTTATGTAACTATGCAAACCAGTTTGTTTCTGCTTTTAAAGAAAATTCAATCGATGGCATCTTCTCAGCAATAAATGGTTGGCTTACCAGAAAGCTCGATTGTAAAATAGCTTCGTTAGAAATGGAAGAAAGCTTCTGGTGAGTTGATTTAGTGTCGGACTTGAAAATCTGCCATCATATTCTTTTGTCCAAAGTTTGTGTCTATAGGAAGCTCTGTCATATGGCCCCAGGAATGAGGAACCATGGCCTTGATAGGGTTGGGAATCGTTTGGTTCCTTACGATTCGATTCAGAATAGATTCTTAGGGTCACGCATCGATTCAGAAATGATGTAATGATTAGCATACAGAAAACGTCATCACGCCGCATTTGCGCCCGGAGTCATACAAGTATTTGCACTTTCGCTTCTTGTCTTTGAACTGTAACATGTTGTATTTTAATACAACCAAGTGCCCAATAAAGCCATTCTCATTGACATTTTCTGTTGTCAGACATTAAAACAAGTCTATAATAGTAAATAAACGCGAATTGGTAGTGCCAATTGTTAAACGGGAGTCAATTTCACAAATTCACACATCCTCAGTCAAAATAATGACACACTTGAGAGGTGTTTTTGGCAGTTTTACTGTATTTGTCTCGAGCAGCGCGTGTGAGCTGGCTAACAAACAGAAGTATGATCATGTTCTTATATCTTAACAGTGACAGATTTTGGGAAACGCTTAATTGACTGAGCTGGTTTTCCCTGTCGGTTACTGCACAGATTAGATGCCGAGAAAGACCTTCCTGAAACTTATTAAGTTTGTGAAAGTTTAGTACAACAGGGTTTTCTTTTTCGACTGCTCGCGTATGCTCCGCCGGATCTCCGTGTGAGGTGAGCGCTCACTAACTGGACCGGCTGCTGCCCCTCTCTGGCTATTGACTTCTGCCTTTTTGTCGTGTTTTATCACATTATTATATTTACAATTTTTGGGGTGAACTGTCCCTTTAAGTACAGATCTCGTGACAAAGGGAGCTAGTGAAGACTGCTGCTGATATTGTCTGAGTGCGAGATCTTAATGAAGAGTGAAACTGAGAAAGTTCAGTCACTAAGAGTAGTAACAGGATCCTCCCTTTAAACACTGAGAGAGATCTTTACTGTGCACAGAGCGGGGAAAATCATTTGATCGTCATTACAGTCTTTGGTGCATGACGTGTTATGGCATGCCTGAGGCTGGAACAGCTGTCGTAACGCAAGGGGAAACATAATTGCATCCCAGCTGTTTTTCCCTCCGACACGTCCAGCACTGGGGTGAAGGAGAGGCGAATATTCTTGGTTTATTAGAAACCTTACTGGGTTTGACACGGTTGTTCAATTTCAATTGTATTGTCTATTCTTTCCATCGTAAGTGTCATTTTTGTACTCAAGAAATATTTTATAATGTGATTGTGTATTAAACATTGCTTTGTGGAAAATCAAAGTTAATGATTTAGGTGAAAGTTTAGCAAAGTTCATGTCTGAAAATTACCAAATGGTCGAATGGGCCGCATAAAAAACCTAACAGTTGACAATATTACAATTCATACAGGAAAACTCTGACCCAGTATTCTTTATGGATTTAAGGATTGGTAAATTTGACAGGATTGAATACGGTTGAATACTATGCTATAGACCAGGGGTGTCCAAAGTCGGTCCTGGAGGGCCGGTGTCCTGCAGAGTTTAGCTCTAACTTGGCTCAACAACCTGTCTTGAAGTTTCTAGTCTGCCTACCGAGACCTTGATTAGCTGGTTCAGGTGTGTTTGATTAGGGTTGAAGCTAAACTTTGCAGGACACCGGCCCTCCAGGACCGACTTTGGACAGCCCTGCTGTAGACAGACTAGTACACTATGGGCGCTTGATATCAACATCACCACCAATGAGCCTCCGACAACTCTTTCAAACTTTATTAAAAACGTGTTCCCTGTTAGTTAATTACTCTGTGAATGAATCCCCAACAATGATTTTAGAGATTTGTGCCCATGTTGCATTATTTGTGAGATTTATATGCGCTATGACATGTAACGTCCCCAGAAAAGGAAGTAGCCGCTTTTAGCAACTGCTGTTTTTAAAGACACAATACAATTTGAAACATCACAAGCGAATTGTAACTGTTGTGTTTTATGTCATGGATTAAAACGTGAAAATATTTTGGGGGTTTGTTAGCCAAAGACCTTATTTCAGGCGATTTCCCAATAACCCATAGTCTTTTGGGCAAGGATGGCTGGATGTGTGTTTAAAGCTACATAAATGTGCACAGAGTACTGATTCTTCATTCTTTGATTATTTTCTAAATAATAAATCATTTTAATAGTAAACTTAAGATTTTTTATCCGTGTCGACAAGAGACTGGGACTCAACTAGTGTCTGTTTACATTTGTTCTTCTTCACCAAACTGTGCGTGAAAGTCAACGTAATCCATACAATCTATCCATGCTGTCTTTTGTAGATAAAAATGTCCTTAAATGTACACAAAAAGCAGCAACATTAGTTACACAGTAGATCAGCAACTACTATTGTAGTAAAAGCCTTGTAAGTTTGGTTGCACAACAGACTATTTTCTTTAGTCTCTGTCACACAAAGGCTGTGTCTTAAAGTCTGTTGAGCTGCCAAGGCAGCATCGCATACTGTTTATCATTAATAAAATGTTAGCCCAATCATCCATTTTGATGAACTTGGTCAAGATCCATCCAAGCTTGCATTTCAGTTACATAGAAGGCTGCGTCCCACTGCCCATGTCACCATTAAAACATTCCCACTATTGCGTGCTTTGACCCTCCGGTGGTGCCTACCATGGTGCGCAGAAACTAATCTACTCTATTCCGCGATTAAACTCAGACATGTGCTCGTTCACACACACATATACACCATTGTGTGTGTCCATGCGATAAAGACCGCGTTTGTGTGAAAGTGGAGATGGTTTATGGATTCGTCTCTCCTCCTGGCGGGTCTGGGGTAGAATTTCAAAGCAAGACTTGAGGAGGTTCATATGATGGGTCTCCATCAGACTCCTGCCTGAGGCTGTGCAGAAAGACGTAATGAATAAAACCCCAGTCATTGTTTTCTCGTTTTCATTTTCAAGATATTGCCGTCATGTTTTAATGCACGATACACATTTGTAACATGCAGAGCTCTTTGGAAATACAAAATATTGAAGAAAACTGCGATAACTTAGTAAATCGTATTTAATACGATCAAGCTTTAAGTTTGTGAAGTCTCGTAAAATTGTTTAAAAACTGAATAATAAGACTGTACGGTTTAAATTCTAGGAAAATAAAGCATCATTCTGTGCATCTGGATATTCCTGAAACTCATATGTAACGTTATTCACTACAATGATAACATTATTAGAAACAATTGCGATACGACATTTGCAATATTATAAATTTGATTTATTTTGCAGTCCTAATCCATATCCGTTTACAGATCCCAATGCTGCAAGAGCTGCAACATTTTGCTGAAAAGGAGCCTCCAGAGAGATCGATAAGAATGAGGAATTTTGGTTTAGGAAATAAGGATTTCATGGAGAAAATGTTCACTCTGAAAATCCGGGACATTTTGCTTATGGCCCTTAGAAGCTCTTCATGTGTGTACATGCTGGCTAGTTTCTTCAGAAACTCACTTCATCCTCCCGAGAAGTTTCTATTTTTGTATAGCAGGAAATGGCTGCAACCAATTTTGTTCCGTCTTTGTGTTTCTTCTCCTTCAGCACCATTTTGTGTTCCCGGTATGATCTAATGTAGCAACGATTGTCTCATGAGTATCCGTATTGACTCATGCTATTTTTGCCACCCTTCTGGAAAAACAAAGCTTAAGCTGGTTTGCTGGTCTTTCGGCCTGGTCAGATTCGGTTGTTTAAGAAGGGTTTCGTTCATTTTTTTTCCTGGCAGACCAACATGGCACCTGCTCGGTCAAGGCGGGGGCGCCTTGGTTAGTCTAGGTCTTGTTTTCCCAGAGGGAAGGTGTGGAGACCGTCTTTCTGCCATGTGGCCCAGTTAAGGATACTCTGGGTGATATAGACTGACCATGTGGTCATGGGAGTTTGGCCACTCATAGCATAACTCTCCCATAAGACGAGCACACAAAGGGGCTTTTGTGTGAGATTTGTTGGAGGTCGTAGGTGGTGGTCTGTGAACATGAATACACAAAAATATGACTCATCCACGTCACCAGCTGGAGCGTTTTCTGAGTCTAGGTGCACCGGGTGTTTTCCTTGTTACTTCATGCACATCTCGAATGCGGCTGCAGACTCAACACCGACCATTTCACATTCAGTTGCAAGGTCACAGAATATGTGCTACATCGGTGCCTAATGTGTATCCTATTCTCACATTGTTATATCGAAGTGGAATGCTTTAGTAATGCTTCTGATCTGTGGGGGAATGACAATGTAAACTTGAGTGTACAGATGAAAATGGGGTGCTTTCTTTGTGCTCGCATGAATGGTGTAATTTTTGTCATGGTGTGTTTCTATGAAGTTCCTATGGTTTTCTGGGTGGTTGTCTTAAATGCCCACCCCTAAGTGTCCATATTACTGGGGTTCCAAGCAACGACTTTGATGTCATTGTGTGCTTTAATACTTCGTACACAAGAATACAAAGTGTTAAAAAATACCTAAATACAGCAGTATAAGCAATCGACTCTTAGTGTTAATTTTCCCCTGGTTTGTTCTGGAGTTGACGTACCCAAAGGGATAGTTCAACCAAAATAATTTTTTCAAATTGTCACATGTATACGACTCTTACATTTTGAGAAATGTCTCTGTCGTTTTATAACCATACAGTGAAAGTCAATGGCGTGTTCTTCCTCATAATTGATTTTGTGATTTGAAGAAAGTCATGCAGGTTTGCAATAACATGAGGGTGAATAAATGACGACAGAAATGAATTATTAAATTACCTGAAATGTGCTTGGATGTTGAATTGTTCCAAATAAAGCCTTTCAAAACGGTTTTGTTCAAACTAGAAATTGCGTAACACTCTCTCCATACGTACTGCCCCAACTTTCCTGGGTTGTAAATTAAATAACTCCAGACTGCCTTGGACCCCTTTATTTGCTTTGAACCCAGTGACTCACATCAGACGCACCAGACCTTGCAGAGACGTGGTAGGAAAAATCGTCTGGAAGAAATGTGCCTCCAACCATTTGCGTGACCCAGTTGTTGTGGTACTCTACCATCTTGCTTTTCTCTCGACTATGTGGCTTTTCTTCTAATTACGACCACTGGCTATGACGTACACGATTGTTTCTTGAAAGGGTGAGGGTAATAATACGGCTCTCGTGGACTTCAGAATGGGAGCGCAGAACCGTCACATATCAAAGCCATGCTATGCCCTCTGGTCCATTCCTTCTGTGAGTCCTACTGACCTAATAAAGACTCTCAATGTCCACTACCTCCCTTCAGACCTCCAGCAGCTCTTCTGCCTGCTCGCAGGCGCTGCAATGTTAATTATTTCAATTTGAAACTGAGCCTTGGAGCTAAAAGAGACAGGTGACTCACTACAGCCCCTGTCAGAGGCTGTCAGCTGCCCTCCCTACTGTTTTAATCTGTGTCGGTCCAGAAGGGCAGAGGAGCTTCCTCTTTACAGCTCTGACTTTGAAATGAGAGCTGTAGGGCGAGAGAGAAATAAAGAGACACACACACATTAATAAAACAAATAAACAGCTGCCTGCCTCATCTGCAAAAGAAAACCGAACAGGGACCATTTCCTGATCAAAGCTTCTGTGGCACAAATTTGTTTCTTTACCAGTTTTGGATTTGCTTTTCCTTAAAACTGTAATTTATTCAGTTTTTGTTGTTTGTCAGTTTTAGGGAAGCTACATTGAAACGTAAAACTAACTACTCCATTTTGTGTTTTTGTCTGCGCTACATATATCAAAATGATCTGTATTGCAGTGATTGAGATACTTGAATGATTTTAATTCCATTATGAGTGATAGTTTTAGGTTGATGTGAAACTTGTTAGTTATATAGCTTATAGTTTTTAAATGTATTTTAATTTAAGTTGATTTTACAAACTTAAAGCCTTATTGCATTACATTAAGCAAGTTTTTGCATATTATTGGAGCGAAGATGACGTGCAATGGAGTCATCTCATATAGAGTGACAGCAATAAACCTCAGGACATAAAGGCTTGAGCAGAGAAAACGTTTACTCTACATAAAAGGAAAGCCAAAATATAGCCCCAGGGGATTCTCAGGAAATCTTGGTTTTGAAGATTATTTTCTTAAATCTTTGCAACTTCTTTTTTCTTTTTTCATTAAAAACAAGGTATGACATGACTAAAAGCATTTCCTTTTTACAAAAATGGCCTTAAACATGTTCATTACTATAACCATTTATTGGGTCAATTGCATGCCGTGATGCCTTATAATTTATGATTAATGTTATTTATTAATATAAAATTATTAATTATTAACAGGCAACAACCTGTTTCGTTAATGAGAATGGAAAAAGTCGTGTACACAGCGTAACAAGAGAATATTAAGCTTTTAAGTAGAGAAATATCAAGTAATTTGTGAACAGTTGGAAAGGCACTGGCAGATGTTTCTTAAAATAAAATAAAATAAATTTAATGTAAATGTCATTGTGTATGAGTAAACGGCCCTAAATAAAGTTACAGAGGCATGGACACTTATTTTTTATAGATTGATAATCTCCTTTTTTGGGTCATTTGTTTTCATCTGGTAGAATATCCAATTTTGTTTTGATTTCCGATTTCAACATATAATGCACTCAGACGAATCGAGATGTTACAGTGATGAGAATTTGAGCAAAGAAATACACTAACATACATAAATTCCTTACTATGTTGCTTTGGGCAAGGTAGAGAAATCAATTTTTCTGATGATCATTGTTTTGTGTCGGATTAATATCTTTACTGCTGTGATGTTTCAGCGGTTTTGTTAGAATGACCCCCCCGCTGGTTATTTCTGATTCATTCAGATTTCATCCAACTATTTTCGGTCAACAGCGTGTTAACACCTCTACAGTATTAGGTCAGCATGTTGATATAATGGCTGCTCGCTCTGATTTCTGCAAGACCGCTCCGACTCCCCTTGTGGTCCCAGCGACCTGCAGCCGCATGCTGCAACTCAGCATTATCCGCATGCTGCACTCTGCTTCATTCTCTCTTCCTCCTGGCATCCTCTCTTGCTCAACGGTTAATCATTTGCAAAGGGGAAGTGTATCGGCTTTCCTCTGCACGGACAGAGGGATGCAGACCGCCGGAGGAGAGCACATTGAGAATCGCTCTTTTGTTTCTCGTGCCATCAGTTATGAAAGAGACATAACCTGCTCATAACATTAGGCTTCCTGCAGAAGAGAGCCCAGCCCTGAATTTGAATTGCAAATGCTTGATTTTCCTCACCGGGTGCGCGGTAAGTGCATTGGATCGCGAATCTGTGTACTTCCTCTGTTCGTAGGTGAGAGAGAGATTTTTCTCGTCTCCTTATTCGGATTTAGTTGCGTTTATCCTATTTCAAAGTGTGAGCACAGATCGCTCGAGCGCCGATGTACAAACCATTTGGGGAAGTTGATGGACGGTCAGTCTTTGTAAGCACAACCGAGGCAGTTGTCTGGTAGCGAACAGCTGCAAAGCAGACATGAAGACGGATGTGTGTGAGTGTATCGAGTATTTTAACCCCATTCTCTGTGAGTATAAATAGTCTAACCCATTGACCCACGCACACCTCTTATAGTTGACATTATATATAGTGAAGCAGCGTTGATTTCACTCAACGGCTTTATTTCTGGATGTATGGCGCTGTGCCTTATCCTATGGTAACAATTACCTTTTTATGAAGGTTTTTACAGCCTATAATATGGTTGGCCGTGTATGGGATTCTTCTATATTTTTAAACATGCTTTGAGGTGTTGAATACAGATTGTGACTGGACTCCGTAGGGATGAGGTGCCCTGCCCTCAGTAATTGTATAGTAATGCATGTCAGGGAACCAGTAGGTGTAATATTGTGCTTTTATCATAGTTGTTTTGTTAGTCGAGTTATCACAGGTTTATTTTCATGTTGGTTCTGGCTATGCATTGCGTAGCATTGAAGATGCGTGTTTCTCAAAGACACTGGTGTAATGATGTTGTAATGATAATGCTCTATACTGGAGTCACTTTTCAGTTTTTCTCAAGTCGCTTTGGATTAAAGTGTCTGCAGAATGAAAGTAGCCTTGTAAATGTGTTTTATGTGCTTGATCTCTACTTCACTTGAAAAGCAGAAACTATCCCATTTTGTCCGATCAAATCATCTGGCGTCTTATCCGATGTCTGACACGTGTCATCTGGGGCATTTGGGAAGAAACCCAAATGATACAATGTAATAATGATTTGTTCAATTTACTAAACTTTTTTCCATTAGTGCTTTTATCTTGGTTCAAGTAGCAGACTTGCATTATGTGAATTTAATCTGGACTGAAACATTTTGAAGTGCTCCGCAATTGTCGCATCCATTAGCACACATTAAGACCAAACTCCCAGGATTCTTTTTAAGGAAAACTTCCCATGACCCTGTGGTTTGAGAACAGGTGTTGAGTTTATTGTTGTTGGTGCTGCATTGTTCAGTAGCCACCAGCTGTATAATTTATGTTTGATATGTTTATCCTGCAGCTCTTATGGTGATTTCCTTTCTCCTAATTGACCAGTGCGACTTGAATTAATGAGTCTTTTCTGTCCCACAGGTTGATTGAGGAGCCTTTCCATTGAGGAATCATCTTGGCACTGCCACAGAACCAAAGGTAAGTTTCATCCAAAACCAAAAGCACCTGTATCTTCCTATCATTTCTTGAAAAATCGTTCACCCTCAAAATGAATTTTCTGTCATCATTTACGTGCCCTTCTGTCATTTCAACCACGTATGACCTTCTTTCTTTTGCAGAACACAAAAGAAGATATTTAGAGAAATGTTGGTAACCGAAAACCGTTGGTCTCTATTGACTTGGACACAAAACCCGTGCAAGTCAATGGGGACCAATGTTTTTTTGTTACCGGCATTTTTCAAAATATCTTCTTTTGTGTGAAATGACATGAGGGCGTGTTAATAATGACACAATTTCAATTTCTGAACGATTCCATTAACTAGTAGAACATAGTGAAATACTTTCTATCTCAGCCTAGCGTAGATGGACAACTAAGCTGAAAAGAGCTCTATGGTGCTGTAAAAACACTGCTGCGCTTGTTTGCACAACCCGACTGGCCTGAAAAAGCAACATTGGCTTTACCAATGGCGTGAGTTTGGGGTGCGACTTCTTCTTGTTTTTTAAACAAGTTTAAATTAAAAGAATACCCGTGAACTGTTTGAAAACACTTATCATTTTTGCAGGTTCAATCTGTTTTTTCTAGAGGCACAGAAATGACATGCTTCCCCTTTATATTTTCTTTCTACATCAACAGCAGAATATGATAATGATAAACCTGCGAAGCTGTAATCTCGTGTTATGTGTACAATTGCAATTTTTTCACTAAACATCGCCTCTCAATATTTCCATGGACACATGATGACTGTTTTGAGAAGAACATGATTGTGGACAGACCCAAGCATTAAAAGTTTGCAGAATCTCGAATAACACTGGGTTATGCATTGAATCCTCCTGTGTGCTCAGAGTCTGGCTTCATCTGTAATTCCATTAAAAAGTGAAAGCATGTGGTTCTGTTTGGAAAAAAAGTGGGCCCAGGCTTTATGACCGCTCTCCTATAGGACTATGATGTTCCTGAATTACATCCCTGCCAGTCGTCTGCCCTGTTATCATGGCGGTGACCTGCCGACTGGAATACATTCCACCGCACGCATCCATGTGGCCGCGCTATCATTAACCCATTCAGCTCCTCCCTCGTCGTTCCAGCCTCTCCATTTCCCGGTCTTGCAGCGTATTGCTGTGCTGTGGTCATCTCCGCAGAGTCTCCTGCTTTAGCTCTGTGTTAATGAGAGGGGACACTTGAGGAGCATGCCGGGTCCCTAGGGCCCCACCATAGCACGAGCAGAGGCTTTACAATCTCGTGTTTCCTAGAACAATAATTACACAGCGTTGTTTTCCTCATCAGAGGGGTGGAGTTAAGGTAGACCACCTGTCAAGATGTTATAGAAAGCAACCAGTCTCACTTCCATCATGTTTAATAATATTTTTTTAATGGTATTATTTGTTTTCTTTGTAATTATGGGATTCAGTCATTTGGAGAGGATGAAATTAACATGTCAGTAACCTTGAAGAAAGCTGAGATGTTTTCAGCTCTCTAGATTCCACAGAAGCAGATTTACCAAGGTGGTGTGGGGGTCAGTTGTGGCCTGGTGGTTAGATCGTTGGGCTTGTGATCAGAAGGTTGCCTGTTCTAATCTCAGTGCCAGCAGGTTATGACTGAAGTGCCCTTGAGCAAGGTACTTACCCCTGATTGCTCTGCAGTAATGTGACACTGTAAGAAAACTACTTGTAAGTCGCTTTGGATAAAAGCGTCTGCCAAATGAATAAATGTAAATGTAAATGGTGTTTGGTATGTAATTGTTATGGTTTAGATGGAAATGGAATCTGAAACCTGTCACTTTCCATGATTAAAGTTTATTAATAGGTTTTACTCAATTTTATTTTTAAAACTTTCTACACTTTCTAAAGAAAAAATATAAATAAAGAAAAATTAAAAAACAATAATCCAGTGCTGTCAAATGTATTAATTGGTCGTTATATAATGCATAATATATATAAAATCTGTGTGGCTTGTGTACACGTACACATACACATATTTGTCAATATAACCACACCTGTATAAATGACATATTCGTTTATACATTCATCGGCAAAGAAGCAAAAACGTGACGACATCTTAGTTCTGTTTTAGCCACCGTACAGTAGTGCTTCGAAAGGGAGGTGAGGTTGGAGTTAGCAGTTGGTTGCAATTCGCAGCCTCACCACTAGATCCTGCTAAAATGTCCACATGCTCCTTTAAGTAAATTTACATTCTGTATAAATACTAGGGCTGTTAAGGTTAATGCGTTAACACATGCCATACATTTATTCAGATTAACGCCATTAATGCAACACACCTTTTTTTCGGTCATCATTGTCTAGCATTACAGCGCTAATCACGCTCTTATTCATATAAAGGCGTTAAAACTATTTACAAAGCCACGGCTGTCGTGTCTAGTGTACACATGGGCTAAAAGCCGCGTCAGAATCTGTCAGACAGCGCACCAGTATGAAGTTCTTCTCTTTTTTTGCTTGAATGAACAAAAACACATTTTGTCTAGAAGTGAGCCCTGATTGCAGATATTTTCAATAATACAATGCATTCTGTATACTTTATTCTTTTATTATGGAAATATAAAAAGGTGACTATCTACATACTTGACTAGTATTGGATTGTATTGCATAAAAGCTTTAAGCTTTATTTTATTTCCTCCTTCTCTATGGACCAACTCAATATCAGTCCTCAACTAATCTCTAAATCACGATCCATGATCTCCTTTTCAATGGCCAGTTGGTGTGGCGACCTCTAAAGTGGCTTTCTGGATAGGGTGCGATTACCAGATTTCATTCTATTCATGTTCAAACAAGGATCTATGTTTGTGCTGGATAGAATGGCCTGTGCCTGCTGAATAATCAGTTTCAAATGTATTTCCTGAAGTGGTGTTGACCTTAGATGACTTTTAATACTGAATTCGGTTTCGCCTTGACCTTTCAGAGGCATACAAAATAATTTCACTGTATTCTAAGTGATAAGAAAAGGGCGAACGGGAACAGGAAGTGCTGAAGTGATGTCAGGGCACCCACAGGAAAGTGTTCAATGGAAAATTGCGTCTTTCATCTACCCTTGTCTTCCTTGTGTTACCACCTTAATATTGCAAAATTTTTCCATTTATGCATGTCTATATGCACAATAAGGAAATACAGCTAGGTGAAGGTTTTTTGAAAGTATGCATGAACTGATATTAATCTTGAGTGCCTATGCAGTAGTATTGCATACGTCATATCTTCAGAGATTATTTAGTTGGATAAATTGTATAAAATGGAGATGCAGATGTACGATTATTTACGGAAAAACACGAGCTGCTGGTGGCAGGCATGGGGGACGAATTACAGCAGGAGCACACAACACATCTTTGCATAAATCCCTTCGTGTTTTGTCACTTATGCACGTACGCGGCGATTGCCCATAATGAACAAACACATGACACATTTTTGACTTGGCACTAGGGCTGCAACAACTAATCGATAATCGTTGTCAACGAATTTCATTACTGTTAAAATGATCGCTGAAAGTGGTCTTACGTGCAGCATGAGCTGTGCAGTTTTAAAGTCAGACGTATCTCTCTGTGCATGCGTCTCGCCGCGCGGCACAAATTGCGCACTTGAAAAGTCAGGTCTTGTTTTGCATACATCTCTTCAAGCCACACAGTTTTAAATTTAAAGCGGATAGGGGTTTTAAATGACAAAATGAAAGATTATATTAGTTAATCCCAATTTGAGGCGTTTGCAAAGAAGATAATAGGCTAAATACCCTGATTTGGGGTTAACACCGCACCCTAACCAAACGCGATGCCATTCCTGCGTTAAGGAATTTATTTGTCCATAATAATAGCTTATCTCACTTTTCTTAAAATAAAATAAAGATTTTACTTGGTCAACCGCCCCTTCCCTCCAGTGTTTGGGAGAGAATACTGTCGGCTGCTTGTAGTTTGACACACCTCAATAAACTATTAACAAGTTGACCATGTAAGGTATGAAAAGCCTTTCACATTGTGTTTTTTGTACAATCATTTATGAAAAGTGCCAAGATGTAATATAAAAAATGTATAAAAAAATGTTCTCTCCCTGCCCCAAATAACCTAACCAAATCAATCAACTGTGGTCTCTCAAAGTAGGTGGTTAATGTTGCGTGTACTCCTGCCATTCTGGCCCATATTTAAGGTCTGTAGGTTTGCTTGAGAGACCAGAATAGGCAGCAGTATTGATTTATTATCAATACTGGCACATTATCTCTTTGTGGATGAACATGGGCCCCTGCCCCCCGCTGCGTGTCTGTGGGGCCTCAGCTGGACCGTCCTATACCGGAATCGCTGTCTATAATTACATCCACCATCCACAGAGTCATCCTCTCAAGTCATTAAATGTAATGGCCGCATATCACCAGAAGTGCGTCTGATACTGGAGGAGAATCGGGTCTTCTCATTTCCCTAAGTGCCATAGTGTCGCCCCCTTTATCCCAGTGAGGGATTAACCCTTAACGTCCAGCAGCTATATTTTAAACCTGTCGTGTAGCTGTGACATTAGAAACCCATGGCTGATTTGCCACGCCTCCGGTTTCACCCTGAATGTGTGTCTGACTAGTCGGATGTTTTTTTTAACATTTTTTGTTTGATTTGTGCGAAAAAGGTGAAACCCTGTTACTGTGGAGCGGGGACTGAAAATTAGAGCATCTGTGCTTTTTAATACGCTTGGGAATCGTCTTTCGTTGGCAGAAGACCCGCCCTTCTGGGCTTCTGGGTATACTCTACAGGAAACAAGAATGAAAAGCTAGATGTGAGCGTAGGCCAGCTGTACATAATGATCAAGTTTACATTTGCTTTAGAGATTTGTGATTTTCTCTTATGATTCACTTTTCTTTTGTTTGCATTGCAAGTCTGTACTGTACTGTAGATGTACATGAAATATGGTATAAGTGATGCTTTTTTCTCCTTTAAACCCTATGCCGTAACGCTAATGGAAATTGATCATGTGATTGACAAGAGACAAATGGTTGAAATACTTGGCCACGCTTTAGTTCCACTGTTTAATTTGGTCACAGAGAAGCAGCTGTTCTGGGTCTTCAGCGTGATGGATTCTTGCATTTCAGCATGTTTTACAGGATTCATGTTTGTGTGGAGAGGGAGATTTTTGTGTTGTGTCGTTTTTGGTAATGACTATACATTAGAGCGAGGTTGACCTCTGGGTTTGTGGCCTGTAACTTCTGCGCAAATAGCCATCGGGTGTAAAATTGACCTTCCCGAAAACTCTCCTAGATTTGATAGTAAAATGTGTGTATGTTCATGAATTCCAATCATTCGTAAAAACAAGGCGGCTCATGCACGCTCATTCACAATTAGCATAATCCCGCCAATGAATTATAGCAAAATACATATTTTTATTGTATCAGATGCCAATGCATTATATGCTTACCAATAAATTAATCAATTAAACCGTGTCCACCGAAGCGTTTTTAGCCAGCTGAAATAATACCTGGTGCTCTTCTGAAAATGGCCAGCTGGTGGCGCTTGAGAGCACTTTGGAGACTGCGCGTTATTTTGGTTGTCGGGCAAAAGAACTCGTGAAATATCATTGATACATACTGCATCAAAATGTTTAAAAGAATACAGAAGGTTTGAATATTTTACGCACCCTATACACGCAGGTTTGCATTTCTTTTTTACCAAATAAAATTTGAAAATACAAACATTTTGGTGAATCCGAAAATTGACATCAGAATGACTTTATGAACGATTTACACAAATGATATCTGCCATTGTGAGCAGACAATTGTTGTAGCACGAAATTTCAGCACAGTCAGTGAAAATCAGGTGCAGCAATGTAAATAAAATGTATAGGTCCTTAAACTATGTACACATTACTTCAAGTACTATTACTATAACTCCTAAATGGTCCCCGTTTATGGGTGAACTGTTCCTTTAAAGTCTATAAGAAACTGCTTCTGAAATAAGAGAATATGTAGGGCGAGACTTGATTTCCCACATTGAAAACTAATTGAATTGTTGGAAGATGGACATTGTTTTAAATGCGAGTTTTCATGAAGAAAGCTCCACCCTCCGGTAGGAAGTGAGGAGTTGCTTTTTCGAGGGGGGCGGAGGTCAACATACTGTTTAAAGATTATAAGGGCAGGTCTGTTTTTTTAAAAGAAATGAAGTGCACAGATAAGTCACTTGTAAAAAACACTACAGTATTCCATTAAATTAGTTTGATTTCGTGCCGTCTCTATTATTGATTTTTGTCCGTCACAATGAATGCTTATACATTGAATTGAATGCATTAGCAGCGGTACTCGACGTGAACAGGCAATGGTTATAATGGACATTGTTGTAATGTATGTTCTGTGCAGATTGAGTGTTAAGTGGTTGTGCGTCACCTTTTGTGACCTATTCAGTTATTGTGAGGCATCTAGCTGATCCTTCTGGCATTTGAGACGACTTCCATCTATAGATGACTTGTAGAATGGATCGCCTTGGATTGGACAAATCATTTTAAAATCACTTTTCCTTGTATGAGTATTTGTGACTCATGCTCGTCTTTCTTGCCTGCCTGAAAGCAACACATTAATGACCTGCAACCCTGCATTTGAAGACACTGGATAAACAGATTTTATCTGTTCCAACCATTCTGTTTCAAATGACTCAACTTTGTTTTGATTTTTCCTGGCGTATAAACCAGGTTTACAAGGTCCCACCCAAACAAACCAACTTCAGGACATTTCGACCACCAAAATATCTTTGCTGTATTGAGGCAAAGTGTTTGAGTGGTGAGGTGCTGTTAAGTGCTTTGCTTGTACATTCATGACATTGAACCGTCATCTCCCCCGAGCCTCACAAAAGCGTACGATCAAAGAGAGTGATCTGATGATTCTCTGAATTATTTTGGGGAAATTAAAACATAAAAACAAACATGACAGATAAAATATACGATGGCAGATGTTTCACAGCTTCATCTCTCAGGATGACTGATAATGATTGTTTCTACTAAGCAAAACCTCTGGCGTCAGGTTGGGAAAGATTGACTATTAGTTTTGCAATGAGAAGGATGAGGAAGGAAATGAACAGATTGCCGGATTTCGCGTCCTTCACTCCAGGAAGAAAACACTGACATATTGCTTTTACGTGTAACAAATAAGCGCTGTCGTCAGCAAAATGTGGCCTGCAGCTTGTTAAGACCTAAAGTCAAAGTCCTGGACCAAATTAGTTGACAGATGTTTTTCTCTCATTGGGAATTTCCAGGTTCCTGCTACATACGATTTACAGTGTAAAGATATTTATGCGTACTAGTTTGTAAGAATAGAGTGTTCGATTTGTGCATATTCTTTGTGGTTAGGTCCACGGTTTTCCTCAAGATGTGTTATGTTGGTCTCCGGTCAGAACAGTAGTTGTGTTTGTGGACTTCTGTACTGCACGTAATAAACATAACAGATTTCTTTGACGTTATTTTGACATAATAATAATCCTGAATATTCCCTGAAAAAAAGTGAGAATATGTTAACATATATATATATATATATAACGTGCATATGTTAAATCCTGATTCATACACTGAATTGAATACGTCTTGTTATTTGCCACGTAACATTGAGTTTCTCTGTGCATTCATTAAACCACTTCCTCTGGTTGTAATAGCCGTAAATAATCACATAAAGCTAGTTTGTTCTAGTACCATAACACAGTGTTTCCAAAAAAGACCTTTGAACCGTATTTCAGAATTTGCTTTTAATTTGCACAGTTCTCGTCCGTCAAAAGGCAACATTAACTGGAAAAGTTCAGTCCAATGACAGATGTGAGACGGGTGGAGTCCTGCCTGGTGTGAGACCGGCTTCATGTTCAGTAAAGGTCATGGAGAGACTGGCCGCTGTTTGTAGACAGGGTTTGTTCAGTACATTTAAAACACCACAATTACATCTCGTGGTTACGTAATGACATGAATGTGACTTCAGAGCAGGGACTTGTTTTATATTCCTCATCTGTTTCACTACAGCTTTATTTCAGGGATATTTTGGTGAACATAGAATGGTGAGTATCGCATTTAATTGTTATTTTGTACTTGTGTAACGGGTAGAATTAATGTAGAAGAAGAATGTTCAGCGTAAAAATATAGTACGGTGGGACTTAAACTCAAGAGTAGTCCTTTTTCTCATTTATTTCACCAAATTTTTGGTATTCTATTTATGTATTTTAGACTGTATTACTTGCAAAAAACATTTATAACCGTTTGGTTATTGGTTAACATTTAACAAGTTAACCAACATGAATCAACAGCCCCCATGGCCATTTAAAAGCAGAAAAGTCCAATGTACACTGCAAATTATTTTGGTGAAATGTCATTGTATATGAGGTGTTACCTCAAGCACTTGCTTAACAGCACTATGAATATCTTATTTTGAAAATTGATATACCATGAAATTTTTTGGTGGCTTTCCTATTTCTGGACAATTTTTTGCGTTATTAAAGCAATGCAAAAATACCAAAATACAACACATGGTTCACGGGCTGTACATGTTACGGATACGCGGCTCAGAGCTGATCTCATACATTGGAATGTACAGTTCTGTACATAGTCGTTGTATGTACGCTCTTGCTGAGAAAAATCTAATGGAAATAACCATCCAGGCCTCGTGCAGTAAATGGAAAGGTAATCAAGTTCTATTTGTTAGACCTGTCCAAGAGGACCCATTCCATCCCTTATTCTCGGCCTGCAGATGTCTTAAACATTTCCACCACACTTCCTCAGGCACTGCATGTTATGATTTTCTCTGGCTGGCTTCATATTTTCAGTCAGTTTCTCCCAAACACAACGTGGCTCTCTGTCACATGCAGACTTTGTGTTTTTTAGCCTATCTCAGAGATAAATTACTGTTTAAATAGCTCTTAAGGATCTCCGTGCCGCAGCTCTGGGATCAGTTGGAATCGCTCTGTGATCGCTACCATATGTAAGGACTGTGCCAGAAACAGTGGCATTGGCAAAGCACCAGCATTGCTGATCCTTAAACGTCTCTTGTATGCGGTCGAGTACAACCTGCGCTCACTTGAGTTAGTTGATTTATGTTGGATCGTAGCATGTGTTGAGCAACAAATTAACTCAAAAATTGCCAGGGTACTGTGTGCCTTGTGAACGTTGCTTCAGACCTCAAGTCACTTTGTGCCGTTTGCTACAGTAAACCTTCTTGCGTTTACTGAAGGGAATGTTTCTTGAGGAATTGAATGATTCTGGTTCCTGTTTGTCTACAAATGCAATAGCTTTATGTCATAAAGGGGGACTTGCTGGATTCCAGTGTTTATTTAGTGAAGTCGAAATTGACCTTTGCATTGCTGTCACAACCTTTTTATTTTTCTGTGAGAACACCAAAATCTCTGAAGATTTGTTGTGATATTTTAGGTTGATTCAATTGAAATGCAAATGTGTGTGGTGTGTGTATACACACACAAAACACATGCAAACGCTGGTTGGAAATTGCACTGGGGACGTCCTTTAGATCATTGGCTCTCAAACGTTTTTGTTGTAAGGTACCCTTTGTGTAGAGTGCATTGCTTTGCGCCCCCCCCCCCCCCCTCCGAATAAAGACTTATAGTCTTAAACATAGAATTTGTATAAACCCAAAAACATATTCAGTTAAACAGTGCTAGAACATCAATTATTTCGGTTGGTGGTCTTTTTTTCTGATGTTTGATTGTAATGAAATCTATGTTTAACGTCTGTATTTCATAAAATGCCACAAGATCTGAGTCCCCCCTGGATCTATCTTTGGGCCTCCCAGTTTGAGAACCACTGCCTTGGATAAACTATAAATAACAGTAATATTCCTGCAGCTGGGGCACCACTAATGAGCAGTCTGTAATTTAATGTTTGCTTACAGCATTTTACAAATACGTGAAAAATCTTTGAATAAAATCGTCTATTTAAAAAAAACGTCGTTTTACAGAATTCTACCGAGTTTCCTCCTATTCTGTTTCAATTCTCTTTGGCTGGTCCTTTTTGGTTTTGTTTTGAACGATTTTAAAGTGGGTACGCTGGCGGTTTAATCTTCGCTGTACCCTGGACTTCAGTCTAAACATTGCACTGGTAATGTTTATGTTGACTCTGTCTAAGGCCGTCTCCAACCAACTGTCTCTGACGCTCTTCTTTCTTCGGGGAGGATCTCAATCAAATTGCAATGAAGTGATACAAAAAGAAGTATGCTGGGTGGAAAAGGTTATAGCTGCTCCAAACGTGTGTACATTTTCCAATAACTCATCAACCATTTTACTCCTTTTTGGTATATTTTTGTGTGTGGTTTTGTACGTGAAAGAGAAGAACGTGTTGTGTTTGTGTGTTTCCGTGTTTCCATGCTCTCTCGCTCACATCTGGAATACTGAGCTGAGAGTTGGACTCTCTTGTTGATTCATTTTCATTTTTTCCTACGATGGCCGAGGCCAGCTCGTCCTCACCACGGCCACAGTTGTTTTTCTCTTCGAGATGAAGGGAGAGGGAACTGAGAAGAAATCTGGATTTTATTCTAAACCGTTTCTTTCTGCCACACATTCAGCTCAGCTGGAATCTGCCTTGTGCGAAGAGCTTTACTGCGGTCGTGTCCAGAGTCACCCTTGCCCGAAGACGACCGCTGTGATGTCGTCCCAGTCGTGGGAAATGTGTCTTGAATGCTTCTGACTGGACTTGGTTGTGTGGTTGAAGGAGTGTTTCCATTGATGGTCCACAAATAAGGTGGATGCTGCTTAAACAAGCATTGTTCTTTACAGGGCCAGTGATCATAGTCTTACTGTTCCTTAGAGAAGCACCAAGCCAAATTCTCCATAAAGGGATAGTTCAACCAGAAATGAAATGTCTTTCTTTCGCTTACCTTTGTCAAACCTGTATGACTTCCTGTATGAATTTCTTCTGCAGAACACAATAGAATATTGGTAACCAAACAACATAGGGCCCCATTGACTTCCTTTATTTTAGTTTGGATAACGTTTGCATGAATGGTAAACTGCTTGGCTTACGCCATATGTCCATAGTTTCTTCCAAAATTGAGATTTTATTTGTGTCTGTGTAGTAATGGTAATGGAATTGTGGTAAATACCTCAAAACGAGATTGAGAATATATAATCTGCCTGTTGATGTATGACCATTTAATATAACCATCTTCAGTGGCTTCCTGAGTTCAGAACTGTGGATGTTAGCGGTCATTGACGTGTTCATAGGTGATGCTTTTTTGTTTCCTGAAAACCAGCTGGGGTCTGTGGTTTGTGTCAGTGTGTCTGTGATCCCATTAATAACAGTCACACATTCTGGTTTTGCCATGTGTTGTGAAGAATTTACAGGGGTCACCACCTCACTTCAAAGCTTGCTTTCTTCCATTTTTAACAGATTGCATGGAGACTCATCTGAACTTAATGTCTTATGGACCCACAAATCTCGCATATCCACTGTAAATTGCATTATTATGCTTTCTCTGTTGAGTTTGCTAATGGCATCAATGGATGTTAAAACAACTTTAAGACTCTCAGTTTAACAGACATCTGGGATCCGTGAACAGATCGTGGGGTGATTCGAGTCGGTTCCCTCAGACACACATTGCTGACTCTGACCTCTGACCCTGAGATCAAAGATTATGGTTTTATGGTATAAGGTCATGCAGCGAGAAGCACAATTCACACAGTTGTTCTCCATTTGAAACTGTGTGAAGTTGGCGTCATGGGAAAAAGGGATCATTTGGGGATACAGGCGTATTCTGGATATGATGGATAGGTGAACACAAATTGCCGCATTGGTCTGCTGAGAGGTCAGGCGATATTCTACCATACTCATACTCTTAAAAAAGTGTTTTGACACCTAAGTCAAAGTTTAAGACTACTCTTAAGAGCATTTTTGAAAAGTTTTATACATACGGGCCCAGTTCGTGATCCTGAAAATTGAGTCATTATGTATTTTCCATCATGTTCCAAACCCATATTGCTTCTGTGGAACACACGACATGCTATCACTTTTTTTTACCATGAATATACAGTGAATTTGGAGTGGGGTCAATTAATTTCAAGTCTTCAGGATTTGGCTCACATTTGGATCACTTGGAGAAAAACACTCCCGCTTTTAATCTCACAAATATTTCGATTTCTGCGCCTCTCTAAGCCTGGACCATTAACAAATGCCATCTTTGGGTGGAGATGTGTGGTGGTTCTCGCTTGCAATGTTATTTTCTGACCTAGGATCAGTTAAGGGTTTGATGGGCCATTCATTACATAATCTCAAATGCCATTGAATGGAATGAATCATCTCTTTTGATTAACTGCATTTGGGAGTGTGTGTTTGTTGTGACATCGCTGTAGTTTGGTGTGGTTCTAATCTTAGGGGATGTCTTACACAACATGCCGCGAGGGGGATGAGGAATCATTACATCCTGCACACTTCCTGTTCACATTAGACTGTCCTCCTACACATGCAGCCAGGCCGTGCTTGGATTGAATGTTTTTCCGCTCATGGTTCTGATTTGTTATCAGTAAAATGTAAATGACTTCTGTCAGACTGAGTTTATTGTAACTGCTTGATCTTTTTCCACTCTGTAAATGTCAACATACAGCTGGCTGAGCTAAATTTGTATGAAGTATCATCATTCAATCAGCAGCTACTGTTTGTGTTAAAGCGTTGTCTGCAAAACTGCTTTGCAACAATGCTAAATTGTAAAAAACAATAAAAAAATAGAATTTACTGTTGTAATATTAGTTTAGTAATACTAGGTCTTAAGTATTAAACTCATCCCACATAGTTTGTTGGGAGTGGTTGGAGAATTAACCACTCGGTTAATAGATCCGTCATCTTTTAAAGGGATAGTACACCAAAAAATGAAAATTCTGTCACGAATTACGCACCCTCAATATTCTTCCGATTATTTCCTTTTGTGATCAACTGAACAAAGACATTTTTACAGGTTTGGAAGAACTTGAGGGTGAGTAATTGACAGAATTTTCATTTTTGGGTAAACTATCCATTTAAGACCCTTATTTCCATCAGTGTTTGTTTCAATGCAGAACACATTAGCGACTGCATAGCAACACCCAGGCATCCACTTCATCAATGTGGCTGTCTAAACATTGCCCATATTAGGGTGCCACTCACATATTCTTAACAAAACATCACATTAATAAACAATGAAGTGCAATTATTCCTGAATTAGGAGCAGACAGTTGACAGACAACACACTCAGCAAAATCAAACAAATGTTGACTCTGTGAGAGAATTGCGGTGTCGCTAGAACACATGTTGCTGTTATTAATAAGTATAAACACCGCTGGCTCTACTGTGTAGGAGGCAACAGGACTGCCTGCTTTACTCAATCACGGTTAAGTGCTTACTGTGTTTGGAATGTGCAAGGCAATGATGTGAAACAGATGGTTCCTCCGCAGGCTTGACGCTGCACGTGGCCGCCGTGACTCCAGACTGGATCTGCGTAAACTGGAGAAAGCGTCAGCCAAGCAATCCCGTCCAGGAACTATTAGACACGAGTAGCGCGGCGACACGTGCAAAGATTCCGATCGCAGACATTTCGGTGATGGTGTCGTTGTCACATGTAGACATACACACGCTCATTCCTCCACACCCCTGCCGGTACAGTCTGTCAGCGGGGACCTTTCCGGGCACGTCTGTATCATGAGGAGAGCGGCCCACGCCCCGGGCCTGCCAGGCCTGCCAGGCCTGGCCCAAATCACAGGGCTGCTCACCGCATGAAGCTAATTGTAGCACAGCGCTCCGAAAGTCTTCTCTTTAATTCTCGCCCTGGTTTCACTTACTCTCTCTCCTCAGATTAAACAAACAATCGCTGATATAGCTGGAACGCCTGGGCTTCTGTGATGAGCCGAGAGGAATCTGAAGCCCGATACCACGTTTTCTGACAAACCGTGGTGGCACCATTTGTAAATGTTTGGGCAAAGCTCAGCATATTTTCGAAAGTGGGAACTGCTACATGACTTGAGCGGTCACGGAGAGCATGTAATGTAGTCGATGTTCATCATTCTTCATCTCTGCCGGTGTGGGAAGACATTTGCGGTGGTCCCAGGTTTCTCCGTTATTTCTAATGATTCTGCCAGCTGTTCGATGAACAACTAAACTCGGGAACATCTGGCTCGCACTTCATCATCCGCCTGTCAATTTTATTTTCTACTTCCTGTTGTTGGACTTGTGGATCATGCCGTCATGATTCTAGGGGAGTGCATGGACTGATCTATTCTATACCTCAAATGCACTGCAAATTGCTTTGGTAAAAGCTTCTGCCTAATGCATAAACAAATTTACATGTTTGGTCGGCGCCAGTAGCCTTGTGGGCTACTTGTCGGCATGTTGCGCAACAACACTCAAGGGCAACCCGATTTCTGTTCCCAGCTTGTGGTCCTTTCCTGTCACCCCTCGACCACATGTTTCCTGTCCTTTCCCCATTTTTCTTATAAAATCTTGTCAAATAAATGTATAAACGGATATTAAATACATCTATAAAGATGTACATGCTTCAGGGAGAACCTGACCCATGATTTGAATATAATCTCTCCAGTATTGTACGTGACCTACGTTATGACATTTAATCGTGGGATTCAATTGTAAATAGGAACGCTTGTCCAGGAGGTGAAGCTTTCGGTTCAAAGTACATTGCAAGAATTTTTATAATCTAAGAGGATTATTTGAATTCAGGTCTACATGGTGTTGTTATACTGCTGCTAGTTTTGTTCATCGAGGCTAGTATCCAAACCTTCTTTGTTCTTAATCTGCTTTACATTTATATGGCACTTATTCAGGTGATTAGAGTCTGGAGGCCGGCGATTGGCTGTGTGTTGAAACAGCGATTCATTCATGTTTATGCTGAGTTTACCAAAACCATTTACAAGTGGAGGGGATCATTTCCAGACCATCGTATACATACACTGATAAGACGACACCGAGATGTCCACATCTGTATAACACACACTCCATCTGTCCTGCTCACTGTTTTTGTTGACTCATAAATCATTCATGCTTTTATAGATCATTTCAATAAACATAATGCCTGTGAGCACTTTTTGTTATAAATTAGTAATTTACTGCTTGACATTGGCTCCCTGTTATACTATATTATCAGGGTGTGTGTACTACATGGCCACCAGATGGCAGTGTGTGATTTAAATGACATGAGGATGATTGTGAATAAGTAAGGATTGTGCAGTAGAGGAATTTTTTTTTTAATAATAATAATATATGACAGTTAATAAAATAAAAATAATTTGTGACCAGTCCTTTATTAACTTGAAAACAAGTATGTGGGTCAATGACGTATAAAGAGCACTTTTCATGGGGTGCGACCAATAATATCAATAATTGCATTGAATATTAATATTAAATCAAATAGATCTTTGTGGCTATTTTAGTGGCTGAAATATGAATCTCTGATACAGTTTGGTTAAGGGAGTGGTCGTTTTTTTAAACATTTATAGCATTTGTTTGTTATGCATTTGTACAAGAAGTTTCATTTAGTTCATTTAAGACGACAAAATTGTAGATCAAAAATATAAGATTACTTGCCAAAACTAAAAGAGCAAATACTTTGTTTCTAAACACTAAGTTTTAACACTAAAGATATGAAGAAATGATTGAATTTTAAGATCAATCGCAGTCGTACCGCGTGACATTTTTAAAGGCCGTGTCTAATTCATATACAAAAAGCACTTAAATCACTTAATTTAACATTTTTATCTGCATTTCTACGTACACCATATTCTTAATATTTGAAAATGTGTCATTTCAAATTGATATGTCGGAAATCCTCATACGTCATTGAACCATTAAACGGTTCAATTGTCAGGTAGGCAACGTAAAACTGGCTTCAATATAGTAACCGTTTAGCAACTTCTCAGAATCCACCCACAATAATTGTGATTGTAGTCAAGTATCCTTCACAATTTTCTCAGAATGTCAACTTGAATTTGTCATGATCAGTTCTGCTCTTTGTGGATGTGTTACAGATGGAGCAGTTTTCAGATGATGAACTGGATCACGCTGCAGAGGAGGACAGCGATAAAGAGGACCAGGACCTGGATAAAATGTTTGGAGCATGGCTTGGAGAGCTGGACAAACTAACAAAGGTGGGACTGAAACGTATCCTGTAATATCGTTAACTCCTCATTTGCAAACTTGCCAATGATGACCGTAAAACCTGCTTTTATAGCATCTTATTACCTTACTACCTAAAACCAAACTTTTTTGCGCCGTTGAAATAAACCACACGTAACACTCATTTAACAAATCTCTTTTAACATGCATATTTAGTGTTGTGTAGCGGCTTTTATTGTTGTATAACAAGATGTATTAATATTAAATGATATCAGTGAGAGAACCTTGAAATCCTGTGAGAAACGTGAGCCGACGTGTGTTCAGTGTTGTCACTCTTGTCCATTTGTTTGTCTTGTCTTTAGAGTCTGGATGACGGGAGACCAGAGAAGGTGCAGAAGGCCCCCCTCAGACAAGAGTCAACCATGGCCAACATGGCTTACCGCTTCTCCGTTTATAACATCAACGGTGAGGTCACAGAATATGATGGAATGTGAAGTATATACTGTTATTTGAATTTCACTACGTGTTCATGAGCCAAAACAAACATTCTGAAACAATTATGACTTCGTCAGTGGAAATATTTTCCAAAATGTCTTGTCATCAGGGGCTCAGCGGTTTGTCATTTAGTCTTCCCCCGCCCTTATAGAAGAGAGAGTTCTCTCAAAAATGAAAATTGTCATAATTTACTCACCCTCGGGATGTTTCAAACCTATATACATTTCTTTGTTCTGTTAAACACAAAGAAAGATCTTTGTAAGAATGTTATCATCCACTACCATAGTAGGAAAAATATATTATTTAAAATTTTTGGGTGAACGATCACTTTAAAATTACTCTAGAAAATAAGGGAGCCATACATTGATGTCACCTTTAAATTAGTCATGATAATGGGGAAAACTTATTGCAAAATAATTGTGCCTTCATTGGGGGATAAACATGTGAATATAATAATGACCTCATGAGAGGGCTGTACAGTAGATTCATATATAATATAATTATTGACCTTAAGGCGGGTTATATAAAGATGTTGATTTATATGAGGGGGATTTCTAAAATCATCATAAGTTGCCTGTACATTCTCATAAGATTAAAAACAATTACGTCATTATAAAGATTGATTGATTATGTACATTTGTGTTGTCTTACAGAGGCTCTGAACCAGGGTGACTCCGTAGATCTGGACGCTCTGATGGCAGACCTCTGCTCCATCGAGCAGGAGCTCAGCACCATCGGTAAGACCAGCGGCTCCTCCCGCCACGGCATGGACACCAAAATCCGTCAGAAGCCTCCGGCCGGCCGCAGTCACAGCACCAAGCACACGGGTGGCGGTGGTAGCGGAGGGGCAAGCAGCAGTGGAGGCAGCACCAGCAGCAGCACCCGCGCATCGCCCGCATCCACAGTGAGAGTGGGCACCCCCAGCAGCAGACCCCCGCTGGCATCCAACTTCTCTCTAGATGACATCACGGCCCAGCTGGAGAAAGCGTCTCAGAGCATGGACGAAGCTGCCAGACAGAGCACCACGTCTTTAAGCTCTACGACCTCCGCTCCGTACTCGACCTCCACCGTGAAGCGGCCGGCCTCCCACCATCATCGCAGGACGGGGTCCGTGGGTACGGTCACCGAGCATGATGTGCGGTCCTTTGTCCATTCTTCTCGCTCCAGCATTAACTCCGCCTCTGCGTCCAGCATGGACTCGCTGGACATCGACAAACCCAAGTCTGATCAGGACGGGGTGCGAGACGGCCAGGAACAGCCGGCCTCAGAGGTAAAGGATGCTTAACGCAGAGCTTTAGGAATTAATTTTACAATTGTTTGACACTTAATCTGCTTATGCTTTTATCTTCTCATCTTGATGCGAATTTTTGTGTCTGTGTGTGTGTTTCAAGTTCGAGCAGGTGCTTTGTCAACAGTAATTGATGGAACACTGAAAGAGAGACAGAAATTTGACTCCGTTCCAAAAACCTAGCGAGCAGACTTGCATAGTCTTACGTAGTACAGACAGTTATTTTAGAAAACATTTCATTTTTATCAATACTCTTTTGTAAAATTATGCATGTTCATGCCGATTTCCAACAAAACACAGACGAGTGACTTAGTTTGACTTACCGCGTGTAGTTCATGTCCGACATATTTTAGCGCAGGCATCGGTTTCAAACGATCTCCAAATCTAGCGTTAAATCCACCACTTATATGACATCCATCACTGAAATGGCGTGAACAAACAGACACACCTAAACTTCAATATCGCAAGTGTAAGGACCTGCAGCGCAGCCCATCTTGACTCAGTGCAGATAATCTTGATGGTAAGCAGGTCTCGCTCGGCCTCTTTCTTTCGCCTCGCCGGGCTTTTCTGGGAAAATGGCCAGAATGGTATAAACATGCAGTCAGTGGTTTTGTGCTTCCATTTAACTGTGTAGTGGAATAGTTTCAGAGAGCATAGATGGAGAGGGATTTCACTAATCTGTTCATCTATCCTATAGACCCGTACCGACCGATATGATTGACCTACATGCTACAAGCTTATTTCTGGTTGTTTACTTGATCCTTTAACAAAACAAACAACCATTGTCAGGTAAAAAACATCTTGCGTTAACATTACACTGGGGAAGATAACAAGGGTGCTCTAAGTGATTCAGTCATACAGCAACACACACCTTCTGTCCAAACCCCGCCTCCAACTATATGTCAAAGCCAATCCAGTGTTGAACGCTTCAACTTTCAAATGGTAGACACATTTAATCTGGTGAATCATGCTTATGATGTCCATGTAAAACAATTCCCATGATTATTGCACACGTTTTCCCTCGTGCTTTCACACTATGAATCATTAATGTTCATTAATCACAACACTAATGACTCTTATCTCTCCTCTCTCTCTCTCTGCACAAAGCACTCGTATCTGGACAGGGAGACCTCTCTCATTCTGAAAAGCATTGCAGGAAAGCCCTCTCACTTGCTGACCAAGGTGAATCACTCTCGCCCTTTCTGGATGAGTTTCTCTTGGTTGCTTCCTAACACTTCTGTGCACGCAAGCATGATTCATTTTCCACGTTTTTTCTATTCTCGCCCATTGTCTTGATGTGAAGTATGAAGACGTAAGAGAAAACTCTTCGCAAAATAACACTGTTAAGATGTCTTTGTTTAATTGTTGTTACTAATTTCCACATATATTTCTGCCATACTGACCTTTAATCTTTGCTGGCTTGACCCTGGCATCATGCTGATCTTTGGCCTGTCGATACAGGATATCAAAGAACGTAAAATGTTACGTTAAACCAATAACCAATTCAACAACCTTGTTGTGGGTGCATGGTGACTTCACATCACATACTGTACAGTGTAATGTGACGCTCCATAACACAAGAATGCTCAGCCCGGTTTAATTTCAACGTTAAATGAATTTTTGAAGTCATAGTGCTTTACAGTTTGAAAGCGTGAAATGTTGAATGATCAGTAATTCTCTATAGTCGTCTATAAATAGTTCACACAGTGTTTCATCCTTCATCCATGTTTTTTTACTGGTTTCAAACTGTGTGAATTGGCCTTTTTATTTATGATTCTATATTATTTGTATGGCCTCTTTAAAAATTGTGATACAAAAAACAGTTTGGCACTATGACGGTTAGCTGGCTATAAATTGACATTATCTGAATAGCATGTACACGCATGTTTTGAAAGTTTGTGTGCTCTGAGCAGCCGTGTTGCTCATTATTAAATCTGGATGAAGATGTTTTGGTGTGGGTAAGTGGTGTTTAATGAACACAGTTAAACATTTGGACATTTGAGATCAACAGAGTACAACTGTATTTGCTTACTTCAATTGCTGGCAAAATCGCATCATTTCTATCGATAACGTTGTTGAAGACAACTCTGGATCACCTGAACATCTGTGGTGGTAATGGAAGTGATGTGTGACCATGTCATCCCTCTGGGTTTGAGTGCATTTGTTCATGAGAGAGGTACATGCCCAGATCTGTTGTCTGCGGACACATATTAGTCAGCACAACAGATGGATCCCTGGAGGCGATTGAGTTTCATCGGAACTAAACATGATGTTAACTTTCGGGATAACTTAAAACTACAAGTGATGCGCTGCTTTAGCTTACAAATGGCGTACACATCTGTTTACTGTAGTTGCTATTGGACTATGGAAGGTTTTGAGTTTCTGTCTGGGGAGGTCGCTGATTCAGCATTACTCCAGATTTAGCCGCCTTTGTACATTTGTGGGAATGGAGTTTACAAATCTGCAAGCATTTAAGCGTCAATGTCCTTTGTTTTTATCCAAACAGCACTTCTTATGTTTTCTATTGGGTGTTGTTGTGTTGTGGTGTTGCCATTTCGGCAAACTGGGGTTGCTTAAGGTGATCTAAAGCATCTGAAGGAAGGGTCATCTTTTTTGTCATCAGGGAAGTTCCATCACTCATGACCTCCTTCCATATTCTGACACTGCCAATTTATCCCTTTGCCTAATAATCAATCAGTTAATCATTGGCTATTACGTTTTGGGGTTCAAAAAAAGAGACCATTGAATATCAGGAGTTCAAAAGCTGAAAGAGTAGTACAAAATGTAAAACAATTCTTAGTCAATACGTTAAGGCCTTAAAATTTGTGCTGTTTGTTAACACCAGTGTTTAAAGCATCAGCTTTCCTTAGCTCCGTTAAAGGTCCGTTGTGTAGTTTTGCAGGATCTGTTGACAGAAATGCAATATAATATGCCAGAAAGCATCTTCAACTAGTTAAATAAAGTCTTAAATGAACGCAATGAGTTGTGAAAATAGGAAGGGCATAGTGATTTTGTAGCTTGTTAGACAGGCACACTTATTATAACGGGTTTGATTAGTAGAAAATCTATTGCAAAGTCAGCAATATCATATCATAAAATGATGCTGTTGAAGAAAAGTGTAGTTTCTACATTCATTTGGAGATAAAATGTGAAATTATTAGAACGTAACAGTATATTTAAAAACACAAAGCTGTGTGTGATTAGTTGTTTATTTTAGTGCTGTTAATCGATTAAAAAATGAACTATGTTAACAAATTAAGCAAATTGTGTATGTTAAATTTCACTATACGTGTGCGATTTTATCGCAGTTAATCGCACGAAAAGTGCGATTAATCGCGATTAAAATATTGAATCTATTGACAGCCCTAGTTAATACATTATCTCCTTCGGCAAAAAAAGCGAAGACATGACGATGTGTGAGCCGCTGTAGTGCTTCGAAAGAGACGTGTGGAGTCAGCAATGCAATTCGCAACCTCACCGCTAAATTTCCTACACTGGACCTGTAGGGTAAGATGTTCTTAGAAATGTTCTCGTTTCAGACATGTTTGGTTAACATTGATCGAACTTGTGTAGCTTATACGGATTCAAGTGCATAGTTTTCAATACTAAAAAGTGTAAAACAAGTTAAAATGGTTGAAAAATATAAAATTGATGCACCTCGCAAAAGTGATCTCAGACTTTTTAGCCTTCTCACACCCTGTCTACACTAGACGCCAGAGGTGTTAATTGTCAGTTTCATCTGTTGACAGGCGGATTGACATTTCGTTACACTGTACTTGTATATGTGTGATGACAATAAAGTTGAATCTAATCTAATCTAAATTGGGTCAGGAGAACAGTTGCTTGAATTATCAGCTCATTTCTATTTGATCTGTAGACATGTGCTGCGTTTGAACGCATTGAAACTCAATAGTTGTATCGCTGATAATAGTCAGTCAGAATCCAGGTCGTGATCAGATAAGCTGTTTTTATAGAGGAACATGTGGGGAGATGATCTTTTTATGTCAGTGTTTGTGTCCGCCGTCTCAATTCATCATGGGATAGAGAAGTGTCCATCTAATGCACACTCACAAAAAAGTAATCCATCCAGACATACTACTCATGACTAATACTTATTTTTGCCTACTACATTGTATGGAATAGGCGATTTCAGATGCACGGTATGTTATGCATAAAATGTGCTTGGAGGCCATTCAATATAAAAAATATGTAAATCCTCTACATTTTGAGATGGAACTCGCCTGCCAGGCTAGATAGATGCCAACATGGACAGATTGCTTGACATCCCCTCGTCTCTAACCGTCAACAGAACCGCACAGGGTAAACCAAAACACAGCTTGGATTGTAACTCTCATTCAATGTTTTTTTTGTTTAACGTTTAATGTTTTTGTACCTTGTGAAACGCTGTGTGGAGAGGTAGAGGTTAATACACGCTGCCTCGGCACAATCCCAAAACCACACCATAGCTGTTGCACACAAATACACAGAGAAACAGAGATGGGGAGGGCTTGACTGAAATCTATCTGACATGAAAAGGGGAGGGACATTGCTTTGTCTGAGAGAGAGAGAGAGAGAGAGAGAGAGAGAGATTAGCTAGTAGACTGGAGGTAGTAGTATTGCTTGTTCTGCCCATCCTCCACCTCTCCTCCGGTTGTGTTCGATCCGTTTTACGCTGTTGGGCAGAAGTGTTTTCCGCCTGGAATTATCTATACTGCGGAGGGAATTTTCAGTCATTCGTACTTGAAAAATGAAGCTGACATCATCATGATGTTTACTTTATAGATAAACATTAAACCGTTCTCAGCATGGGTCTTCACACCTCATTGACCGCCAGAGCTGCCATACACAGACACGGACCGGCTTCAGACTTACTGCCTTGGGATGTTTTTCTGTTTTTACCTGTAGATTGTTGGGTTTGAATTTTTGTAGGAAAAAGAACTTTGTATTCCTCTCGGGAGCGGCAACTCCAGATGTGACTATTGAAAAGCGGCTTTCTTTAATCTGTTGAAGAGACTCTGAACACGGCAGGGCTGCCAAATGCATACGAGGAGAACCCCAGCGGAGAGCGTTCAGATTGTATTTAACAGCCGATGTCTTGTTTCTAAGCCTTTAAATTCACTTTGGACTAAAGCTTTTATTCATCTCCAAGGTCAAAAATAAATTCTTACAATGGCGTCTTGCTGGAAAAGTCAGGTAAGATAGGTGTAACATAAATGATGGGATGTCCAAATGTTTAACTGTAGGAAGCAGCTTACCCGCATCGCAGTTATTGTGTTTTGTGGACTGACCGTGTTTGTGTGTCTGTGTTAGGAGGAGCAAGCTGCCAAACAAAAAGCCGACAACATCCGAGTGGCTTTGGAGAAGATAAAAGAAGCGCAGGTTAAAAAGGTAAGATGATCCGGAATGACCAGTTTTCCTCCTCGTGTTTACAACACCTTCATTGTGTCCCGCACATCACGATCATGTAAACATAACCCTGGTGACAGATCTGTTTTTCAGCCTCTGTGCATTTCTCCATTATTTCTGGTCTGTACTGTAGAAGTGGGTCAGTGAGGACATGTGCTCGGTTTCACGGCGGGCGATGTAATGCACACATTAACACCGCTGAAAGGATCTGTGCTTTATCTGAGTTTTGAGTTCAGTGAACGTTTCAGGCTACAGTATGTTGGCAGGTTGAAAGTGTACACTACCGGTCAAAATGAATTGAATGGTTCTTCATCGCTATCTGTGTGCTTAAATGTTTGACATTAGTTTAATGGACGAACATATAATTGTGCAAATATAAACTTTTGATTATAAACCATATTTTGATCACACCCTAGAATAGGGACCAATTCTCACCATTTACTTACTATTAACTAAGACTTTTGCCTAAGTACTGCTTATAAGTTAGTTTTTAGGTTTAGGAGGATTAAGGGATGTAGAATAAGGCATTAATATGTGATTTATGCATACTAATATACAACCAATATGCATGTTAATAAGAAAGTAGTTCTTGGTAAATTTGTGTACCTTAATATAAAGTGTAACCATTGTTTTTTTATATATATATAAAAAATGGATTACTTTGAAAGTCATGGGAGTAATGAAAGAAAAGCAGCCAATAAGAGCTCAGAACTCATTTAATATTGTTAAAAAAGATCTTAGGGTGAAACCCAAAGAAGTCGCATGATAAAATGCAAAGAGATCATTTCTGCAAATTCTCGGCAAATGTGACTACACTTAGTTTAGATGATCAAATATTTAAAAAAATTATTTATTGTTTAGATTTTTGTTGAAACAATCCTCATAGTTGCCTTTGTGGCATTCCACAGAGCTTACTGTTTTTCCAAAATGTGGAAAACAAATGAATGAAGCAAGTAAGTGTTCTGACCGATAGTGTACATGGATATACATGGGGTCCAAAACCTTGGGTTAAGTGGTTGAAAGTCTTCTCGTTCGACATTCTTTTAAAACGTAATATTTATTGTTTAAAACTGTATTATCTATAATGTAATGTGATATATAAATATAACTAAATACATGAAACATTTTCAGTCAAATAATGTACAGAAAATGTACAAGCACATGTGACTTCACTGTCCCCGGGCGTCCGTTTTCTGTGTGTGTGGGTCAGCAGCCCTGATGGAAGGTTTTCTGGGTCAGGGCACTGCCCCGGCGCACAAACTCAGTCTCTCTTCAGACTAGAGGCACATTTATGGGAATTTAAGAGCAGAGTTAAGCCGGGCGTCTGGATTAACGGCACGCCCTTCAGGAAAGATGATGTAACGTGTAATGTTATGATCTCCTAAAATGTCAACTGATTTTGAAATGAGTAAATCTGTGAAGAGATGTACGCATAGAAAGAGATACAGATTGAAGTTGGCTATGTGTATTTTATTATTTAAACTATAATTTGTGATATATACAGTTCGTATTCATTGTAATTGTTTATTTATTGAATTATACATTTCTTTCAATAGTATTTAGAGCAAATAAAATGAATGCAGGTATTTTACGGTCGAGCGACATTTAGGGCCACATAAAAAGCATTAATCATACATTTTATGTGACCAAATAACATTTTATGACTCTGAAGATATTTTTTATTAAAGAAAAAAAGATAAATGCATATCTTAACATAATTCTTTGAAATGATGTCCTAAACACAGCACGTTATTACAGAAACCTGTATTTTTATAGAATAACAGCAATAATCGAGTCAATGTTTTACGTGACAGATGATGGTTTGAAAGGATACTGTGTTATGGGTGCTCATTCACTGCGTTTTTAAAGATGCTTGCTCACACCATTTGTACTGGATTGCTTTTTTGGCCTTTGATCATCAGTTTGGGGAAGAATGTAGGTCATTGGGTGTAACGTGAGGGAGAATTCCCATTGGGGTACAGTTGTCTGCAGGTCTCTGTTATTGCTGGTATCTTTACTGTATTTAAATGGAGAATGTGTGCAATAGGATTGAAAGCCTCACCCACGTAATAAATATGGGATGCAAAATGTAATTTTAACCAGAAAATTAAATAAAAAAAAACAAGGAACCTATGTTTTTAAGATCAATTTCAACTTAACTACAGTAACATTGTACAAAAGACAGAATTCATTGAAGCGCACAAGATGGTCTGTAGTGTATTCTCATCATGCTGTAATATCATGAATCAAGTATTGGATAAGATATATGGTCACATGATTGCAGGGTGTTTAAAACAATCCCCAAATAAAATGTCACAACTGAGGTCAAGAAGATCTTTGTAAAAATACATACAAACACTTCTGTCCCGTGTCTCTCCTCAGTTGGTGATCCGAGTGCACCTATCAGATGAAAGTTCCAAGACTATGATGGTGGACGAGAGACAGACGGTGCGTCAAGTTTTGGACAGTCTGCTGGATAAATCCCACTGTGGTTATAGCCTGGACTGGTCTCTGGTTGAAATCATCTCCGAACTTCAGATCGGTAAGACGAAAGACAAAGCCCCACCTTTCCTTTCTTACAGACTCTTGATTTTGTCATAGTCTCGTCCACATTATAGCCAAACAAAAACATGTTTCAAAATCATTTTAAGATGATGTTTCATACATTTCACAATTTAGCAAATCCAGGTATGGGTGACATGCTTATTGTCACTGTAAACAAATGTTTCCTGGCACAACAACCTAAAGGAAAAAAATTGGCAAGATGTATTTTACGGTATAGTCTCTAAAGAGTCTTTTGCCTTATTGTCAGGCCACAAGTTGAATCAATAAGGACAAAAGAAAAAGAGATTAAAGGAATCTTGCGATGAATGGTTTGATTTGACACCTGGATGTTAATGCTCATCGTTTTCATTTTTCACTGCTCCATGGAAACATAACAGCAGTTCCATTCAATTCATTCGATTACCGGAGCAGATTTGCAGTGAGTGTAGATTAGCAAAGTGTATGACTGAAATCCCAATAGGATTAACCCATAAAATCATGTGATGTTTGGAGAAGCTAGGTAGATTAAACATTACTGTGGCTACAGTGTGACTAATTCTACAGGATGTATTTAACGTTTTCAAACGTGGAAGAACCAGAAGCTTTCATGTGCTATATTTCCTTGTTTCTTACATGCTAGCTTGAATATAAAAGATATATTCCTTCAATGTTGGTTAAACTCCAGTGACATGCTACCGATTAAAGTACCAGTGTGTAATTTATTTAGAGGATATACTGTTCATAACTGTCTTCAGAGGTGTATAAAGACCTTTCATAATGAAGCGTTGTGTTTTTATTACCTTAGAATGAGCTATTTATATCTACATCGCGGGTCCCCTTGCAAGGAAGTCACAATGTTGTTTCTACAGTAGCCCTAAACGGACAAACAGCTCTACAGATCGCAAAGAAGCGAAAACGATATGACGTCTTAGTCCTGTATCAGCGCCGTAGTGCCTTGAAAAGGGAGCGGCGTAGTGAGCCGTTGGTTGCACGTTATGCTTTTAAAGCAGGGGTGTCCAAAACTTAGCAGGACACCGGCCCTCCACGACCGACTTTGGACGGCCCTGTTTTAAAGCCTTGACCCATAGGTTTCTGTTTTAAGCTTTAAGGTTTGATTTGTGTTTGTCACATCGCAGTAGTGCGTATCTGTGACCTCGTATGCTGGGCTGCTGCTGTAGGTTCAGCGCGATCATGCGTGAGGCTGTAACCTACATCTCCAGGGCTTCCATTTCTCCTCTTTGGTTTTTTAATGGATGAAAGTAGATAAAAAATAATGAGATGCAGTGATTAATAGGATTTCAAGCCGATGGGTTGAACTACAAACAGCTTTAATGGTGATAGTGTCGTGTTTTTATCAGAGATAATTTGTAGAGCATAAATTCAAGAATTGTGTGTTTGTGCTTCTCAGGATACGGGGACATCTGGCTCTCTGTTTAGTTGAAAACAGGAAGTGAAGCACACGGTCTACTTGTTATGAAGATGCTTGTCTTGGTGTATTTTTATGCAAGAATGTATTTTTTTATTTTTTTTTGAACGACAATGTTCCTGCTGCTGGTTGTTTGTATTTAGGGGGTTGGACGTGTCTAGGTTAAAGATCACATGCTCAGTGTTGGGATGTGACAAAATCGGACTTAATCCTGGTATTAGGATCAAGAGTGTTAGGGATCGTTTTTCCTCGAGTACTTTTAATCACCTAATGGATTGACTTCTGTACCTGATTCTGATTGTTGGTCACTCTCTGTATATTGTCATCCATGTATAGAATACTTCACCTTTAACCCTTCAGTACTGTTCAGGGCAATTCTTTTGGGTTTAAGCCTGAAACTGTTTAAATGAATCACTTTCTTAACTTTAGTGTGCTTAAGGTTGTGATCTATCTAGTGCACTCAGTTTGTTACGTAATCTGTGAGAGAGCAGGACACCGCGGCAGGGTTTATAGTAATTGAAGTAAATGTCACTTTTCTTCTCCGAGTCTGAGATCTCATGTGTCCCGGTGTACATGGAGATTACGGCACAGGTCACTGAACCTGTCCTTAGTTTACCTGTTCTTTCAGAATGGTGTATGAGTTTTAATCCTTCCTCTAAAGATTCTTACACTTTCACAAAGAAAAACCCCTCGTTTCACAGTGTCGTATATTTTCTCTCGAGTATCTACCCATTGTTCATATAACCTTTGTAAATCATTCATTTATGATATTTGCAGTGCGCAAACCTCGTGTTTTCCTCTTCCTTGTTTCTCCAGAGAGAATCTTCGAGGATCACGAGAACCTGGTGGAGAACCTGCTGAACTGGACCAGGGACAGCACCAACAGATTGATGTTCATCGAACGCATTGAGAAATATGCGCTTTTCAAGAATCCTCAGGTACCACACATGCTTATTAATGCAGTCAGGGTTTGTTATCTCATAGAATTTGAAAGCTCAGTATCAGAATGGGTTTCAGAACTGTAAGTTGAAGTGTGGATGATGGGGCGTTGTTCTAAATTGATCAGAGATGTTATTGGTGTGTGTGTGTGGGGGGGGATGTAGGTCAGTGTCATGTTAATGCGGAAGCGAAATGAATAATTGATCTTAGCAGAGGCAGAATAAAGCGTGTTCGCTGGCCAGACTCGATCTCTGCTCGTGCCTCTGGCCTTTTTTATCAAGTAAAATGATATAATATTCCACTGTGTTCCCTGTGACTGTAATGACAATAAAGCATGCCCCTGAGTGCCTTACTGCTTTTATAAAACAGTATAAAAAATAAATATAAAATTCCAATTTTTTCCGACACTTTCATTCTTGCAACTTTACGTGTCTTACACATGCATGGGCAACTTATAACACACCGAAGGCAGATAAACACGTATCCGCACCATATGACCCCTTTTAGCACCAGACCTTTTCAGTCACAATATACCTGAACAAAATCTGTGATTGCATCAGTCTGCGGTGTTCCATACACAACACTTTAACATCGTCTGTTTTCTCAGAACTATTTGTTGGGGCGTAAGGAGACGAGTGAGATGACGGACAGAAATAAAGAGGCTCTGCTAGAGGTGAGACCAACTTATGTACAAATGCACACAGACTCTTGGAGTGCTTTTAACTGCATGACGTATTTAGGAAATGTTACGCTCACGCGAGTCACTAATAAGGAAGTGTGTGTGTGCAGGAGTGTTTTTGTGGAAGCTCTGTCAGCGTGCCTGAGATGGAAGGGGTTCTCTGGCTCAAAGATGACGGCAAGAAATCCTGGAAGAAGCGCTACTTCCTGTTACGGGCTTCTGGGATTTATTATGTGCCAAAGGGTAAAGCCAAGGTGGGTTTTGAGCGCGTCTATTTCTCTTCTGCAGTTCATGTTTTATGTCATCATCCATCTCCTTTTGTTTAAATGACTCCAATCACAGTGTTTTCTCTTTCCTTTATCATCACCAAAATGTATGCCCATAAAAACCTGCGATGACGTTATGAATAAGATGAAGGAAATCGGCCATCTTGGTAATGCCGTAATTTCCGCTGAAAAGCCAACCATTCTTGGCATTTTCCTTTTCGTTCCTCATGCTGCATCTGTATTAACTCAACACCTTTTTTTGTTATCCGCCGTTTCAAATCATTTCTGTGCTTTTAGTGATGTCATGCGTCGGTTCACTGTCACTGCTGACATAGAAACACGCTGGCTGTTTACAGATCAGTTAATGAGGTCAAGTTCAGAGGCGGCGTGAGCCAGTGAACTTCTCATTATCCACAGACGATAGAGAGAAGACCAGGCCATCACTTTGACAGCTGCTGCCCATCTGCATTACTCTCTTCCTGTTTTATACCTTTGACTCTGATAGCACATCTGATGGGTCTGAATCTAGATGAGACCGTGTACAGAATCTACAGCCACTGCGGGTGTTTTTAACCTCTCGTCTTTGCCGAAGAAGCAAAAACACAACGGCATCTTAGTCCTTTGTCAGCCACCGGAGTGCTTTGAAAGGGAGTTGTTGGTTGTAATTCGCAACCTCACTGCTAGATGGTGCTACACCGGACTTTTAAGTCCTTGTGCAATTTCTCCATTCTAAATTCATGGGGTTATATCTGGGTTATCTTTGCTTTTAACCACTGGTTGGGCAACACTTGTAATTTTGATGGAGGGTTAGAATTGCTTTTAACCCTGGGTTGTGAAACCGTCTAGACTCTAGAGCAATGTAATGCTGTGCCAAAGGCGTACAGTGAATATTTATCTGAGGCCAAAAGAACGTGCTTGCGTCATTTTTACAGATAGACATGCAGTTACTTATAAAGAGGCATACAATCTATTCAAGTTATAAATATGAATAAATGAATGTTAATTTCACACTGTTCATACGTTACATTGTTTGACAAACGCACAGTGTTAAACCGGTATTATTTTTAATAAGAGTTAAGAATTTGATTTAGATACTCTAATACACTGTTTGCTCAACATCTGCCATAGTCCACAACTGTAGTGCTCCCCCTGGTGGATTCATCAGGAAAATATGTAGGTCAATCCAAATATGTTTCCCAAAAAACATGGTCTGACTTCCTGCAATACGTTTTCCTTGTTTGCTGTGTTAATTCTTCTTATCTGTGTCTCTTTCTCATCCATTCTCATTTGTAGGCCTCCAGAGACCTGGTGTGTTTCCTGCAGCTGGAACATGTTAACGTGTACTTGGGTCAGGACTACCGCAGCAAATACAAAGCTCCAACTGACTACTGTATGGTCCTGAAGGTGAGGGACCCTCTTTTGATATTGTTCAAACACCTTATCTTCATGAAACACGTGTATTGTGTCAACACCATAAAACTTTAACAACAAAACTAAAAATGCATTTGATCAAATGATGTAAAGACGGGTGGTGTTGTTTTAAGCCCTGTGCTTTGAACATACATTTAGTTGGAGTATCTCTTGTATCTATCAAAAGCTGCGAGACTCTTTCAGACTTCATTTCTCTTTATCGTAAAAGCAGACGGCGAAGAAGGATTTTTGCCGGAGGATGTTTGAAGCACTGGGGAGTGTAAAAGCACAAACCAGAAGCAGCAATACCCAACAAATTGAGAAGGGATGACTCTTTATAGAACATAAAATAGTTACTTTATTTGTATATGCCCAATTCTGAGGAATATGGACCATTATGGATGTAAATGGCACTTACCTGACTATGAAAAACATGCACTAAAAGTGAAACAAATGCTTTAAAAACTTAAATAGAGACATCACACAGGTATTTGAACCACCAAATGTCAATTTCCGTGCTGTTAGTTTAGTAAAACGCTTTGGTAAAACTTTTTTATGGGAAGGTTAACATTTTTACGAAATTGTGAAATGTGTATTTTGTTCCAGGTAGTGAAATTATAGTGAATTACCGCAACAATGAAATGCTTCATCAATCTGATAAATGACAGGATATCCCCGTCTCCGTTTTTCCCCATGTAGCACCCTCAGATTCAGAAGAAATCACAGTACATCAAGTACCTCTGCTGTGAGGATGTCAGAACACTACATCAGTGGATCAACGGGATACGCATCGCTAAGGTAACATCCTCCTAACCGGTGACATCACCATTTGTGTATTGCTACATGCTTTATAAAGAGGGACTGAATCTGTTTTGTTTTCACACAGTATGGAAAGCAGCTGTACGTGAACTATCAGGAGGCTATGAGACGCACAGAGGCTGCTCATGACTGGTCTTCCCTTTCCAGCTCCAGTATGAAGTCCGGTTCCAGTTCCTCCAGTCTACCAGGTGATTCAACCCTCATGTTTATTTCGGCCAAAGATTTAAAGAGCAGTTCTCTTTATCATCACGTGGATCACGTCTTCATTCAGTTTTTGATCCTGTCTCTTCTGTCTACAGAATCTCAATCTAACCACTCCAGCCAATCAGACAGCGGCGTGTCAGAGACCTTGTCTTCGGCTCATATGCGCTCTCAGAGTGTAGTCAGCTCCATCTTTTCTGAGGCCTGGAAGAGAGGCAATCAGACAGAAGATCCCAAGGTGACCGTTGATGAAGTTTATTTCTCTTCTGGTGCTGTGCTTCACATTCCACCTCTTTTTCTTCATTGTGATGTCCTTTCATGAGCCTTCAACTATCTCGCCGTAATAACTTCTTCATCCTGATCATCTGTGTTTGTAAAATAATGACTATAATACCAAATAATAGTAATAATCGTGACTTACTGCTTTTACAAAACAGTCATTTTTGTATTGACCAGTCCAAGAAAATGTTCGCATTCATATTTTTAAGATTTTGAAAGTAGGTTAAAAATTCATCATACACTGAACACGTCCAATTAATAGTGTTTTAATTGGAGTTCATCGTTATAGTTTTTGCAAATCAAAGGGCTTCGACTTCCTCCAAGGGGGTCTTAGTAAATAGTTTGTCCCAAATGATCTCATTCATTTTTATGTACTAATGGCCAATCTTTGAGGACAAAGTCCGTCCGAGTCATGACCCATCGTGTGATTGTGGAACATTATACTCATGTTGCAGTGTCCCCACCTTTATTAATTAATAATAATTGTTAATTGGTCCCCTCTTTGTTTGTCTACCCAGGATGTCAAAGTCGAGTCTGGAAAGGCTACAGCCTTATTTACTGGTGGGGATTGTGGTTAGGAGTGTGGAAAAACGTCACACCCTAGCCCATTATATTTTATACTATCCTCACACGTGGAACTCAAAATAACTAACCCCTGATACTTCATTTGTGTAGCGGCGTATCTCATGGTTGTCTTGTGAATGCTGGGTAACTCTGGAGTGGTGTGGGACACTGTTGGTTTGGATTGTTGAAATGGTTTGTGTGACACCACTGGTGTTGTAGTTCGTTTAACAAATGACATTGACAAGCACCACTTATTGCAAAAAGTTGTACAATAGAGTAAACACGCAGATTTCAAATTTTATTGTGTTGGATTTGGTCTCATTCTAGAAAGAGCAAATCTCAGTCTTAGGTTATACTAACAGTTCCTGGAAGACTTGCTTCATAATAACATTTCATTTGACTCTTATTTCACTGTCTTGAATATCCTTTTGCACTCAACTAACACTCTTCTTTTAGAAAATGCAAAAGTACACACAAATGTGTGCAATATGGTGGTGTTGCATTGTATACACTTGTGAACCTCTCTTTCTTATTCAAATTCCTACTGTAATTCATATATTTGTGTTCATATCCACAGATGAGAATGGAGTCCACCCCGGCAACACAGCCTGCTAGAGCCTCGTACCCTCTCCAGCTTCCCCAACTGCCCCAGATGCCGCAGTCCACGTCTCGTAGCAGCTACACTGGTGTATCCCCAGTGTCCTCTCCCTCGCCTCCGTCTCCTCCACCGCCTCCTCCACCACCTCCCCCGCTCCCCAACCCCACCCACCACTCGACTCCGGTTGTGTTCACTAAATACAGTACCATTGCTAGGCTTCAAAACATGTCCCAGGCTCCAAATTACTATAAACAGACCCCCTTATTGGCTGCACAGCAGCAACAGGCCCAGGCCCCTATATCACCCTTACAGTGTCTCAAGCCTGTTGTGAATAACATTGGAGAAGCTGGCAGCGCTCCACCTCCACCGCCCCCACCACCACCACCCCCTCCTCCAGAGATGCCAGTGCCAGGGTCAGCAATGGCGGTGTTAAAGCATGGCCCAGTAAGCCCACATTATGTTCTTCCTCCACCCTCCGAAGAGTTCCAGCAGCCACCCCCATCTCATCTACACAGTAATGGCTTCCTGCCTCCACCACCACCTCCGGAACAGTTAAAATACCCTCCTCCCCTCAGCACCAATGGGCTCCAACAGTTCTTGGCTCAGAAGTTCCCTAGTATGACCTATGATTTTTCACCTGATCAGCAAGATGAAGAGCCTCCTCCACCCCCCCCACCTCCTCCACTCCCTGCACAGCCCCCGGTGTGTTTTCCTCCTCAGCCGTCAGCAGGTCCTCCACCTGCGCCTCCCAAAACATTTTCTGTTGTGTTTCCACCACAAACCGCTCCGAAACCTGGACACGGACTTTCCCCTGTATCTCCTGTTCCACCACCTCTTTCTCCGACCCCCTCAGCGACCATAAAGAAACAGCAGAGCCTCTCAAGTGGCCACAGTCCCAATCAACCTCCACCTACCCTTCCCAAACAATACAGCCTTTCTTCAAAAACCCCACCTGTATCTGCCCCCATCTCTCCAACCCAGTCAATTGTAAAGCAGATTGTAAACCAGTTTCCCGACACCCTTGATGGATCCAAAGGTCCTTCGCTTCCAGTGGTAAAAAACAAACCCAAATGGCAGCCAGGTGGGCAGGCTCTAGCCCAGTCACCGGAATTCCCACCACCTCCACCAGAGAGCAGCCTTGATTTTCCTCCACCGCCTCCTCCCAGCCCACCTCCAGCTCCACCAGCTTCCAGCAAGATGGGGTCACCAATCAAGAAATCCCCATCGACATCATCAAATTCCTCTACCGGTTCAGGAAGCAAGAAGCCCCCTCCAACCCCACAGCGTAACTGCAGCGTGAAGGGTCAAGAGTGCCAGGAGTCCAAGAAAGTGGAGGATCTGGTGAGCATGTTCGCCCAAACAAGTCAAGCCCCATCCAACTCTTTCTCAACTCCTTCCTCTACAACAGGATCACCTTCCAAGGACTTGGCAGTTCCGCGGGCACTACCAAAACCTGGCAAGATAAACCTGGCTAATCTGCCTATGGCTCTTCAGGGGAAACCAAGTCAGTACCGCCAGTCCGGCTTAGACTTTCCCTCTCCTCCACCGGAGTGTGACTTCCCTCCTCCTCCTCCAGACTCCGAGCTCCTGCCTCCTCCACCGCTCCCATCGGAACTGCACGCCGGGGCTCCCAAAGTGGCAGTGGTCAATCCCCAACCTCAACTGTCCTCCAGCACATCCTCATGGAAACAGAGCTCTTTGAAGAAAACGCTGCCTCCGACTATGCATCGCCGCAGCAGCGGGCCACCCGAGCCGCTCGCCCTTTCTCCACCTCCACAACAGATGCCCGTGTCCTCTTTTAATTCACAGATCCCACCAACATCCCCCAAGGCCAACATATCCGTTCAACCCAACTTCCTGGAAGATCTCAACAGAACTCTGAAGAGGAAGTCCATGACTCGACATGGCTCCCTGACCTCCTCCCGAATTTCGGCCAAGTTCGAGCCAGTAGCAACTATGGACGATATGGCCCTCCCGCCCCCTCCTCCAGAGCTGCTGCTGGGCCAGCAGAAAAAAGGCGGCTATACGGCCGCAAACATCTCAGGCTATGCAACGTTACGGCGGGGTCCTCCACCAGCTCCTCCCAAACGGGACCAAAACACTAAACTGACGAGCGACTGGTAGTTGGGACACTTGCCGGGATATGCTACTCTCCTTTTTATCTGTTTATCTTCAGTGGCCGAATTGTGTCTGCATTCAAATAATACTCATTTTAACCCCAGATTATAACCACGATATAAAAAAGCCAAACCATCTATAACATTAAGCTTCTCTGCGTATTTGTGCCGCTTTGCTATTAAGTGTAAGCAGATATACAAACCTACGGAAAAAAAGAGACTTACGTCGTTGTTCTAGGTACTGCATGGACACTGCTGTGAGGAACGGGGATGACGTTATATGTATATTAAAATATATATGTGGAACTCTGGGGCGGGAAGGACCTTGTACCTTTTTTATATGAAATTATTTAATACCTGAAATATATTCTTATTTTAAAGTTTAGTTTTGAAACCCTTGACTGTAAGCGTTTAACGTGGATAGAAAATCAGGGTTGTCGAATCGATGCTCGTGTGTGCGCACGGGTTTTGCCTGAGCTACCTGGTTGATCCACCCTCGGAGGAAAACTTGTTGCGCGTGTATAGCATACGTTCTAAATGAAGTATTCTACCAAATTTTCCACATTTAATTTAAACGTTTAGAACCTTCCACTTATGTGTCAAGAAAGGAAAAAAACAAGTACCATTGTTATTGATGAATCTGTTATGTTGTGTTGCTGTGGACCCTTATTTTACATGAAGATGTCCAGATGTTAGAACATGAAATGAGCCAATTACCAGTTGAGTGCATCTCCGTGTGTAGCTGGGAAGTGTCGGGGATGGGATGTGCTCTGTCTGTTTATGTTGGTTACATTGCTATCTATCTGTACATACAGCTGCAGTTCCTGACTTTATCGATGTGCGTTAGCTCTGCATGGGTGAAACTCAAAAGCGAATATTTCCATATTTTGTCATGACTCTTGATGTGCTCCAATGATCTCTGTATGCCCAGTGCTGTATCGAAGCGCGTCATATCCGGACCATCTATTCCTCAAGTCAGGGCAATGCCAAAAATGTACGATATTCTTGCATGCATGCTTTCATAATACGGTTGCCGGATCGTAGCCACACAACAAAAGGTGTCATGTCAAGTTACTTGACTTACAATGCAAAAAATTCACTGTGTGCCTACTGTCATCGTTGTCCGTGTATCGAACTTGAATGCGTAGTTTGACTAAAAATTTGCCTGTTGGTCTTGCATCTCTAAAATTCCTTTCGTTTTGAAGGATCGAGCGAAGAAACGTGAAGGACAGACAGAACCGCGTTAAAGGCCGGAGAACAGAGCTAATGCTGCTGCTTAAAGTCAGGAACCTTTTAGTTAATTAAATGGCAAAGTAAATGTCTGTTACATTTAAACTGAACAATATAAATGTATAAATCACTCAGAATGTCGTCCATGTTCTTGTTCTTTTTATGTTGTATATATGTAGCCTACTTTTTTCCAATGAGTGACATTTTAGCCGAGTATCACTTCAAATGTTTCCACTTTCATTACTGCGATGCATTAAAATTTCACTGTAATACATTTGTTATTTTATTACTATTACACCATGTGCTCTTTGTTTTTGCATTACAGTAATGAAACTGTGGTGCTGTGTCACAATGTAAAGTGTTTTAGCCAAAAAGTTATATGAGGGTGACCCCCAAGGTTCTTACTGTAGAGGTAATGTGCTATACGAACGGGATCACGTGAAGGTTTTGTGTGTTTGCTTTTAACGTTTTCCTTTAAATCACATCGATCAGGAGCCGCTAAATGTCTGCATAGCATGTCTTGCAGAGACGAACAACCCAGTGAGGCGCGTCTGCTCCCCACATAATGATTTGCCCCATTGCAGCCCAATGATCAGCATCAACTGATCCGATGAGATTCTGCACATTCTCATCATCTTGAGACCAAAACGTGAGTGGTATTCTAGAGCAAGATTCTGCCATAATTTACTAATCCTTATGTCATTCAAGACCTGCAAAACATACATGTACATATTTTTAATGACATGAAAGAGTGACTAGAAAGAAACTATGACTTTCAATGATTACTCAAATACGTACACCCGGAGCAACAGGTATTCTCGAGCCTGTCCTGCAGCGCCCCCTGTTTCTCTCATCTGACACGCTTCGGGTCAGTTCCGGTCATGTGATCGCCGCTAGTGATAATCACGTGTGGAGGACTGAGCGGATAATCGCTGATCTAGAATAAAATTTAAGATATTATATATCCGAGTCTTCTGAGGTGGTATATATATATATATATTATCGAGAGACAAAGTAAAACGATTCAAGCGGCATGTCATGTGTAGCAGAAGTAAAACTTTAGTCCGTATTTACGGTAAAAACTGATGCCTGGTTTTCGAGACGTGAGATATCAATGTATTTATCGATCTGTTTACACCACCTCAGAAGACTCGGATATTCGTGCACACTCCTACAAAAAGGAGTAAAATCACGGTGATCAATACGCAAAGGACATGGTTACTACACGTTTACTATAAAAAAATAAGACACAATAAGCATAACTCGGATCAACACGAAGGTAAGTAATTAATTCGTTATTTAAGTGAATAATCCTGTTTTTGTTTTGGGTTTGTGGAGACACATTGTGTTCATAACCACTAGATGGCGGCATTGTCTTACCGGACGGACACACGGCCGCTCAGACTGACTGCGGGTGTAGAAGAATTTACTCGAGCACATGGTGCGTATTCATTTTTTTATATTAAATGTTTTAGTTAATAAAAAGTATTTTTCATTGTTAGCTAATGCGTAAATTAATTGTTAACAAATGCAACCTTATTGCAAAGTGACAATTCATCATAACTTTGAGGCTCTGTCATACACTCTCTCATTAAGCATTAACGTCACATTAAAATTTAATAAATGTGAATATTAAGGTCGTATGTTGTATATTATTTGTTAATGACGTGTACACGTTATTGATAGTTAACAGGAGAAAGTATATTGTAGGTTGTGATCAGGGTTCTAAATTAACTTTTTTGATCACCAGCCAATGTGGCTGGTAACTTTCTAAAGTTACCAGCCAATCAGAATTTCCACTAGCCAATTTTTTTCGGGTGAAAATATGAGTAACACTGAATGCATTTGATCATTTTATTAACAATTTTGGCATGAAAAATACATATAAAGTACAATACATACAACAAAATATACACAGAAAGTGCATACATTTCAAGTTTGGGATTTATCTACAGTATCTATCTTTATATCTATCTACAGTATCTATCTTTCTATCTGTCTTTATATCTATCTACAGTATCTATCTTTCTGTCTTTATATCTGTCTATATCTATCTACAGTATCTATCTTTATATCTTTCTATCTATCTTTATATCTGTCTTTATATCTATCTACAGTATCTATCTTTATATCTTTCTATCTATCTTTATATCTATCTTTATATCTGTCTTTATATCTATCTACAGTATCTATCTTTATATCTTTCTATCTATCTTTATATCTGTCTTTATATCTGTCTTTATATCTATCTACAGTATCTATCTTTATATCTTTCTATCTATCTTTATATCTGTCTTTATATCTATCTACAGTATCTATCTTTATATCTTTCTATCTATCTTTATATCTGTCTTTATATCTATCTACAGTATCTATCTTTATATCTTTCTATCTATCTTTATATCTGTCTTTATATCTATCTACAGTATCTATCTTTATATCTTTCTATCTATCTTTATATCTGTCTTTATATCTGTCTTTATATATATCTGCAGTTTTAATCCTTAGGCTCTCCTGATGACTTCGGGCACTCTCATGGTCCTTTACTGCCTCGACTTTAAAATTAGTAGTTCCTACCACGAAATTGTTCGTTTTGTTTTTTTCTTTCGCGTACATGCGGCAATCCTGACAAAACATGACGACATTTTCGTGATCAAACACAAGCCATTCACTACCCGTCAGCCATTTGGCATTAAATTTTCTTTTCTTCGTTTCTCTGTTGATATCCTCATCCCCTGCCTCGTTCCTCTTCTCGCCCCCAGAAGTCTGTCCCAGCCACCGCCTCATTTAGTTTAGCTAATCTTAACTTTATACTTTACTTTGCTAGCTAGCTAGCTAGCTATCTAGCTAAACTCCGTCTTTTTTCAGTCTGCTCCCTGCTGTGGCTCCGTTCGTTTCCATGATTTCTCGCGCTGGTTTCACTACAAACTGCGCGCAGCCAATGGGCGTATGAAACGTCACCATTACGAAACAGTGTTCTTGGGAAATGTAGGAAGTACTGTCAGGTGGATAAATGCATAGGATAAATGACCGAGAACAGAGCCTTATGTATCATGCATGTAATGCCTCATGCATCACCGGCCAAACTGGCTAGTAAGTTTTTATTAACACCCGCCAAAATGAATTTTTACCCGCATTAGAACCCTGGTTGTGATATGCTTCGTATAAATATAGAGTCACTGTAATCTGTGTGGAGATTAGCCTCACTTGAACCTTACGCTTAACCACGGGTACAGAGGGATGTATGGCTTAATACGTTGAAATATTACACTGCTGGCATTCGTCGTTAGAAACGGATACAATATTTTCATTTTCTTAACAAAAAACTTGAACGTTATTCTCATTTTAACCTAAGGAGGTCGCCATTTTTCTTTTCGATGACGTCATCTGGTTGCACGCACAGGCAGCCAGACGGAACACAGACACACTAATTAGATATAAGGTGCTTTTAAGATCAAAATATATATTAAAATAATAATAAAGACGCTATTTGGTCTTATTTCATACATTTTAATATTGTTGATCAGATACGGTCACAAACATACATATCAAAAACCAAATATTATTATCAAATCCTATTTTTAGCTATTATAAAATGCATGTAATGCAGAATTTGTCACTTTGATAGGGTCCGCTGTCTCTCTTAGCTGACATTAACGTCTATAACACAGAATAAATAACCAAACCTCAAGCATCTTGCTACCGTGTTTATCAGTATTTTCTCAATGTATAGTAGATGATAATGTCTTAAAGACAGAGGCTGCATGTGTTTACATTGAACAGACGCAGCTGGAAAATGTGTGTGTGCGCTGTAGCATGAATAGAACAGGTTTAGGTTGCGAGTACAACCATGGCGGCGGTCAAATCTTTTTTCAAAGTTTATAAATGTCTAATGAAAACCAGTGTAACTGTCACAGTATTGATAAAGTCAGTGCCGCTGTTGATATTTTAAGCCATACGTCTCTCGGGATCCCCTTAAAAATGTTAAGCTTACCAAACACACTGCAGTATATTTCATTCCAAACCTGTAGGACTTTCTTCTGCAGAACACAAAAGGTATCTGGAAGACCGTTGGTTGACATTGGCCCCCCATTGCATGGACACAAAATCAGACATTCTGCTCCAGAGATGAATCATACAGCCTTTGAATGACAGGAGGGTAAAAAGTTTTGAAAATGTGTATATGGCCCTTGTCTTAAACACTCAATTTCCTAGACAAAAGAGAGATTATTTAAGAATATAATGAAGAAAATACTTCACAGATTACATTGTTTGCATTAAGTATTATTTCTTGCCGTCTGTATCACTGTAGAAGTGCTCTTCATCTCGCTCTTTAATATCAGCAGAGTGTGCAAACCTCCAGCAATCTTATGCACGTCTCAAGCCATCTGGACGCTTGTTCCCTGCCAAGTTATGCAAGTCTGAAAAAGAACATGGGCGTGTATCCCAAACCCTGTAACTGCAATACATCATCTGACGAAGAAACGTTTTCCACCAAACATGCATTCGTCTAAAGCGCAAAGCTTCAGCGCAGGTAAGTGTTATCAGATGCAAGTGTTCGAAAGGAAAACACATCCACAACGTCCATAGATTTGTTGGACTGTTGTTACAAGAATATAGTGTTGGGTAATAGATTTCAATTGATCCCTTATTTGCTCTTTTAAAAGCAGAAATTGTTTTGTGTCGGCAATAATGTGGTAGATAAGAGCAAAACCCTTCTGGACATCACAGTTTGCCTTTATTATAGCAGCGGATGCTTTTCCCTGCGAGTATATAAGGTATGAAGATTCCTCCATACATGTATTCACCCTTTTGTGTAAGAGTTCCCTTATGACTTTTTAGCCCAACACAATCTGTTGTTACATAACGCTGCCTTCATGTGCTATTGTAAATGTACTACTTCCCACTCATGTGTATAGAACATACAGTAAGCAGCAAATGGTTATTCATAAAACATGACATGTAATTCGTATCAAATTTACACCAGTAAACATGCATTCAAATATTCTGATAGCAAATGAAGGCAGAATAATATCATGGTTGTGTAATGCAATTGAAAAGCTCATATACTGTTTTTACCCTTTAAGTATACGACTCTTATATATTCCCTTTCATTTCCAGCTTGTTTAGAAAACGGTAAGTAATCTTTAAATGTAAAAACTTTGAATTTAATTTGTTGTTCTGTCTCATCATGATACTTCATCCCAAAATTAGAATTCTGTCATCATTTAATCACAAATATCTCTCCCTGTGTTCATCAGAACAAATACATTTATACAGATTGGGAAGAATTTGTAAGTATAACCAAACAGATTTTGCCCCCTATTGACAACCATAGTAGTGAAGTGCCCCAGAACTCTCTACTGTCATACATTGTCCCGATGAGAACAAAGCTATTCAATTTTACATTTGGATCAAATGTAAAAAAGATTGGAAGCAAACAACGTCGATTTCGATTCACTTCTATTGAATCCGATGGGTACTACTATTGCTCTGTTGACACAATTTCTTTTAATATATTTTGTTCGGCTAAAAAATTCAGTCGTAAAGGTTTGAAATGACAAGAGGGTGAATAAATGAAATCTTTAAAACCTTGTTGCCAAATTGATTTCTTCAACATTTCGGTTTATTCCCAATTACTCAGTAAGGTTTTTTTACATTAGATAGAAATAAACAAATAGATGGTTATTCAGGTTCAAGATACAAATTGTAAATAAAAAAAATCTTAGTCAATAAGTTTTAAATAAGCATGCAGTTGGTGCACAACATACAAAATTGGCCATGTATGTTTAAGTTTGCATGTATCCTATATCGCAAAGATAATTAAATTGGTTATTTGCAGCATTCAATAATTTACCTTTGACCCCGGGATGTCATTTAACATGATCAGAAATAGCGAGCACCAACATTGGTACTTGTGCAAGAGTTTGGTTGTAACTTATTCCACCACACCAACCAAAGCAAAGTCTTTTAATGAGACGAGTATTAAAATCTAACACGAGTATTAAAATCTAACACATTACAAAGATAAAAAATTCACATTAAATAAATAGAAAGCCGCGTTTCTGTATTCTCTGCTCCCCTTGACTACAATGAAATGAAACCCCTTTTTGAAAGTCATTTGACAGAATTCAGTCAACCGCTGTGCTGTCATCACCTTGTGCAATGGGAAAACATTAAAGCGACAACAATGCTAACAACTAAAATTCTAGCTTATGCACATCAAGAACGTCAAATTAGTCCTTCATTTAAACAGTAAACATATTAGATTTCAATGTTAATATATAATATCTCTGATAAATGTGTCAAGTCCACGCTGCAAAAGTCTGGATTTTAGCCATTGTGGTCGAGCTCAGCATGTTATTGGCACATGTGCTCTATAAACAAACAAAGCTTCGAGAGGGATGAAGGACGGAGGACACGCTCATTCTGTGTAGTGCATGATGGACTCCACGTAGTTTCCAGGGAAGAGTCCGGTAGCTAAGTTCATCACTCCTTCATACCAGCCATCATCATTCTTCTTAATGACATAGATGATAGACCCCTCCTGGAAAGACAGCTCATCTTCTTTGTCTTGGGCGTAATCATAAATCGCCACCACTAAAACAGATGTTGCATATTAACACCAGACAGAAATGAGAAGGCTTGTCAATCAATGTGTGCGATATACACGCACCTTTCTCCAGGTAAGTCTGCGGCGCCCAGGGTGGATCTTCTTCAGCGTACGGGTCACTGTATTCTACCACAGCAGACTCTTCCTCGTATTCCTCTGGAGGAGGAGGATGTTTCTCCTCACACGGCTCTACTGCAGGGTGAGGTGTTTCTGAAACGGACACGGCAGAACACAAGAGTTGATGATGACGATAAGGATGAACAAATGAACGCACACATCTTGTATTAAAAACATGTTTTCAAAATCACATCAGAGCTAAAAGTGTGTGTGGTTTGTGACAGCACCGGGGGCTTACTGACGAAGCACAAGCCACTTACTGATTTCCTGTACGCGAGCCACAAAACCCGTCAGCGGAAGCTGAGGTGTGATCTGCAGTATGGAGGGGGGAGCGGGGACCACTGAGGCTAGTCCACACCACCACGAAAAAGAACAGTGAGGATATAGAGGGGAAAAGGGGAGTGTGGTGAGCAAAGAACCAAAACAGATGGTTAGGTAGAACACAAGAGACTGAAAACAGTGTGCAGTTCGTTCAGTGTGTGACAAACAGGAAGTGGCCTCAATCATGGGCGGAAAAGATGGATCTAGTGTTCAACAGCTCAGAGACTAACCCACGTGAACATACCACCCTAACTACAGAGAATGATTAAGAACATGAGAAAGGTTACTGCGGACGAACAACGTAAAGCCATGTGTCAAACGTTCAGAGCGCAGACAGGGAAACGCAAAGCTGAGGTCCACAATAACTTCATAATCTGAACTGTGGGATCGATTTTGGCAATAACCATGGTTTAATGAGTCACAGTTTTGCTATCCAAACACACGAGTGAGGATGATACCTTGGTTCTGATTGTAATAGGGACCACCGTTCTGCTGGCTGGAGGGCATGGAAGCTTGGCCTGTAATTGAGGGCGACCGGCGATACGGCAGCGATCCCCCTACAGCTGGTGATATCTGTCTGGAGACGGGCCTGTTCATGCTGCTGAAGAACTGATGACTGCCTGCACAAAACAATTCTCCACATTTTAAACATTGAACTCATTTTAAAGGGGACGGCTTACCCAAAATAACACAACACACTAACAGGTTTGAAATGAGAAGAGGGCGAGTAAATGACAGTATTTTCATTTTGAAGGTGAACTATACCATAAGATGCTTTAAAAAGCTTTAACCAGGGCTCAACAATAATGTTTGTACGAGCAAGTGAGAGAGAATTTTCTTTTGCCCGACCGGACAAGTAACTTGATAAAGAATAACGTCTGTGCTAATAAAAATAAGAATATGTGCATTGGACAGAGCAGCATGTTAATTCAATGTCATCGGTGGTTATGAGTGAATGAGGTGCACATACGACACGAGTGATGGTCGAGGATATAAAACACATGACACACATCTCCAGAGTTGCTCTGAAAGCTTATTTTACTGTTTGAGTGAAGCTGACGTCATACACACTTAAACTTAAACTGGGGGAACCAAATGTGAAAGAACAAATGAAACAGCAGTACGAACAAAACCAAAACATCACCACAAAGAAACTTGATGTTTCAGAAGGTGAGGGGTGGTGTAATGAGGACATGAGATGCCCAGGCTGTAGATGGGAGGGTGGGCGAGTGAGAGACTCACCTGTCACAGGGCTGGTGTTGGTAACTGGTGCCGCATTATCTGCAGCAGAAGTGAGGGGTGACTGGGAGGGAGGAGAGCCCTTAGCGGCGGCCTGAGAGCTTTCAGTAATGTCAAGGTGGGTGGGGACAGACTCTGTTGGGTTGGGTGAGGAGGGAGTTAAATTAGAGGAAGTGACAGAAGGTTGAGTGGAGTTAGTTGGAGCTGATGGTGTGCTGGCGAGACCAACACTTACGGCAGCTTGAGAGTAAAAAAAGAGGAGAGGAGAAGGAACCAAGTGAGGAATGCCAGGCTTAAATCTTGCTCATAGGGATAGTTCACCCAAAAATTGTGTCATAATTTACTCGCCCTCATGTCATTTCAAACCTTTATGATTTCTTTCTTCCACAGGACACCAAAGAAGATATTTTTCTGGCCACCATTCAATTCTATTGTATAGACCAATGCAAATGAATGGCGGCCAGTTAACAACATTTTTCAAAATATCTTCTTTTGTGTTCTGGAGGACAGAAAGTCATAAAGGTTTGAGGGCGAGTAAATGACACTATTTTTAGGCAAACGATCCCTTTAAGTCTCAGAGAGTTGTGTACACAATAGCAGACTGTTCTGATAACATCCTTGGAAATGAACAGAGTATCCTAGAGTTATAAAGTTTCATGTAGATCAATTAAAACTTGTTCCTGGGCGCTGCGTTCCAGACTTCTCAAGAGAAACCACAAACACGTTTCAATGGTTCGCATGTGTTACTAAACATCTGTCTTTGTGTTACATAGTATAAGAAAAACTGTAAGGGATGGGACGACGTGAGAATTCAGGCCCCCTGAAAAGATTGATGTGGGCCCTACCAACAAACGTGAAATGTTTATAAAATTGTATATGAACTTCTTAAATAAACGCATGAGGACTTTTGACAATCTAATAAAAGAGGGACATTTTAATTCAAGTTTCATATCATATCCAGGGCCCAAGACTGCGATTAAATGGCTGCATTTTGCGATCAGTTTGAGAGACAGCGCTAGCCTTTTTTGCATCTGCGCCCTGCAAATTTGAAATTTCTTCTAGTTGTTATATAATGTGGAAAGACGGGTAGAGTGCGACCCGCCACCCGCCTTTTTTTAAGTAGTTTTACTAGTGCTCCTAGTAAAAATAAGTTAGTCTGGAGCCCTGTTATCACTTTGACAAACTAATAAAAGATTAATGAAAGACAGTACATTATTAAAAAATAATAAATAAAACGGATGCAATAATATAATTTCTTTTCAATCAGTCTGTTATCAGGATAACATAAATAAATAGACCACTTCAATGTTTCTAAAGTCTTAATTGTTTATGTAAATAATATGATATTGCATAATATATAATTAAATAAAGCGAATAAATGTTTCTATACAGAAGCACCACAAAATAAATCGTGCAGAGCATTTCTTTCTCTTAAAGTCATTTTTTCTATGTTAATTCTTCTAGATGTTTTCTAGAATACTATTGTATATAGTATAATGTTGTACCGATACTATACTATACCATCACTATGATATACTAATAGTAACGAATACGGATTATGCTACAAGTGAACTTCTGTATTGTCATCACCTGTCACCCCACTAGCGACGCCCTTGAAAGACACTTCTGGATGAATCATCCTGTTGTGTGAACTTTGAAATAAACCCAAGGCACATACTTCGACTATGTCACAGGCAGATGGAATATCTGACAGGAAAGTCTCATGAACTCACCTGGAAAGGCGCTGGGTGGAGAGGGTGTGGGCACGGCGATGGGGACCCCAACACTTCCACTGCCACTGTTCTCACGACTGCTGCTGCGACTGCTGGGATGACTGCCTCCACTGCTGCCGCTGCTGAACACACGCTACAGGTCACGCATCACGCGTCTCGCCAAATCACACACAAAAACACTGCAAGACTTTTTTAAGGTTAAAACGTGCGACGTAAAAGTGAATGACAGCATTACTTATGAACCACAGATTAATCTTACAATGAAAGGCCTCAACCAAAAATGAGAGTAGCACAAGTTTTATCTGACAACTTGACTACTGCACATGTGTTACTTTTATGCCATAGCTCTGACAATTACAAAGAATCCATTGAAGTAATCGGGTCATCTGACCTAGAGGAAACTCGTATAGGAATAAGGGTGTGCACAAGATATTCAATAACATTTACGACTGGTAGACAGATGGGAGGGGGCTGGGATGCTCTTTTATTGACCGTGCACTGACTGATGGACCAAGAGGCAATGACCCAGACTGCTGCTTTTACACCATGTCCTAGTTACCGTAATTACGAGATGACAACCTGAGCTGTTCACATCCTAAGATTGTGAATGATCTGTTTCTATGGCTACAAACCGTATTCTGTTTCTCGCTTTGTTCACATTAACTAGACAATCATTTGTTACAGACGTTTTAGAGAATTCGAAGAGTTTGGTTCCAACGAGATAACGTTTTTAAAATTGTTAAAAAATCATGTTTTTTATTGTGTATTCCAATTAATATCAATCAAACTGCAGTTGGTTAGTTTTGATTTAAGCCATAATAACTAGAAAACACAGCTAACTAACACAATAAAACACATCATTTAAAAAAATACTCATTTTGGAACCAAACACTTAATTTGTAATTTTATAAGTATAAATAAAAATGTGGTCATTACAGCAATCCCAGCTTCTTACTGAGGGAAAGTTTACTCTGAAATCTTTTGCCTTAATAATTCCCTTTATAACGTTTAATCATTATTGCTGAATGTAAAAGCTTTTAACGTCTATTCTGACCCGTACCTGACTTTTCTTGTCACCTGACGGACTGCTCTTTATCAGAAACCTCTACGTCATTAAAAGACCACTCCAAATTGTGATTTAAACAGCATTTCTAGATGTATTGCGCTCATTCCAGTTCAGTGTTGGATGAATTTCAACAAACTCAAACCTCAGGAGTGACACAGTCATCCAACAGTAATGTGAAAAACTGACAGCATCACACATGAAAACTGTGATTAAAATCCAGGTTATTAAATAAAACATTATATTTTCCTAAATGCATGTGAAATATTACTTTTGTGTTGCTTAATAGTGAATCTGAACTTGTTTTCTTTTGAGTATTTGAGGTCTGAAAACACAAGGACCCTATTATCTGTTATTTTGACTGGTTTCTGCAGTAAATGCAAATAGAAACCATCTTTCCATTTGAAATGTTTATTGTAAGTAGTTCACAGAATGGAACAACAAATGATAATTTTACCTAAAAACATACTTGGGAATACACTTTCACATACAGTACCTAAAATAGATAATTGTAGTGCCGTTAGGTCTGTAATTCTCCAGGTGGATATTATTCAGTATGGGTGATCAACGAGATCGCAAGCAAGATTCTTTTGTTCACAAACTATCACTTTAAAAGGCATCCCGACAGACGGCACTAAGCTGTTACATAAGCGCAGAAAGAACTGAGCTTCAAAGAAAACCAAGAGGGAAAATGTCTCCAGCGAATGAAAGGCTTGTTAAAGAAATTATTTTAAATAAGTAGATCTAAGATACCAGGCATTACAGAGGCGTTCTACAGAAAATAAGAGCATCTTGAGGTTATCTTTATCCTCAGTGAATGTACACTGTGTCTATGATACCAGCTTACGTCACTCGCAACCGGTTGCCAAGGTTTCCGATAATGCAATTGCGCAGGAAATCAGTGATGCTTGTTGTAGAAGTGCTATAAAGAAAACCACTTCATTGCAAATTGGATTTTGTGCAAAAATCAATGTTTAAACAGCCGTATATCAACTACATTAAGTCACTACAGACCCCGAAACATTGCTTTTCAAGTGAGCGAGGAGATACAGGGCATGAAGATCAAGAAGCAAAGAGAGATGTGCTTTGACGCAGTTGGTGATGGTACCTGTAAGTGCGGTTCCTCTGATTGACAGATGCTGTGCGTACGGGGCTCTGTGCCATGTTACGTGTGGGGCTTGAGATGTAATCATTAGGTACCACGGGAGGACGCACAGGTTCAAGTGTTCTGTAGGGGGAGTGTCTCCTGTCGGGAATAAAGAGTTTAACGACCTGTAGGTAACACAATGAGTGTTTCACACACCTTCAAGTATTTGCAGAAGTGGATCTCATTGAATTGTGAAAATTAATGTCAGTTAAATTGTGCTAAAACATTTCCTTTGATTCTAGGGTGAAATATTTGTTAGGGTCACATCTGTTTTAAGTACACAGACTTGTGTTTCATTACTCTTCACTAAATACAAACTAACTCACTTTACATTATGGGTAAAAGAGCTTTAGTCATGCTGTCCATTAAAATGCAAAGAATCTGGACGGCAATGCCCAACCAACACAGGGCGACACAGGAAACCAGAACAGGGCCAATCTGCCCAGCTGGAGTTCAGAAAACATGGACGACATGCCCTCTGCTCCATGTGCTCACGCATGATGTAGTATATGCTTTTAAACTAGCTGTACATTGATTATGGGCTTTATGCTTTTGTAATTTTAGACAAAACATTTCCTCTGGCTCTTTTCTGACCTTTATGCAATGTCAGTGTCATATGTGGAGCTGAATTCTCCCTGAGGACTAGACACATGACCCACTGTGTCATGTTCGGGGTTATACTGTGTGTGCATTGCCTCACAACAAAACAGAAACCACACATTTGCACTGCCTGTGTTCTGCACTATAGGTTATTTGACCATGGTCTTTTTAACGTGGGATGTACAGTGTTATAAAGATTTGTCAAAGAAATGCTAGATTAAGTAAAATATGTATCTATTGTAAATGATAGAATCCAGTGAGATGGCAATGTAAGTACTAATAGACTAAATTCACATACGTACCCTATGGTGCCTTTGCCTGGCATCGGGGGGCTGGGTGGTTTCTGTGTGGGAGGTGTGGTGCGAGACAGACCACCCATCTTCATGTTCTGGTTGCTGACCTGTGACCATTACAACGACTCCATCAACAATTCAAAAAAATCCTTTAGCTGTGACCATTAACATCTCAATATCACAAATTATACATATAAACATATAAAGAGAACCAGAACAAACACGAAACGATAGTCAGAATGAAAGAAGAAAAAAGGACTGATTTCCAAATAGTAACACAATTTGGTAAAGCAAAGTTAAATTAAACGCAATATAATTATTGCATTTCATGCACTTTGCAGATCTTCAATAGAATGAATGAAAATTAAACGACGTTTCTATTGTCAGACATTAGCCTAAAACTAAGAAATGAATCATCCTTCCTTATTCCTTCTCCATTCATCTCAGCTATTTAGCAAAACAGCTCTTTAAGCTCTTACCTTGAACCTAAGCAACCACTTAAACCACGAGTGAAGCAGAAGTGAGAACAGAGGTGAGATCACAGACAGGTTAGTGACAGATCTCCCACACACATCACATATACTGCCATTTGTTAGTTCAAAGCCGTTTTAGTTGGAAAAGTAGTTCATGCATGCCAAGCCTCTGTGTATCAGCCCAGTATTAAGGGTCGGGTATATGACCTTCCGCATCCACACAGCTTCTTGAGCGTACTCGATCGCAGATAAGCGTGGACAGACAAGTTGGACACAGAGTGGACTCGGCAGATTCAACATTTTCCGTGCATGCGCTTTTGTATGAAAATGACATCATTCGGGCGGCATGTGGCTCATGTCATACCTTCACACCATGACCGATGTCATCCAGCATGCTGTAGTCGAGGGGTTTGCGAATATACCGCACAGGCCTTTCGAGATTGGCCGGAGCAATGATTTTATGGGTGCGAGAGGTGTTCTTATTGGTCGTGAGGATTCCTATCTCCCGTCTTGCCACTTTTTCTTTGTGGATATCCACAGTCTGGAATTAAGAGAAATGAAACAAAAACAATACAAGTACCTTTGATCATTCTTTGCTATCGTGGAAAACAAAGATTTACTGAATTGCTTGGTCAAGAGGTATTCAGAAATGATCACTGTATTGTTGTCACAGTCATAACAACATGTCTAGCCACATTTATACATTCATATTTGAAGTGAGTGACATATATTTATAATATTAAAGTGATCGTCAGTTACTCAACCTCACGACATTCTTTCGCAGATCCCAAAAGACGACATTTGGAAGAATGTTGTTAACCTTCACCCATTCACTTGCATTGGTTTTGTGTCATAACAATAAAAGTCAATGGGTGCCGGGGCTGTTCGGTTACCAACATTCTTCAAAATATCTTCTTTTGTCTGTAAATCATACAGGTTTGAAATGACAATTGTGAGAAATGATGACAGAACGTTTATTTGGGGTTTAAGCATCACTTTAATATTTGAGAAAGCAGGTCACAAAACTCCAAAAGTGAGACGCTGAGAGGCCTGAATGCCCTCCTCGGTTGAGTTGTGTTTTATTTTACGCAGTCATTTTTGAGGGGCTTGTGACAAATGCACTTCATGACTAATAGTGCATAACATGATGTGTCACTGAGCTTAATCCTTTAACAGCACATTAAAGCGGTTTAATAATAAAACAGAGAAACAGGATGAGGATAAGCTGCTGGAGTCAAACACACATGATTTTGTCAGCATTGACTGACAGTGATATGGTAAATAGGGCAGGAATCCAGCACACCAACTGACAATGCAAAGCAGAGAGAGACACACACAGATTGACAAGAGATAGAGGAAGCTCATTCAACAGTTTGTCAACCCTCAGATGTTCAATGTCTCTCTGTGAGGTGCATGTCTCCCTCATCTTTTTTTAAAGTGGTGCCCAGAGCAGGTTTAAACTCAACCGTGTGTGTAATGCAACAGTGTAAATGTGCAGCCACAGGGCCGCATGGGGGCGAGAGAGGCACAGACATGAACACATCAAAGCGTTAATGCGTCGGTGTGACTAAATCACTCCTTTAGCCGTATCTTTGGCTGGCACAAAACATTACAGCATAACATGCAGCTAGACTGCAGATGAATGTCAGCTCAGACTTCCCTGTACTCCATTCACACTGTGTTTTGATGATATCTCTCCTCTGAAAACTGACTGGACCGTGATCTTAACACCTGCATGATCGCATGTCAACAATTACATCTTTGGTTCATTTTGGATGTGAGGCTTGAATAAAGGGTTAGGCAGTGTTACACACAACAAAATGTTTTTACAGCGCTGACTATGGTAAATCAATGTAATATTTAAGTCTTCAGTAGCATGTAGACATCAAATAAAAACAAATGTGCTGTCACAAGTGTACGAATGTGGCTGTACAGTGATTAGTTGTGACTAATCGTTTGCAAAATAAAAGTTTTTGTTTACATAATACAGTATATATATATATATATATGCATGCATGCATGTATAATTTTAAAATGTAATCTATATTATATAAATTTTGTATTTACAATTCACATTGTAAATATATACACGGGTCAAAGACGTTAAGATGTCTCCATCAACATAAACATACAAAAGTGATTCCATGTCCATAGAAAGCACATGTCAAAATTTGGTTGAAATAGTGATACGTTGTCATCCAGTGTAACACAATATTTATGTATAATTTCAAACAACGCGCTTATTCTGACTTGTACCTATTAAAATATATACAAGAATAAGGGAGCATATTACATTTTATTGTGCTTTAAAGGAGTAAAAACATTCTTATCGACAAAAGGACAAATCCTAGGATAGTGGCAAATGCAAAAGCAAAACAACTCATTGGCACTTGTGGTGAAATTAATTAGTCATAAATTGATTTTTGTTGTAAATATGCCTGACAAGATTGTTGTACTGAATGACATTTTAGTGGGTGTCTTCTGTAAATCAGGGAAAAATGTATGAGGTTTTGTTTTTCTAAGCAAAAAATATCAAAAGTGCAATAAAATTAACCTGAAAACTTTCTTTTTTAACATCAAGTTAAAGCAGTCTTAAACTTGTTTTTATGCTTAAACCCTTTTTCCTCTTTGACCCACATGTGTGTGTATTAACAGTTAGGTCCATAAATATTTAGACAGAAGCACATTTTTTGTTATTTTAGTTGTGCATCAAAGTGTTTTAAAATGGATATTGTCTTAAAGTTTAACTCTCAGCTTTATTTTGAGTGTTTTCACATCGAGATTAGCTGAAGGCTTTAGGAATCACCGCCTTTTAATAGGAAGCTCCCCTTTTTCAAGGGACCAAAAGTAATTGGACAGTTGAATAAAAAGCTGTTTTATTCGCAGGTATGGGCTTTTCCTTAAATAATTTCTTCGTAAATGAAGCATGTTTAAGGTCTGTAATAAGAATAGTCTCACGTTAAGCATTAAAGTTCATTATAAAGAAACCACATAACATGGCTCAAGCCAGCGACAAACTGACAACGTTAAACTTTCTGTTATCATGTTTATGTTTGATATAAGTGATAATAAACAAATGCATTTATTTTGGTTTTCCGTGGTTGTTGTTTTGGTTAGTTTTCTTATAATAAAATTCTATGGGGAAGAAAATCTTAACGCGAGATTTCGAAGTTTCTCCATTTAATAAGGGCTTGTTATTTATTACAAGTAAGGTCTGACAGAAATGTGGGCTTACCTGATCCATGTTCAGGTCATTAAACATCCGAGTTTGTGATTGTGAATTCCTATGGAGGAAAACAACTTGCTGCCCTCCAGCCACGCGTCAAAAACCATGTGACTGCACACGGCCTATTAGTCATGACTAATCGTTGTACAGCCCTAAACTAATTTACCACCATTTGACTGGAGCTCATCTGATCTTTGCGATCGAGATTTACTCGAGAGCAAATCAAAGTGTAGTAATTCGTACACGCAATTCGTAAATAATTCATATTATTACTTCCTAGGTTACCTGAGAAATGTGGTTGATGGAGGACTCCATACGGCGCAGCTGGGACGCTTGAATATCGAGCATTTGGAGTACATTGTTGGCAAGGGTGTTGATCAGGTAGGCCACACTGGCCAGGGACTGAGTTGTGTAGTTCTTGGTTTCCTCAAGAGCGATGTGCTTGTCTGGAGCCTGATGGAGAAATAAATAAACAACAGTCAAGAAAAGTCCAGCCAGTGAGAACTGCTTTTTTTTAATAAGTCATCGTTTGAATAGGGTTGTAGCGATTCACCGCGAGCCATATATAATGTGACGATTCATGACCATATTGTTCTATAGCTCAATAATGCAGTATGCAGATGTATTAAGTAGGGCTGTCACGATGATTGAATAATTGCCTCATCGCGCTTGCACATCTCTATTGAAGACACTAGGGGGGGTTGTAGTGCCGGCATATTGCATATTTTAGTGTATATTGTAACTAAAGCATGGTAATACCTGTAAAATGATTGAACGCCAGCACTTATAAATAATTAAAGCATATACCATCAAAATAACCTGCAGTACAGTTATATATTATTTAAGCTAATCTCAGTGTGAAAACCAGTCTACCAAAATTTCATTAACAAAGTAAAATTTTATTGTAGTCTTGCAAGTGAGAATAAAAAGCAGACTAAAAGCATTTCTATGACAAAGCATTTTAATGGTCATAACAAATTGGTCGTTTCAAAGCGGAATCAAAAATGTATGAGAATTAAATGTCAAAGCTCTAAAACAGACAAGAATTAATTGTGATAATCGCAATGATTTATTAGACAATTAATCGTCAGCCAAATCTCAATCGCGACAACCTTACTATTAAGGCAACAAGGAAGCTCCCAATTTTCACAACATTTCACACCTTGTAAATGATTCCTCTAATGTTCCAGAATAGTTGATACCAGCCAATGATGAACTGTGTGTGACTGTACCATCACCAGGACGTTTGGATGCGGCAGTCGAGTGTGCGGAATGTCAGTACCTAAGCATTTCTATGACATCAGCCTACAGTCACATGACCCCTTCCTTTGATCCCTAAGCTGTCAAAGGCAGAGAGGGTGTGCGTCCGTCTGTGTACACAATTCCTGTCTTTGTCCCAGCGCAGTACCAGGAGAGAACCGTCACCTCTCACATACTTCTGACTGTGTGCCGAATTGTGGAAAGCGGTAGCAACTGTAGCAAACGGGTCAATGTGAAACCTAAGCCACCTTGACCAGCATCCGCAAGTGCCTTACTAGCGCACAACATTGACATCTAGACAAAAATGTGCTGAAGTCAATAATCCACATTACGGTTATTCTGCTATCAACATTATAGATTAATAATATACGATTTATTGACAGCACGTCATTTCCACAACATTTTCTCAAAATCATACTCATTTGCCATTGCAACAAACAAAAGAAATCATCTGTGCAGCTTTACATTTCTACTTCTGTAAAGGTCGCAGGCCCCGAGGATAGCACATAATGTGAGCTGTGTGCTCGCATGAGGCATGTATGTCCCCAACCCCTGGACACGAAAAGACACAGTGACACTAATACACAGAAGCAGTTTACTGTGAAGAACACTGACCCACGCTGATGACGTCATTGAGGGAGAAGAGATCATTCCCACACACATGTGAGCCTTCAGGACAACAGGAGGAATAGACTGAACATTAGACGGCAAATGAAGTGATCACAAGAGCCACCAAATACGAGGGAACATAACCGGTGCCGGCATAGGATTCTCCTAGATTATCACGGAGTCTGTGCCTCTCTTGCAAATAACACACAAATGCAGACTGGACTTGTGGGTAATTACATGGTGCTGAGGTCAGTAATGACCACTCATGTGTGTAAGGACTGACCACAGTAGGACACGATGAATCTTTGGAAATTTGACTCAAATCATTACCCTGTGAAAACGAACAGGTGCTGAGATGCTACTCCTCCGTTTGCTAATGTAAACACAGTTTTTTAGTCATACACACGTCGACGGAGATCATGAGGTATGGTGTCATACTGGTTTGCGTATGTTCGTTGGAAAGCTAAACTTAATAAAACTAAAGTAGTAACATTACTTGACAAAATGTTTCTGTAAGGCTACAATTGCTTAGCGGTTTTCACAGCGAAGAACCATTGCTGAATGATTTATTTTAATGAGTTGATTCATTTAAATGAATCTTGAATATATCAAGACATGCGCAACATGTGGAGACGAGAAATCTCAGTTACCAACAGAGAATGAAATTTACACTTTATTATAGAATTGTTCACTAGGGGTGTGACATCTCGCAATATCCGATGTGTCTATGACGCAAATCGCTGTCTGAAAGTCCGACTTTCATGTAACTTTCTGCATGTGTTGGGTGAGAGCACAACGAATGTGCTGCTTTTGTATGCAGTGTAAAAATACATTCTTGATGTGCCAAATTCTGACATTATCACTTAAGTACAACAGCCATACAATAAAGCCAGCCCGTGTCTGTTCGTCAGCATTATACTCAACATCACATTGCTTCTAGTGTTGCAGCCGGCCTCGCGTCACCGCCCGACCACCACTTGCTATCAGATATAGCTCGCGGGGATGCGTTTCTGAAGATCAGAGCAGCCCAACCAGCCTTCACTCCTACACACACACAATTGTCCTGCTTTCATTTTAACAGACAATGCACATCAGTAATTGATGCTCGAGCAGCATCTGAATATAATCTGCTATCTGGGAAACAAGTATGTAATTAAGTCATCATTAAACACAGATAATTAACTTGAATCGGAATGAACAGTATGACCTGTGTGTGCTTAAAGAGACCATTATGGTCTATTTTTAAGTGTCCTTATAATGTATTTGAGTGCCCATCAACAGGTTTAAATGCATCCAAGGTCAAATAACGCTTTCATTTTCACAAAATATGCATTTAATATCACCCCATTTCTCAAAGATTTGAAGATTCGGTTTCTCTAAACCCCTCCCTTCCACAGTCCCAGTCCCATTGTGCTCCGATTGGTCGGCTACCTGTATAGACGCACAACTACATTTCAGCGCTTGGAGGCTTATTAGTAATTTACACAAAGATTATTAGTACACAGAGATACTTAGGTTACAAAAATGGCATCAATTTGTGTTATAAAAATAATGCCACATGTAAGCGAAATGACCCTCAGCTTAACAGTAAACACAAAACAACAAAGCCACGTTAATGCGTAACTGACTTATGAAACATTACAGCATATCAACAAAATCTCTCCACATCATGAATCCATATCAACAAAATTTATAATTTTATTAATAATAAAACGACAGAGGACAGACATTCTACATTAACTAACTCTATTTTGATCTGTTTAGCTGTGGGTCCAGTTCACAAAAAATTTGTATTGTAACTATTATATGTGCTAGCCGGAATGCTAGTGACAATTTACGAAACGTTACAGCTTATAAACGAAATCTACACACATTTATCATGAAACCGACAGACACTCTACATTAAATGACACATTTTTAGACAATAGTGGCAAAACAGAAGGACAGTAATAGCTGCTGTAAGTGTTTACACCACAACCACATAACACACAAAAGCAATTTTCAACAACCAATAGAAGATATAACTTATTCTATAAAATATAACTTATTAATCACACTTTCAGGCTTCGATTCAGAGATGTTTACTGGTCCAAAATAAGTCATGTGGACTCATCTTTCATGGAGAAGCGTTTAGCAAATCCCACAATGAACTCGCCAAGGTTGGAGAAAAAGATGTCGGTAAAATGACAAAAGGTTTAGATTATACTGCTGTACAATCGTGGGGAAAATATTTGTATCCTCTGGTTCTTTACATCATCACATGATGTAAACAAACAAACTAGGGATGCACGATAAATTATTGGCCATATGGTCATTTTTAATGTTATCGGCCGATAATAGAAATTTTGGCCGATAAATCACTTCTTCTGGGTAAACTTCTTCAGCTGAACGCTGCCCACAGCTCAAATACTGTACAGTTCGGTCTTTCTGTCGTGATTCTGTAAATGTACATATCTGTACATCCCTAACACAAACTATGAGAAGTGTTAGTGGGCAGGTCAGAGTGTTCCTGTTTCGCTGGCAGATGTGTTCATTTGTTACGTGTTAAGATTACACTCAAAAGACTTGAAACCGAAACGACTTGTTTGGGCGGTTCGGAGTCGACTCCTTATTTCTCATTGACTTTTCTGATTAAGAACAGGAGGAGTCCATTTTAGGACATCCAGGTAACATGCTCTCTAAGAACAGTCTGGACATCAGATCTCTCCTCCTGTAGGCACATTTTCAAACAAACAGCACCCTTATGAAAGCAAAACTCGACACCATTTTGACTAACAAAACACATGACATGATCTTTCCATGAACCCTCACCGATTCCTGAAGGGAATTTACAATCAACCCAAACTCGAGCAGACAAAACAACTGAACAATAAGAAACTTAAGGCAAGTGGATTCAAGTTTAAAGCATTAAATGCAGTAAAACCTAATGTGTGAGAATCAAAATAATAACATGATTCAATATTTTACAGCACCCCTTTGAACTTGATAATTCATCAAAATGTACACGAAGAGCTGGTCATTATGGCACGGTGGAACAAACATTATTAAATTACCAAAATGTATAAGGCCTGTGCTCCCCAAAAGCTTTTGTTTTGCATGATAATGGCTGGAAATTTCAATTCAAACTAAATTAAGAAACCAGAGCAACAAAGCAAATATTTATTCGCCACTTAGACGTCTGAGAGTTTGCCCCCACAGTAAAGACTCCCAGTGCCAGGAGGAGGAGAGCAACTACCATCCTGCCCTTAAAAGGAAAGCCATTCTTCAAGAAGACTCATCAATTCTCCAAGTTACGCTCCTCCGTGAAAATGTCCAGGTCATGGCAAAGTACAGCTACTGCTTTAATTCAACACTTATTTTTGCAGTTCTTGTGAATAATCCGATGTCTCTAACACAATTCCTTTACAGAATTGGCATGATGGAGTGCTGGGCTCGAAATTGCGACCATTTTAGTCTCATATGATCCCTAAATTGAACCAGCGTTTGTGTGAGAGCAGATTTAGTTGTGGTCTGACCTGTTTTCCTTCCTGTACAGAACACGTTAACAACTGCACAACGTATGTGCGTGCTGTGAGCAACAGTGACAATAGGTGACCATTCATAGACAAACAGTGACCATTCATAGACAATAGGGATGTGACAATATATCGATATGGCAATGTATCGTTGTCTTCTCCGTGCGATACGAGAATCCATAAACTGCGCCAAATATCAATCTTTTAATTCATTAATACAACAAGATGATCTAAATATATTTCCAAGCGTTATTACAATCATGGCTCCACTGGGTGGCACTTAACACAAACGAAGGAAACGTGAAAAAACTAGTCTGTGCACATTAATGTGCTTAAATTTAGAAATGTGCCAGTATAAACATTTTAAATGTGTTAAATGTGTCATATTACGAATATAAGCTTTGACAATATGCCAAACAATATATTGATTATCGTAGTATCGTCATATCAGGAGCCATGTATCGCGATCCGTATCGTATCGTACCGTGCCATTCCCACGCCTAATAAACAACGTGGTTTTTCATCCCACTACTTCCCTACCGTTTTTCTATGGAAACACACGCTCGACAGACGGTTTTTTACCTTCACCTGCATCTGCAGCACCTCGCGAATAAAAGCACTAGTATTTAAACCGTTTCGTGGTGCAAGGCAGCGCTTTGTAAGCGTGCAGTGCTCGCTGTACCACAAGTGAAGTATACCAACTGCAAGTTCACATTACGTTATTTTATAATACATTCAAAGGCATACATCTTCAAAAATGGATCATCTGTCTCTTACATAAATGGAATGCAAGCTTAAAACATGATGTGTTTATGTAGTTTTAACTGTTTCTCTGAAGGCTATGAGGGTTCAGTCAGTGGAGGAAGGAGGAATGACAGTGTGATATGATCGCCACGCTAACATGAGCACTATGCAAAAGCATATAGAGAAAACAACCACAGCGCTTAAGTAAAAGCTACGACTTAAGAAACCAAAGGATACATTTTGAGCAATTACTGCCTGTCATTTGAGTTTGTGACAATACATTTTGCAGTGTTTACATATTGTTCATTACGGTTTAATATAATTCATTAAAATCGTGTGTTTCATAAAGTACAAGTTGATTTTATAATGCCACATTTTTAAGGTGAATAAAACAAGTTTTTCCCTATACTTTTCTAAAAAATGTCGTCGCATCTCGTTCTCATGAACCCAGTCTCGCCTCATCTAATGAGATAAGCTTCTCGTCACACCCCTAATAATCAAAATTAATTCGCCATCTCAATCAGAAAAGCAGAGAGGTCATGTGTGCTTAGAGAAGATAAAGCTTATTTTTCATTACAGACGGTTCCGATTGGCCAGCTCATCATCAGTTAGATATATGCATGAGATAGATGCACTGTTAGCACGCTTGACACTTCATTTTGACATGTCTTTCAAAAAACTGTTCTATCATTTATTGACAATGATTTACAAATGCATCAATGAACAGTTTCTAGATTACGGCAGACGGCTAATGCACGTATAGAGCTTTCATTACAGATGTCAGATAGATTCACCAATGTCAATAATATCATGATTTTCCAAGGTCTGTCTTATGAAAATGACATAGTATACTGAATAATTGATCACATATCAATATTTCTAAAGAAAAAATTTAAACATAGCACAGAAATGGCGAAAGGTATAGCAGAGCGGTATGCTTAAAGTGACAGTAACTCGAACAGTTTCAGCATATCACATGTTAATCTTGAGTATTTACAGAATAGTATCGTAACCTTCAAATATCTGTAGTCTTTAGTTTGATCACATTTATAGAAGACAGATACAGCTTTCTGAAAACATACGATGTGTGGGGGGGGGGGAGGCTGAACTAATGCATGTGCACACCCATTGCCAACAATACACAGACATATGGTTCATGTGCATCTTTTATCCCTGGGACCGCTTCATCTATCCGTTTCAAATGATCTCCAAATCCAGCGTTATAACCAACGTTTTTATAACATCCATCACTGAAATGCCATGAACAGACAAACACACCTCAACTCCCCTCACTATTGCAAGAGTAACTAGCTGCAGGCCCACAGCGCAGTCAATCCGGACGCAGTCCTGATATACAGTGAATAGACGGGCCATTTGTATAGTTCAAAAGCCTTTAAATTACTGAACGGCCTATAGAGAATAGGAACGTGACGTCAGCAGCGCAATGCATCCTGTGACTTTGGGACACAGACACAGCAGTAGAGACTTTGAAATAGTAGAGGTAAGTTAGATGTTTAAATTTATATTTTACGATTAAAATCACGTTAAAATGTAGATAGATTCCTGTATTATGAACTGCCATATGTGCTCTCATGACCGGAGGGGAAAACTCAACTGATCTGAAAAGTGCAATTTTCCGATTTGTAGCTTAGAAACAACACAATGGTGAGTGTTAAACTTAATGAAAATAAATTACTTTTAATTAATGTGGCTTTGTCATTTGAATTTATTATTACAGATTACTAATTTCGAATCCGCTTGAATATATTAGTGCTCACAGCATTAGAAATGTGCAAAATACATACAAAAATAGTATTTGTGATATAGTGCTTTGCGATCAGTCCATAACGGAGCGCTGCTTTGAATGAACAAGGGATTCAAATATTATTCAATTTATACTAAGCAACATTAAAAATGTTTATGTTAATACAGAAGTTTTTAACTCTGAACGCCAATAGAAATCACCATTGGACGCTGCTGAGTGTGTCCTAAAACACAGCGGTGACTGCCCAGAATGCAATGCACAATTACATAGATTCCTAAGCTCTATTTTAGTCTATATAACGATTATGTTAAAGCATGTCATATAGACGTCTCAACTTCCAGCCTCAGGATTTTCTGTATACATCACAAAACACTGTTTTCAGTTTCCCACTTAATTAAAAATGACACAACATGCTTTTTAAAATTCTAAAACGGTGTTAGGCGTCTATTTTCACGGACTCTCTGGATACATAAAGAAAACTCACAAAATCACGCTCTGAATGAAGCGGCCGCTCTGCATTTATACCAAGCGTGTGCATGACGTAAGGAGCGTAGAAAGGATCCTGTTGGGCCGCTGTATGATGACTACGCACACAACACCCCATGTCCCCAACTCATCATTTAAGACACAAAATGACTGCTGTGAGCATAGCTGTTTTTGACAATCCAAAAAGTGCCCTTTAAATCGGCCATTGTAACAGTTTTGTGTAAATCAAAATGCGACAAAAATTGTGTGTCGCCACAAGTCTTTAACCATTTTGCTAACCCCAACTCTTCACAGTTCTTCGTAAGGTTATACAATTTCCCACCAATACCTTGGAAACTAAAGAACAAAAGTGCAAAAGAAATATGTTTGTCATATTGTCTCCATAGCTGCCTTTAAAACAAACATTTATGAAGGGTGATCCAAGCTTCTAAAATTCCATTAGGATTGTGAGCACACCACAGAGTCATCTCACATCATCCAAACATGCTTCCAATTACAAGCGAAACTCCTTAACACAAGATAATCGAAACAAGCTGGAATAATCTGGAACCGACGTAGAAAACTCCAGAACAAACACGTTTAAACATTTTAAATGCATACAGGCTTTCTCGGCTCCAAATTTATGTTCTCACAGACAGGGAAAAAATTTCAGATTTATATCAACATGGATACTAATTTAAACAAGCCTGATCTCATCATCTTCAATCTAGATCAGATTAAATTTACATTTTTGTTAGCGCGTCTCAATCTAAATGATGAAGTTGAATTTGATGTGGCATTTATTCACTACACAGTCCCTCAAGTTTTTCTCGATCGCAGTAAAGATTGCAAAAATAAAAAGTCTTGTTATTCTGTGATCCTGCATAATTTGTCATTTCAGCGCAAAATTATCGCAATAAAAGGAAATGATCACACATAAAATAAAGTTAAATGATCTAATTAATGCCTTATTTTCACTGTACAAATGTTTCCTGTCGCACATGTTAGTGAATGTGAACCTTTCTTGCCTTCAGTCTCACATACTGGCGAAGGACCGGGTGAAGCAATATCCTGATGTTACAGGGTAATTTAGTGGAGCAAAACTGGTTTGTAGTCCTTGTAAATTAATCTCAAAATCACAAAAGCGTTTACTTTTAACTACCATCAGCGGGAGCAAATATTTTTATTTGAATTGTCAAATATATACAGAAATACTCGCTGACCGACTCCATTATAGAAAATAGAAAAATCTCTTACCGTTTACATTTTATTCCGCGGTATTGGCATATTCCGTCATTTCGCCCAGCCCTATGTCTGCCTACTCTGATCTGATTGGTCAGAAGGTCTAGTGTGCTGCAATTGGTCTACTGCGTGCAGTGTCGCAAATGGAACGTAAGGGGGCATTACACACAGTGACGCAAATCCGACCTGGAATTGAAATAAGAACGCTAGGCGACTTGTTAGCGCGATTCAGAGTCAACTCCTTTTTTCCTGAGCAAATAAATTAGCTTTTCGTTCAATTTCGGCTTTACAACTTGGCAGACTCCCTACATTCAAACACAGCAACATTACACACAGCATGAAATGTGATTTTACGAACATTGTAATACCTACTCTTTACGCAGTTTGAAGTAGTAAATGTATGCAGTGCAGTCCGAATAAAGTCTATAGTATTAACTGTCAAAACTTTGAGGAAATGTATGATTTGTCTGATCTAAGACATACTTCCTATAGATTTCGTTTATTTTATTCTGAATGAATGAACTTTGTTCAATGCCATCAAAACACGGTGTTATGACACAGGGGGCCTATCCACTAAGTCCTTGCTGTCCAAGTCCAACACGGTGCATGTTTAACATTAGCTCTACAGACCAATAATGTTACTTGAGGAGTTTACAGTAAGGTGACGCCAATGTAGGCAAAAAGCTGTTGCTAATGTGCTGCTCAAACTAATGTAGAAAGTAAAATAATGACAAAAAACTGCAGGTCTGCCTAATCGTCCTTCAGAACCATTACACTTGTTTAATTCACGCCTCTAGTCTGTTCTAAAAGCCACTAGTCTAAATATTTAAAGCTGGAATGCATCATTACTGAGAATCACAAAATGACTTTTGGGCTATTGAGTGTAAAAGGCAAACAGGCTTAGCCAAGCAATCTGCAGATGGATGGTAAGAAGCCAGTTAAGTACGTCACTACAGAACATTACCATACAAGAAACATAATGTAAAATCTCTCAGCATGACTCCATGCAAGTGCGAATTACGAGCATGACAGCAAAGCAGTAAGAACAGAAATTAGTCATGCCCAAGTAAATAAACAAATATTTCAAACTATTATTGAGAATATAATCATGATTTAATATTTAGGGCTGGGAATCGATTCTGATGTTCCGATTCGATTTCCGATTCACAAGCACTCGATTCGATTCGAGTCAATGATTATAGATTTAATACAAATCCTATAGAGATTTTAAAAAAAAGATCAGCAAATGTCACATTACTATGGTGAATTAAAAAATTAAATGAAGAACCTCTATATCAAACTTTAAACACACTTGGGTATATTGAAACAGAAGAGGTTATTTAATATTTTAGATCAAGTATACACAAAATTAGCTGTAAAGAGGGGATGCGATCATATTATTTTTTAAGTGAAGGTGAAGTTAATTCGACAACACACCTGCATCCCATATTAATAAAGCAATGAATGAACGATATGCTCACTTTTGTAACATCCAAAAGTTGTACAAAGAAAAGTGAAATCTAGTGGACAGTAGTAGCAAAAACAGTTAATGAAATTATGAATGAAAACAAATCGACCTCATTTGAAAAACGATTGATCGATTTTTTTTGCCCAGCCCTACTAATATTAACACTTGTCAACAGCCGAATACCAGTAATTGAATTACAACTGTAACCGGGATATTCTAAAATACTTAACTTGAAAAAACGCTTGATGAAGCTTAACGTACGTAAAAAGCGATCATTGAAAACCAAAATTTGCTCAAACCTTCTTTGTAATAAACACTAGCTGCTGTCAAAAGAACGAGTCCTTATGTTACAGATAAAGTGAATAATCTCACGTTAAGCGTTTTCTCCCTCCATTATAAGGAAACAGTGGCTTAATGTAATCGAGAGGTGATATTAAAAGAAGAAATGTACCAAACAACTTATAAATAAATCATGATTTGAATAGGCAAACTTGTGTGCCCTGAGTAGGAACGCAAAATGCAAAGTTTTACGTTAAGCACATTCCTTTATGAAAAATGCTTAATGTGGTTTAATGGATGAATTTAGTGATAGTAAAAGACAGATTTTATTACACACCTTATAAACAAATCACACCATGTATGTAGATGTGATCTGATGAGCTCTTTAACATTAATGCAACAAGCTAAGTGTCACGTTAAGCCTTTTCCCATAGAAAACAATTATAAGACGACGACTGAACGTTGCATAGAAACACGGAACATGTTCATGTTTGATATTAGCGATGAAAAGGTTTTTTAATAATTAGATTTTCCCTGGTCACTGTCAATTGTGTTATGTTAAGCTGTTTATTTACAATGGTCTTCTATGGGCGGAAAACGCTAAAGGTACTTTTTGTGAATGAAGGGCTCGTTCTTTTGAGAGCAGCTAGAGTTTATTACAAGGAAAGTTTGACAGAAATGCGTTTCACTGGTCGTATTTTAGGTATGTTCACCCAACGTTTTTCGCGTTAAGTGTTTTAAGAAGTCCTCAATGAACCACAGTATTATTATAGTTACCTGTGGTAATCTCTTTAAAAACGTTCAATGCGCATCTAGCGTAATGTTTTATTTACTGGTATGGTCACAAGCATCATAATATTAAGCGTCACCTGTCAATAAAACGCTGTAAAAGTGAACCAATTCAAACTCTCGTGTTTGTTGTATTGTCAGCATCTAGTGTCGCTGAAGGAAAGAACGGGCAAACTTTACCAGTGCGATACTTAATGTCGAGTATTTACCGTCAACTTGCAGCGATTCACTGCAAACCTGTGCGCATCAAACATTCCTTGCAGAACAAACATCGCTTTGCTGTACAATCTTGCATAAGATAACAAAATAAATGTACGTACAGCAATAAGATTACAAGCGGTAACTTAGTTGAATGCACGCGTCCATACATGAAGTTTTTGTTGAGCTTCGGCAGATGACCAACAGATGACCAACAGACACGACACACACTTTAACACGAGTAAACACCGTTTATGTGGGTTGCTTCACGCAGCTCTCTAGCATACCTGGACGTAGTTGCTTTCACAATATTCCGCGACTCTTTCGAGATTGGTAAAGCTGTCGAGCAAGGCTCTGCGACCCGCGGGAATTTCGTCTTCCAGCAGCATCTGCAGCTCCGCCATCTTTACACGTCTCCACGCTCGCGCCCGTCAGGAGCGACAGGAAATACAGCAGCGGCTTCTCCTCGCGCACCGACTCTGAGGAAAAACTAACGAAGAGCCTAATTACACAATATTATATAATAATTAGTACAATCTATAATGAGATTTTTACTTAACTGTTCTATCTCAAATTAAATACCCATACTGTATCAGAATAGTTATACACTCTTTAGGCAAGACTTGGTCGGTTTCATTCCTTTGGTAATTGCGCCCCCTGTGGTGATACGGTTACCAACGAGATCGCTTTTTGTCTTTTATGGATTCGCTGTAGTTTAAAAAGCCGGTAATTCAACGTTAATTAATTACATTTAACATTGATATTCATATCATTTGTCAGCTCAGATGCACATAATATACTGTAAAGACAGATTCATGAGTATAAAAATAACATAAAGCTTTCAGTAATAAATCTTGTGCTTGTGTATTTATCACCCATTTAATTTGAAAAGTTGTAGAAAATAGATTTAATGTCCATACTAATACTGTTTGTAAATACATTTAAATATATTATTTTTATAATTATAGATATAATCTGGGAAATAAATTAAGAGACTTAATTTAGAGCTCTGTTTCCTTACAATAATATATTTTTATTTGGTTTGTATTTATTTCAAATTGGTGCAATTTGTTTGCAGATTTTGAATACTGCAAAGATGCATGTCGACAGTATTTAACACAAAACTAATGTGATTAGGATAATAATGGGATAATTGCTAGATGAATTGTAGCAGAAAATCTTTTTATTTAGAAAAATGTCCATATCATTTGAATATATGTGAATATATTTGTATGTAAAATGACTATTCCATACCACGCGTTAAATGCTATCACTTAACCCTATCTATACACTCTACTAGTAACACATCAGTTATTGGTTCAAGAAAATATCTGCTTCATGTGCACAAATGTGTGCATCTTTACATTTATTGCCCATAATTGAATATAATAAGTCAATGCATTACGCATCAATACATTTAAAAGCGCTTTTGGTTTCAAACGCAAAGTGCACATAGGTAGAACAAGATTAAAAGCGTGTAGGTCCATGATGATGTAGCCAAAGTATCACACCACATCAAAACTCAAGTGAATTTCTATCAATCAATCCATATTACATTTGATAAGATGACACATGACATACTTGAACACTGGATGGACCTAGTCACTGTTAGAGAACCTGAAGTATTTATTTTCCATCATAACGATTCTTTCTATACTGCCAGAAAACAAACATGGTCCATTTTAATTCACTGTATGGATAGTGTAGATTGACTGTCATAGGGTAACTCCACCGTCTAACTACTGTAAATGACGGTCGTCAGATGCAAGTCTGACTGTCCCTGATCTCACTGGAATTAAGAAAAGAGCAACATTGAAGCCCCACCGCAACCCAACCAAAACTTAAAGTCTAAATTTGAAACTAAATTTGTATGTATGTGCGCAATCCCTAATCCTCAAATCCTCAAACCTAAATGGCTAAATTATTAAATGCCCAATCCTAAATAGCAAATGCCCAATCCTATATAGCAAATTCATTTTCGACTTGGACTTTTAGTATCAAATTTAGACTTTTAGTTTTGGTTTAAGACTTTAGTTTTAGAATTTTAGTTTACAATCTGACCCAATAATCCCTCCACATTACAGTGCACTTCCAACTGGATCGGTACATTTATAATATTGAATTATTAAAGATACATTTTGCAATGTATGAATATGGGATGATCTTTATAGTTCAAAAAGTAAACTAAAGTCACCAGTAGGTGGCGACAAGTCACAGTCGAAGAAGCTGTTTGACTGGTTCAGGGAATGACTCGATTGGTTAAAAAACGACACATTTCTCTACAATTTAAGTAACTTAATATACATTTATTTATTTTGATAGAAGACGAAGACACGAAGTCTGTCAAAGATCATAATAACCAAACCATTCAAAACCTCTCAGTGCGCGTGTAATGAAGACCAAGTGACACTCAAAAGGATGACGAGATCTGTAGTATAGCCATACAATACGTTAACTATAGAATAAGTTATAGATACCTGAATCAGCAGCACCTTATAACAGTTGCCGCTTTTCACTTCTTTTTATCCTGAAAATTCTTCAAATGTCCATCTCCAGGTAAAAACGGATCTTATTCCAACAACCGAATCTCATTGGCTGGATCGTGTATAGCTCTCTTAACTTCTCATTGATGAATGGCCAATTTCCATGTCAGTCAGTTGTACTAGCCTGAGTGGGCGGTTCTTGTCGGGATGAATGACAGCGTGAGATGACGCTTTTAAATGTGCAGAGAGCCGATCTACAAACATAAATTATTTCAACGTGCGTGAAATCTCAGTGATGCGTACAAGGGAATAAAACATTCGGGGCTTACGGCTCAGTAGAGTACTATAAGTCCCCTTTTTCACGAGGGGTATCTGCAGGTCGGAGAAAGGGGCGTGCTGTGAAAGGAGGAGGCGTGCCGAGTTCTACATCATCTTCTTACTGTGTGTTCACACCGAGCGCGAATGAGGCGTCAAGCGCGAGTGATTTACATGTTAAGTCAATGTAAAGACGCGATAGACGCGCTTGCGGCGCGAATTGCGCGAATGAGGCGGCGCGAATGACGCGAAAGACGCGAATGACGCGAATGAAGCGAATGACGCGAATGAAGCGAGTAAACACAAAATGTTCAAGCGTCCAACTCCTCGCGAATAGCGCGTTTTTGACGCCTCATTCGCGCTCTATGTGAACACACAGTTAAACGCTGCAGGCCTACATCTAAAGCCATTTTTTCACTGTGGTGTTTTTGTATCGAAGATTTGAAACCAACAATCTGCAATTGATTAATGAATATACCAGTTCCTATTTTAAAATTGGCCTAGATGTGAATCTAATGGCTTTACTGTAGCTTAGTGGTAAGAGCATTTGCGTAAACAACACAAGGTTGTGGGTTGGATCCCAGGGGATTGCAGATACCATCTAGATGTAAAATGTATAGGATAATGCTATGTAAGTCGCTTTGGATAAATGTAAATCTAACGTGCGAGTTCGCCATGATCATGCAACAGCTTGATTCAATTCAATTTAATTTAATTTATATAGCGCTTTTCACAATGTGCATTGTTCCACAGCAGCTTTACAGGGGAAAATAGAAACCTTAAAACACAAAGAAGGTAAAACACACTACATGGTGTTTTATTTAATAAATTAAATTATTCTAGTAAATAATATCACGTGCAGTCTCCCGGCGGTATATTTAGCATATTTTGCATTTAAGTGAATGCTTGGCTGTAAAGATGTGTCTTTAATCTAGATTTAAATTGGGCGAGTGTGTCTGATCTTCGAATAATATCAGGAAGGCTGTTCCAGAGTTTAGGTGCTACGTATGAGAAAGCTCGACCCCCTTTGGTGGATTTAGTTATTTTAGGTGTTATCAAAAGTACTGAGTTTTGAGATCTTAGAGAGCGTGATGGGTTGTAGTGTGATATAAGCGTTAGGTAGGTAGGGGCTAAGCCCTTTAAGGCTTTATAAGTGATTAAAAGAACTTTAAAGTCAATACGATACTTAATGGGTAGCCAGTGAAGGGTTGATAAGTTTGGGGTTATGTGATCGTATTTTCTGGACCTGGTTAGAACTCTGGCAGCTGCATTCTGAACTAACTGTAGTTTGTTTATTGATGATGCAAGACAAACACTAAGTAGCGCATTGCAGTAGTCAAGTCTTGAGGTCATAAATGCATGAATAAGCTTCTCATGCATGCTTCTCCGCGACATTTGAGATGTGATTTCGAAATGACAGGTTGCTGTCTAATATAACGCCTAGATCTTTTACTGTATTTGTTGGAGTAACAGTACATCCTTCAACTTGCAGGTTAAAATACAAAATATTCGGTTTACGGTTTTGGTCCGATAAGTAATATTTCTGTTTTATTCTAAAACAGTCATCCAATGTTCTATATCTTCAATTCACTCTGCCAATTTGGATAGCTGGGAGGAATCATCTTGTCTTAATGAGATATATACCTGGGTATCATCTGCATAGCAGTGGAAGTTTATTCCATGTTTTTTAATAATGTTTCCAAGGGGCAGCATGTATTTGGAGAATAGCAAGGGTCCTAGAACCGATCCCTGAGGTAATCCAAAATTTACTTTTTTTACCCATTTAAATGGACAAATTGATGTCTGTCTGATAAGTAAGATCTGAACCATTGTAGTGCCTGTCACTCAATACCGGTATAATTGTGTAAGCAATCTAGAAGTATGTTATGGTCTACGGTATCAAACGCAGCACTAAGGTCAAGCAGGACGAGGAGTGAGATGTTACCTTTATCTGATGCTATAAGCAGGTCGTTTGTAATTTTAACAAGCACAGTTTCAGTGCTATGATGCGGTCTAAAGCCTGACTGAAATTTTTTGTGTATATGACATTATTTTCTAAGAAAGCGCATAACTGAGTGGACACTACTTTTTCTAGTATTTTTGACAGGTTAGAGAGATTTGAAATCGGTCTATAGTTGTTCGTTGGGGTCCACCAAGTTTGGTTTCTTGATAAGAGGCTTGATGACGGGCGCTTTGGATAAAAGCGTCTGCCAAATGAATTAATGTAAAATGTAAATTTTAAAGGGTCCTGGGACATGGCCTAGATTAATTGACGAGTTGATAATGTTATAAATGGGATCAATTGCAAAAGGTAGTAACTCTTTTAATAATTTAGTTGGTATGGGGTCTAATAGGCAAGTTGTAGGTTTAGATGTTGCAATACATTTAATTAAATCCTCCTGTTTTATAGGTAAAAAAACTGGAGCCTTTCTTATGGGGCGATGGTTGGTACTAATTCATGACTTGGAGGTTAAGTTTTTACTATTTTGTAAATAGTATTTGCTGGCTTCATATCAGCAAATACATCCAAAATGTGCCAATGCCTCTAATATCACTTAAGTGGCAAGAGGATTATTAGCCTAATTTGGGTAACATTTCATAACAGGCTGATGAATCTATTTGTTTCGAGACTAATCATTTTGACTGAGGTCAGAGTTTCATAACTATAAACAGCTGTATGTATTTATTAGTTAAATGTAGTCTTGGAGCACTTCCCTGTGTACTTTTGTCTGAATTGTTTTTCCCTATTGTGCAAAGTACTTCTTGTACTGTACAATAATGTGTTTTGTATCATATTTTATTAGATTAACAATGAAAATAATCACTTCAGGTTACCTAAACCATATACATATATTTTAAATGAAAACGAAAAGAAGCAGGTGTTAAAATCATATTGCGTTTTATTGTAAATGTAAAATGAAAGAATGGGGATGCACGTATTGGATTTGAACTGTTTAGAAATAACTGATATTTAAGGAACAACTGATAAATGTCACAATCAAAAGTGAATTACAATTATTATTTAAAGGTTGTTACAAATGTCTCTAAAATAACACTTACAACTGCTCTTAAGTTTTATAAAGTTTAGCAAAAACACAGACTTGACTGATACAATTTTATTTAGTTTTCAAGGGCTTATGATCACAAATTCACAAGTTTGAAACCTTTGCATTACTTATCGTGATCTTTATGTGTGATTAACGCTGATTAGTCAACTCAGTTGGAAAGAAAGAGCACCACGGATCAATGAAACCTTTCGTCATGCCTATTTCTCCGACCTGCAGAGACCCCTACTTGTTTTTCACTGCACACGAGTCAACATTAGGCCACGTCTGCCGGATCTCGCCCCTTGTGGCAGTCGTAATGAACTTTCAGTTTGATCGCAAATCCACGCCAACATGCAAGAGAAGTTAATGCTGCTTTACTGAAATTCTCTCAGTATTTGCCATGGTAAAATCTATAAATGAAATGCAAACTAGCTATGCATATATGCCAACACTTAAGTAGGGGACATATGGAAAGAATATTGCAATAATAGGAATATATATTTAAATTCAAAATTAAGAATCCTGGCAAAAGTAAGTCATTTAAACAAAAAAGGATTGGTACACACCTCACAGAACTATTCTATCAAAATAATAGCCGCTTTGGCGTGATACCGGGTTGGGTCATATATGGTCATGACTGAGTCCAGAAAGCAACATTTTCATAGGAACACTCTAGTTGAGCTGCTGTTTGAGTCTGAAATGTTGTGAAGGAGTCTAGAAATGTGTCCTGTTGTGAAAGCCTTTAACAGGTAAATTACTATTAACCAGTCTCTGTAACGTTCTCTGACTAATAACAAATACTAAGAAGAAGCGCAGATTATCCAACAGGAAGTCACTCGCTGTAATGGATGTGAAGAAAAAGATGGAAAGGAATCATATACAAAGAACTGCATGTAAGATGTGTCTGTCATGTATATATTTACACACAAAGCTCTGCTATTGCTTATAAAGTTTTTTGGATGCTGCTCTGGAAAAAAGATTAATGGATGAATGCAAAGAAAATAATGCTAGAGTAAATGTGTACATTTCATGAAGAAATTTAATTTGCGTGTCCCGTGCTATAAACGGATGAATCTGCATTGTGCCACTGTGTTCATGATTTCAAACAAAGAACGTCCATCATCCCAACTTGTATCTCTTCACTGTGGTTCATCTTACACATGTCTTCTATGTGGACTTCATTGTGTTTGATGTGTTTTCTCAGGCTGTACTCTTTATGACACGAGTCCTCCTCTGTAGAGATAAAGCCTGAATCTCCACTGTCTTGTTGGCTGTGTGTTTCTATGCCCTGATCTTGTTCCATCAGCGTGATCGCAGCGCTCACCTCGGCACTGGTAATCTCCAAGCGCTCACAGAAAATCTCCGACTCAGGAATCAACAGCTTTGGCATGTCGTTGTCAGCTGCCATGTGCTGAAGATACAGAAAAGGAGAGTTTAAGGTACATAGAAATATGTTTTCCAAGTCTTAGGAAGTGAGAGAATACAGCATGTTTGTGCAGAAATTATTTGGACATGCAAGGCTGGAAAATGAGCATAAAAAATCGTCATATAGTAAGGGAGTACTGTACATTTTTTAGCATCTGATCAGCATTTATGATGATAATGATCAGCTTATATCTGCGATCTTATCAACCTTAAGAATGTTATCTTCTGGCCATGAAACCAAAGAAATTTGTATTTGTTAAATCAAAAGTCCAGGGAAATTATTTCATTCCCTTTCATATTTTTTTGTCTTTCTAGTGCCTTGATACCAACGGCATGTCATTTGACAGGAGACCTGGATCTCTTTATTCTTTGACATTACTGATAAATGTTATTTGAAAAAACTTATAATAAATGTTCATCCATAACTTATAAAATTGTCTATAATGAAATCATATGAAAGTTCAGAGCATCTATGATAGTAGGCAATGATCAGACAGATGAAAGACACACGAACTTCACATGTCAAGTGATATGTCTCCACATGTGATCCCATGGGTTTCACACTGGAATCTGCAAATGATTCATACAAAATGTTCCAAAAACACACATTCACCTGTGTTTTAGCACATGTAAAACACATTTTGTACATGTGGGATCACATGTAAAATTTGTGCGTCTTTTCTGGAAGGGAAACATTGTTATGACAGATAATCGCATGAAACACTTCACAAAGTATAAAAGTTTAGTACCTCCAGGATGTACGACGGAAGTGTAATAGGTGGGTAAAACGTGCTCTTTAAGGTCTTGTAGGCCTTGAAAGAGGCAAGGAAAAATACCAGGAATACCACACCACACACCACCAGAGACGTCAGGAAGTAAAGACATATCACCAGGTTTGTAGTTTCTCCTGAAATTACACAAATACAACATATGCGTTTTATAAAGCATCCTTTGACCTTTATGTTGAAAATGTCTTTATCTGGTTGATTGTTGCATAGGACTCTGCATGAAATAAACGGAACATAAAACTATGTTTGGCTATTATAATTCTTAATATAAGGCCTATGTTTAAAAGTACGTTTGTGCAGGAAAGTGTTACCAAAACAGAAGTCTGTACTCCAGACAGTGTACACTACCGGTCAAAAGAGTTTGGACGCTTGAGTAAAATGTTTCTCGTTATTTAAAGTGATAGTTCACCCAAAAATGAAAATTCTGTCATTAGTTTCGTTTCAAACCTCTATAAATGTCTTATTTGGAACATAATTGGAACAATGTCAGGAATCAAACAGATCTCATCCTCCAATCACTCCCATAGTTTTTATTCTTTTACTACTATGGCATTAAATGGGGGATGAGATCTGTTCGGTTGCAATTTGGTTGTCATTATTTCAACTAACACAGGTGTGGTATTGTTAGTGCCTGGTACAGAGTTTTGATTTATCTCTTTAAATGTAGCTGAACAGAGGCCTACGTGAGGTTTTGGTGGGTCAAGGAATGAACAGTCTTGTAGAATAAATAATGTCTTGTGTAATAAAGACCGGAATATGTGCATGGCCTTGGAGCTGTGGATAAGAGTGAAACATAGAATGGGGTGATGTAAAATGAGACTGGAATGATTGATGGGGAAAGGAGAAGTAGGGGTATTAGAATGGAATACAACTCTCTGCAGACTCTGTTTTGAGTTGATCCTGCTTGCAAGCAATAAAGTCTTTTTAAAGACAAACCTTGGTCTCATCTCTCAGAAAAATTCACAGTAAATGAAAACAGAATTTTCATTTTTAGGGGAACTATCCCTTCAAAAAAACATATGATCTGAAGGTGCACATGCTTTTTCATGAAATAAAATTTTTAAAATATATATATATATATATATATAAATTAAATTATATAAATTCATCTTATTTAATAAATTTTTTAAATTCATTTTAAATGAATGACTGAATAATGAAGAAAGAACAGCCATTCAGAGCACAGAATAGATGGGAACTCCCTTAATACGGTATAAAAAGCATCTTAGGGTGAAGACCTCAAGAAGCCGCTTTTATAGAATTACAAGAAAACATTTCTTCAAATTCTAGTCAAAAGATGAAAGCACTGAAGATGATAAAATATAACATGTTTTTTATTTATTACAACATAAATCCAACAGTTCCCTTTGTTTTATTTGATAGTCAAAAACCTTTGACTGGTAGTGTATATAAAATATATAAATAAACACAGTGTAGTGTAATATATAGACACCCCATTATCAAAAATATCCTTATTTGTTTATCTGACATCACTGAAAGCAGAAAATCAGACTAAAGATCGATAAGTTAGGTATCAAGTATGTGGTTACTCACCTCCTGTCTGCGTGCATTGTGTGTCACTATAGACACTGCTTTTGTTGTAAAATTCACAGTGGGTCTGAACTTTGACACAATACCATGTCCATTTTTCCAGCTCAGACAATGTCACAACATTATTTTCTGTACACAAGGTATTAGCTTTCTATATTGTAAAAGGAAAAACAGGAAAATGTCAGGTATTAAAACATTTGAATACTCAGCAGTGCTACTGTTAAAGACACGTTCATTGGATTCGCAGCACAAAAGGAGTGTTAGTTTGATGTCGCTGGTATTGTTTTAACCATTGTAAAACAAATCGCTGTTATGTGATTTAGATTGTTATGATAGTTGTCATCTGATAATTATCAGATTAAAAGTCAAATATAAAAATACAACATAAAATGATATGAAATTTCAATAATGTGACAACGTTCTAAAAACTCATATTTCCTCAATATAATGTAACAGGACCTCAAGTGCCTTATTTTCAATTGATCAAATATGCCCAGTGTCAATGTTATATGCCAATAATAAAAAATACAGTGAAAAATATTATACAGTATATACCTGCACATCTTCATGTTTCTTCCAGTACTGGATGAGGAATTTCATATTTTGTACCAGCTCCTTCATAGACTGGTTTTGGCTGTCTATAGGGTCAGTAACAATAATCTCTAAACCATCTATTATTGAGTTCAGCTGCACACTGGATGGGGGACCTATGGCAGCTACAATCAGTAATGAAAGAGCATGAGATGCAAGAACAACAAGTACAAACAAGCTAAAGAGAAAAAGAGTTAATAGCATATCACCATGTTTATCAGGACAGAACTCGATTAGGACCCAGTGTGAAGACTGCTGAGCTGTTTTTGCCTGCACACGCAGCAGAAACATGCCTAGGTAAAACAGACCAGAGTCTGTGAAATCACAGCGTCGCTCCACCACATTAACACACACCGATATCCACTTATGTCGTTGAGTGGGCCTCTGGGTCTTAAACTGCCTGTTGGATAAAAAACATAATGAAAGAAAATTACTTAGGGGATCTTTCATGTTTGCAGGCTGGAGCTACTTTATTAATTATTCAGTTGTATCATAAAGAATATTTAAAAAGTTTGTTTCCAAAATGAGATAACTCCACGTCCTGTTAGGAATTTCACAGTCACGACTAAATCATGTCATGAGTGGCTCTCTTAAGTCTCTCTAAACCAGTGGTTCTCAAACTGGGGACCCCAAGATGGATTCGAGGGGGCCACAGTACTGTGGCATTTTATGAAATATAGAAATATATGATACATTTTTTGTTTTATTATGTTAAGTGTTTGGTTAAGCCACTTAAAGATAAAGTAGGCTTACACGTGCGTATGTACACGGTAAGGATGGCATCGCCTCCGCCATGAAACACCCGGTATAAGATTATGGCCCGGTTTCGCAGACACCTTAAGCCAGGACTATGCCTTAGTTGAATATTTATGTCACTTTTATAAAAATGTCTTATAAAAATAATACATTACTGGTGTGTATCTTGAGACAAAACAGTGGAACAGAAATATTTTAAGATATTTCTGGGCAAATTACATAGAGTTAAGACAGGTCACACACAGTGCTTCTGTACAACTGTGCAAGTGGGTGAAAGTTGGTCAGTTCCATTTATCCAGCTTCTTCTTTGAGTTGCCTGAGGGATATTATTTTTTTTTGACATTGTGGTCACTTCAGAAAATGTTGTTCGATTTATATTAATGTTTATGACATTTGTTCACTATACACAAATCTGTACAACTCTGTAGTTGCCTGAAGGTTCATCAGTTCCATTTCTCCTGCTTTGACCTTGAGTTGCCTCAGGTACTGCCCATTTTTTTACGGCCCATGATTTATACAGGCGAATGGGCGAATTTGGCCAGGATGCCGGGGTTACACCGTACTCTTATTCGAACGACGAGAGTCTGTGCTGTTAGACCAACGAAAGCAAAGTATAGACCTGTCGGAGGAGTTCAGAAAGAAAATAATGTTCCTGTGAAAGCAGTTGCAAATATTATTAAGAAGTTTAAGGTCCATGGAATTGGAGGCAACCTCCCTGGTCGCAGCGGCAAGAGAAAAATCGACCCAAGATTGAACAAAAGAATAGTGCGAATGGTAGAAAAGAACCAAGGATAAGCTGAACTCCAAGGTGAAGGTATGTCCGTTTCTGATCGCACCATCCGTCGCTTTTGGAGCATGGAAGACCAAGGGGGACTCTATTTTGAAAGAAAAACATAAAAATCCCACACTGGAATTTGCTCAAATTCATATTGACAAGCTACAATCCTTCTGGTAGAATGTCCTTGGGACAGATGAGTCAACTGGAGCTTTTTGGCAAGTCATATCAGCTCTATGTTCACATAAGAAAAAAATCTGGCTTTCAAAGAAGTTGATACCATACCTACAGTGAAACCTGGAGGAGGCTCGGTTATGTTTTGGGGCTGCTTTGCTGCATCTGGCACAGGGTGCCTTGAATCTGTGCAGGGCACAATGAAATCTCAAGACTATCAAGGCATTCTGGAGCGAAACATACTGCCCAGTGTCAGAAAGCTCGGTCTCAGTCGCAGGTAACGGGTTCTCCAACAGAATAATGCCCAAAACACAGCTAAAATCACCCAAGAATGGATAAGAACAAAACATTGGACTATTCTGAAGTGGCCTTGTATGATACCTGATCTGAATCCTTTTGAACATATATGCAAAGAGCTGAAACTTGAAAGTCTGGAAAAGGCACCCATCAAACCTAAGAGAGCAGGAGCAGTTTCTCAGGAAGAGTGAACCAAACTACCTGTTAACAAGTCTCATTGAGAGCTACAGAAAAAGTTTGCTTGCAGTGATTGCCTCTAAAGCTTGTGCAACAAAATATTAGGTTAGGGGTCACATCATTTTTGTCCATGACATTTTCAGTTGATTTATGATTTACAATATTATGTTGAATAAAAAAATCAAAAGCAAAGTCTGATTTCTATGAAATATGGAATAAACAATGGTGGATTCCAATTTCTTTTTGACAACTTCATGTTGTTTCAGAGAAACCTGTGCATTTTTTGTGGAGGGGTACCGACAAATTTGAGCACGTCTGAATCTGTAATAATCCTCACATTTTTTATACTTTATGTAGGTTTATATTATTTATTTGAATAATTTAAAAGAGCCGTTTTATGTCTATCCTTGAATCCCTTAAATAATGAAGGTTGATATAGGATATAGAAAGTAATTAGTAATAAGTTATAAAAAACTTTTTGGAGACACTAATCTAATTACACTATTGAATATTTAATAGGTAACAAGTAATTCATTACTTTTTCAGGGTACCTTGCTCAACACAAAACGCAACCCAGACTGGTTACATAGTAATAACAGTAGTGTCACCTGTAGCTCCTTTCAGCCGTTTCCTGTAGTCCTTAAAAAGTTGTTTATATTAGAGAAAATATCTCCCTTGCAGTAAACTCTGAGCATTGTAATAATTTATAAATTTTTTATACACAGACAGCAATTATATAACAACTATGTTTAAAAAAAGGATTCGTAAAGTAGGTCCGCTCATAAAACATACGTTCAATAATTGTTTCTATTTACAAATTAGGTCTAAACAAATGAACTTTAAAAAACATGTAAACACTGTAAAAAAGGATGCAGTTGTGCTTACGCTATATACTGTGCGGTGAAAGTAACGGTTTCATTCATAGCCGCCTCATGACCCCAGTCCCACTGCAGAATGTATTGAGTGTTCAGCGTATGAAGAGTCAAATTCTGTGGACAGCTCAAATCTCCAAACACTGTAAAACACAAACGATTTATGCTGCAATACAAGTAAATACAATATCGCGTTTTCAGTGCGATTGAATAAATAAAGCATTGACTTGTGAAATAGTAAGTTTACACAACAGAGCCATTGAGTAAAGGTCAGTTTACCTACTGCTTGTAGGTTATCGTTTGTTCATTCAATTAAAGTCAAGGGGACCAATGTTGCTTGGTTACGTACATTCTCCAAAACATCTTCTTTTGTCAAGTCACACAGGTGCGAATGACAATAACATTTAATCATTAAGCAGACACTTCTATTTAAAGCGAACTACAATGTGGAAAACACAAGAAGCAATCCACTCAACCAAAAGGGAAGAATGTGTAAGTGCTAAGAATGCCTCTTTTTGGGTACCCTGAGGACCAATCCCTCGTAGCACGCATACATCTGACAGACGTCCATTTAATATCTGCAAGACATTATTTGCTCTGAGACATCAGATGTCATATAGACATCTAGAAGATGTTTATGAATGGATGTATAACTGCTCTTTCTGAGATGTTTAGCAGATGTTTTTACACCAGATCTCCAGCAGACATCGAACAGACCTGTGCTATCTGCGATGGTATACCTAAAGGCAGGACTGTATATTCACTTTTTGCACACAGCACTGCTGGTACTGATACAGAGAAATTGTGATTACCAAACTTGGTTCTTGCGCTAATCCTATATTGTACTATAGTTAACTTATGGACTCTACGTTAAATACTTTTTTGTAATGTATGCTTAAAAAGAAGACAACAAAGGTCAAATGATCACCTACAGCATTCAAATGTTGTTTATAATGATGCTGAATGTTGTGAACGTTTGACTTTGTTCTTAGCGAATTGATCATTTGTAAATGTGCATTTAAGAGATTTATAAAAATGCCGATTATGGTTACAAAACACAATAAAACATACTGGGGGAGGCTTTGTAGCTCCGCGAGACAGCGTACAGACGTGCAGACCGCAACTGTACAGGAAATGATTTACCCCCGACTGCACCCCCGCTTCCGCTTTCTGTTTGATCTCCCCAGGGTCTCAAAATATACATGAATAAGCGACACTGACGTAATTCAACATGCTAATAAACGTTATTCTGTTGAACGTTGTGGTTATCGTTCAGTGTTTTATATCTTCAACAAACAGAGCCGTTGAAATAAAACGAAAAGGAAGTATTAAAAAGATCGTCTAACGCCTGCATGTGTCTATCAGCGATCCGCTTCACGTTATCGCTTTCAACATTAACTCAGAAATACCAATTTCATCACACATTCAGAAAGTCACAAAAATACCAATATACTAGAAATACGGTTTTATAACATATCAACTCCTAACACGTTAAATCCTCGCATTAAAAACACCACAAAATACAACTATACGTACTGTCGACAACTGTTCTCTCAATAGCCAGTTTTGTATTATTTCATAAGCAACTTACCCAACGACACTTCAAGCAGGAGGAATACAACACAACTGTACCAGCAAGATGAATTCATGTCTACATTTTATGAATATCCGAATCCTCGCTATATTCACATTGTGTTCGTGTGGTGTGAGGACTTTAGTTGCTGTCTCTCTCAAGTATCGATAACAGAAAGCTCAGATTCGAGCGCTGGGGGTGTGGCTTAGCAATACGGAAGTGATCTTGGACGGTCCGCGTGACGTATTTGTGTGTAAAAGTATGAGCTCTTTAATTTTAATCGCCGGACTGTTTTTGTGTTCTAACTAGAGATTTGCTGGTTACAGGCCGGGGATGAGGATGGAAAACGCCGTAAGGTCGGACAGTTGGTGCTTCCCGTAATGCGAGGAGACTGTGTGTGGAAGACCGTTAAGGCCAAGACGTGTGAAACTGTGGAAGGCCCAATGGGCAAAGAACCCGCACAGGCCTTGTCCCAAATGCCACCCTGCCGTCTTGTGGACTAGGGTTGCCCCCCGTCCCGTGAAATACGGAATCGTCCCGTATTTTCAGCCAAAATGACGCGTCCCGTATTTGTCCCGTATTTTACACTGGTCCACATTATTTAAAGTGCAAATCACCGCACCGTGTGAAGACACGTCATATTCTGCCCCTGATTGGGTAATACTCGCTGCCATCGTTGGTTTGTTGGTTAATCACGGCCAATCAGAGTCAGAGGAAAGCGGGACGCCGCCTCGCCGGTTCTTTTGGCAACAGAGAATCCACTTGAGATGATGGCAGAGGCGGGTCCAGGTACACCAACCACGTCCGGCTCTGAAAATCAAGCCCATTGCACAATGTGTCGGCGAGTGTAATCTGTGGCTCACGGTGGCCTCACCGAAATCAGAGCACCGTCTCACATTTCTTCATACCTCCATCATCTACTGAGGCAGATCATGTTTTTTTATCACCTACATTTTTGGATTGATTATTTCATATGCTGCCTATTAAGAAATAATGTTAATAATGTACATTAATCATGTTATGGTATGATTTGTTTATTAAAGTTAAGTTGTACAGTCAGACACATAAGCATTACTTTAATAAGATGTAAGAGAGATATATTTAATACATATTTAATCAAAATATAGTACCTTTGTGAATAAAATAAACAACTAGGCTGTTTGTTATGCTTAACCAATTCAAATAATTGCATCATTCAATACTGTAGAATTAGTAAGTAGGCCTGACATGCTCCAAAACTGGACACTACTACTTCTGGTCCACTGATGTTATTATGTTCATGGAAGATCCTTTGCAAGTCTTCTGCACTATATATATTTTGTTCCAATATACTTTTTTCAGTATCAAAGCATTTGTTTAATTTATAATTAAAAAGTTATGGATCTGTTAACTTAATAAGTTAATAAAATATGGTTGACATCTCACAAGTTCCTATAAAAGCTTATTTTTTGTGGTCTATGTTTATTATTGTCATAGCTGTGTATTCAATAAGACCACTTAAGTTGTGATAGTGAGAGACTGAGTGCATCTGTTCACACACTGATTTCAATAGCAGATGTCTTATTATAATGTCCATTTAATCTTAATATTTTTATGAAAACATGTTTTAACTTATGATATACCACCACTGGCACGCCATCGGGACTGTGGTCATCATGGCCCCGAGGGGTGTGTCCCCCGCTGCGGCAGGTGTCCCTTATTTTTCTGTATTGAAGGTGGCAACCCTATTGTGGACCTCTTCCTCCGCTTATTTTTTGTGGTCTCAGTCACATTTTGTTGGCCTATGTTTATTGTCATAGCTGTGTATTCAATATGACCACTTAAGTTGTGAAAGTGAGAGACTGAGTGCGTCTGTTCACACACTGATTTCAATAGCAGATGTCTTATTATAATGTCCATTTAATCTTAATATTTTTATGAAAACATGTTTTAACTTATGATATACCACCACTGGCACGCCATCGGGACTGTGGTCATCATGGCCCCGAGGGGTGTGTCCCCCGCTGCGGCAGGTGTCCCTTATTTTTCTGTATTGAAGGTGGCAACCCTATTGTGGACCTCTTCCTCCGCTTATTTTTTGTGGTCTCAGTCACATTTTGTTGGCCTATGTTTATTGTCATAGCTGTGTATTCAATAAGACCACTTAAGTTGTGATAGTGAGAGACTGAGTGCATCTGTTCACACACTGATTTCAATAGCAGATGTCTTATTATAATGTCCATTTAATCTTAATATTTTTATGAAAACATGTTTTAACTTATGATATACCACCACTGGCACGCCATCGGGACTGTGGTCATCATGGCCCCGAGGGGTGTGTCCCCCGCTGCGGCAGGTGTCCCTTATTTTTCTGTATTGAAGGTGGCAAGTGGACCTCTTCCTCCGCTTATTTTTTGTGGTCTCAGTCACATTTTGTTGGCCTATGTTTATTGTCATAGCTGTGTATTCAATATGACCACTTAAGTTGTGAAAGTGAGAGACTGAGTGCATCTGTTCACACACTGATTTCAATAGCAGATTTCTTATTATAATGTCCATATTTTTATGAAAACATGTTTTAACTTATGATATACCGCCACTGGCAGTGCCATCTGGGCTGTGGTCATCGTGGTCCCATCGTGGTACTAATCACAGACCTTATTTTTGGGCGATTTACAAAAAAACTGTTAAAAAACCCAGAGGGGCGACGGAACCGGAAGTCCTAAAATGCTAACTAGCCAAGAACTAGCTTCATGGGTTTGCACACAAAAAAACGTCATCTCTGCGGCTCCCTATAATAACACGAAGTGAAAATAATATGAACATTTTGGGTTATGGAAAGAAGAGTTACCATGCTGAATACAAAATACTGACACGAATGTATGATATTCATCTTTCATTAACAGTTTTTGTAAATACTTCTAGGCTAACACATTAAGTACCAACATGGAGTTTTCCACGTTGCATGGAACTAGAGTTCGTTTTAATCTAACCAACCAAGCCATTTGTGAACACACCCTTAGTTTACTGCTTCCAGTTACATAACATGAATTACGGGCAAGAAATGTTGACTCAGAATGTCACGTGTTTAACAATGAATGGACAGGTAAATATTTGATATAATAATTTGGTTTCACATTTGTATGTATAATGAGTCATATTTATAAGGGTAGCAATACAGAAAAAATGTTTAGGTAGAGTTGGTGTACAGAGTCTAAGGTTTTACTACTATTAATTCAAAAATGGATTTCTATGGGTAAACAATGGTGAATGCTCATAAGGGTAACATATTCTTACCAGCTGCTAATCAAAATCATATCATCTATTGCTTAAAAAGACACCATAAAATTAATTGTGAGCAGGAATAAATAAAGCCTATTTGGATTGGCACTTCACAATCGTCCCAGTTTGGTACTTTGGGGGATTGCCAACCCCCATTGTTACTGTAAGGAATGTCAGTAAGTCGGTAAGATCCATATGCAGCTTTATTAATTATAAGCAGACAATCAGAAGAAGGGGAAACGCAAAGGGTAATCAGATACACAGGCGTTGAGGTTCAGGCCAGGCGGAGAATCATCGGAGTTCAGAAAACAGTCCAGGATCAAGGGTGCCAGAGAGAGACCGATAGCCAGGGTACAGTCCAAAATCAAGGTAGCCAGAGACAGATGGTTGGTAGACGCAAACAGACAAAAAATTTTACTAACCTCACTATTCTTAGCTTTGTATACTGTAGGCTTTAATGGACTAGTTTGATGCACTTGAGCATTTTGTTGCCTATGTTGTTATAATTGCTTCCAATGTTTCCTCATCTGTAAGTCGCTTTGGATAAAAGCGTCTGCTAAATGTATAACACTTGGGTAATGCTCAGTAAGTTAGCAGGGCAAAACAATACTTCGCACTGAGTAAAGGTTGGAAGCAGATTATATACAAGAGTAAATGAGGTGCAGGTACATAAGCAATCGGTGATGAACAGGTGTGTGTGTGTTTAATCCTTATGAGTTGCTTGGTGGGTAAAGTAATAGTCTGGAATTGGTTAATACTCAGGAGAGACGGGTCTCTATGTGGATGTGAGGGAGGTGATGTAAACAACTCCTGCGTTACAGTTACCAAATGCTAGGACAACACTGAAGTCCTTTCTTGCAGCGGTTCAGTACAATAATTGAATAAATATTTGCTGCACTTCACCTCATGTTAATGGATCGCTGTGACGCATCTTATCGTTTACGCTTTTACAAGGCAAGTTTATTTACATAGCACATTTTGTACACAAAGTCATTCAAAGTGCTTTACGTAAGCATGATGCATAAGATCACAAAAACACAAAAGTACAGAATTTAAAACCATAAAATTGGATTTTCAAAATAATAAAATTGAAAGAAGAAGATAGAAATAAAAGTGCAGTAAGTGTGAAGCAGCACAGTGCTCAGGTTGTAAATGCACGGCTAAACAAATGTGTTTTTAGACTGGATTTAAGTGTCTATACTGTTGGAGCACATCTGATGTTTTCTGTAAACAGATTCCAGCTACAGGTGGCACAATGCTAAACACCGACTCACCTTGTTTTGAGTGAACCCTTGTTATCTCTAACTGACTTGACCCGTATGATCTGAGAAGTCTGTTTATTGTCAATAAGCGTATCTGCAATGTAGTTAGGTCCCCGTTCTATGAGCTGCAGCTGTCTGAATAGAGAAGATATTCCTGTATGCACTGATGCAGTTATTGAGTGAGTGTACATATGAAGGTAAAAAACAATCAAACAGTGCTGAACATCCATCCATCCATCCATCCATCCATTTTCTTCCGCTTATCCGGGGATTATCTATAAATGTAAATGTGATCTTCATGGTTTGACTATCAATAAGTGATGATAAGTCATTTTATTCCTACTAGGGAAAGTAAATGGGGGGTTATTTAGGTTTAAAAAAAGTTATTTTCATACTCATTTAAGTCCATGTGCCTTGATATGTAACAAAAATATATTGAATTGTAAACCCGTCACCATATCAACAACATATGCTTTTCCTTAAAGATATTTGACGGAAAGTCCAACTTAGGTTACATAACCTCATCTTCTGAGCATGTTTTTTCTAAAAATAAACATTTAAAGTCTTTATCGCATTATATAGCCTGTTTCCCAATTATCAGTCTCATCAGATGAGCAACTATCTTGTTCGTGCATATGTCCTGTTGCGGTCGCTGTATAGTCCTGATCATATGAACACCCAAGCAGATGCTTTTGACTTCCCTTTGTTATCGAATCATCCGATTTCCTTTCTGTCTGTACAGCTGGTGGGATTCCATAAAGTTCTTTTTCAACTTTTCTTAGCAGAGGTTTACAAACCTCTTCGTTGTCCACAACTTTTTCGTAATCTTCTGATCCAAAAGGTCTTAAAGTGACAGAGAATAGGTTGACATTCCCTGTGGCGTTTGAAACAGCTGCATTTCCCTCTGGCTCAAGTCTCAATTCATGAAGTTTGTTTTTTTCCCTGGACACCTCTGACATCACTTCCACCTTATTTTCATCTTCATCGCTATGAATGTCTGGGGATAGTGTAGTTACACTGAGACGAAGGGCTGGTTTATCCCCTGTGTTACAGATACTGGAGCTATAAAGGAGGGGCAAAGCTGAATCTATGCCGTCCTCTTTACTACTTATACTTTGCAAATCACTGTGTTTAATTATGCAACCCATGTAGGTCCAGTTGCCTTCCTCATCTTCCTCGTCATATTCTTCATCATCCTCTGTGTCTGCCTATTGAGATAAAATAACAATATTTACATTTTAATTCAATATTCAGGAACCTAGCAATCCCATTTTACTATTCAACAATTTGGATAGGTCTATATATCATGGACTATACTGTATATAGTTCACTACTAAAGACTCCCAGTTAACTTACGGTCTGTGTTTGGCTAGTGTTTAAAATAAAACTATTTATATATGGAGAGAATTTTAGCCAAGTAACGGATCTTCTTGGTTTCGTTTGATTGTTGGCCGAAACAATATACAGGCTCTCTACTGTTTGAGGATGTGTAACTGAAGTTCAATCGAGGTCACAAAAGTGCGCATGTGCAGTAACGTTTGTTTATGTTGTTAAGATGAAACCGTCTATACACACCAAATCACATAAGGAAAACAACACAGAACATGCTTTGCTTGCTAACCGGGGGGGGGGGGGGAAGGAGCAGGAAAGCAGTAAAAACTATGCAATGCAATGTGCAAAATTGACTGGACTATGCATTCGAAATTGATTCAGAACTACTTCACACACCAATCTGAAATAAAAATATTTTTATGACATTTTCAGCCTCTACGCCAGCTTCCTCACTTCAATGCATACTTTATTCTCTTATTTCACACATAGATATATAGAACTAGATGCCTCATCAAGAGCTACGGTGTGAAAGCTCCAGTATATAGGATAATGCAATGGTGGGCCCTTTAGTAGTTGATATGCCACTATGCCATCAAAACCCACTCATGCACAAAAAATGGCTGTTTGAAGAACTGTTCCCTACCTATTGACCGATATGCATGAAAACATTCAATCAACAACTTTCAATTTACTCTGGATTCAAGAACAATCCTTGCTGGGGAACCCATCCTCAGTGTTGTAAAATTCACATAATCAAATGTCAGAAAACTGAGAGGTGTTGAATTAGACAAACCTGGTCAAAGCTGTCTTCTTCATGTTGCTTTTTATGTGATTCTTGATCAATATTTTTAGATCTGGTCAGTTGAGCATCAGTCAGAAATACATTCTCGGTCACTGTCCGTTCAGGGTTCAAGTGGTACACTTCTTGAACTTTAAGACTCTGAATGAGACAAAAAAAAAAACAGAGAGAGAGTCCTCAACTGAACAAATATTACATGTAGAAAAAATCTGGTCACACTTCAGTATAGGGGCAATTCTCGCTATTAACTACGACTTTTTTTTCAGTAAATTCTTAATATGTTTTTTATTAATAGTTAGTAAGGTCGTTGTTAGGTTTAGGTATTGGGTAGGATTAGGGATGTAGAATATGGTCATGCAGAATATGTGCTTTATAATAACAGCCAATATCCCAATAATAGACATGCTAATAACAAGTAATAGTGAGAATTGCCCACTTTACTGAAGTGTTACCAAAAATCTGAATTCTGTTTATTAACAGCACTCGGAGAATTTAACTCAATAAGAATCAATAAACCTCAATAAACCTGGGCAGCCTTACAGAGTTAACATCTATTCTGTAAAATAATGTAGTTTCTAAAAAAGGAAATTTGATAAGGTTATGATGCATCTGAAACTTTCTGAAGAAAAAACCTGATGAATTAAACTAATAGCATATACGTGGGGGTCTTACCAGTGATTTAGGCAGAGGAGTCTTCATCCTACCTATGAACCCAGTATAAAACAGGCTGCTTGCCAGCAGCAGCAGAGTCAATCCAAACAAAACAGCTCCCGATGACCAAAGCACTGTGTTAAACACTGAAGAGAGATAATATACACATTCAATTTATATCATGTTTTTTTATAGACTGTTTTACCGGCAACAACATAAACAAACGTTACTGTGCATACATGCTTTTGTGGCCCAAAGTTAACTTCTGGTACACAACCACAAATAATAGCGTACCTGTATTTTTGACAAAAAGCAAAAGACATACGAAATTTGTCCTAGCTAGCAAGTTAAAATGAAGTCTTGCCAATAGTATTTTGGGTTACCAGTGGACGCTTACCAGTTCCTACTATGGTCACCAGTAGAAGTTACCATAGTAGGAAACATTTAAATGGTACTCAAATGTGCTCCAGAACTGTTTGCTACATTCTTTAAAATATAAATACAATATTTATTTTCTAATATGATAGTCGATGGTGCCCCAGAACCGAACATTCTTCCATATATCTTTCTTTGTGTTAGCCAAAACTCCCAGTTCTCCAGACATTGAAATTGCCCCTGGTTCTTCTGCTGGTAGCCCAAAACAGAACAAATAAAACTTTACAAACTATCCCTTAAACACAAAGCATTTTCCAATGTCCAACTCATTTGAAAGTCAAACTGGGGTGAGTGACACCATACAAAGTACACTGCAGAGGGGAGGCATACGTGGCTATAAATCGCAAATACTATTTTACATTTACCTATTTGGCAGACGCATTTATACAAAGCTACTTACAATTTTGTGAACACACAAAACAGTTCCATTAGTTGACAAGGCTATGCTACTAGTAGGATTACAGCTGGAGTGCGCAAGGGAGACTAGATTTGTATTTTATTATCCTTATTTTGTACACAAGACATAGGCAGTTATTGGTTAGTCAAATAAATGCGGAACAGGTATGTTTTCATCTGTTTTTGAAAGTTGTGAAGGATGCTCCAGTTCGGGTGGAGGCTGGCAGTTAATTCCACCACAGGGGAACCGAATGAGTTTTTGCCAGCGATTTGGTGCCTTGCTGTGATCGAACAACCACCCGTCGCAAATTTGCAGACCGAAGATGACGGGAGGAGATGTAGACCTGGAGCAGCAAGTTAGGGTAAAGGGGCAGTGTCAGCATTTAAACTTGATGTGGTCGGCAACTGGCAGTCAGTGAAGTGAAATCAGGAAGTGTGTTACATGGGTTATTTTAGGCTGGTTGCTAACTAGATGTGCAGCTGCATTATGGATCATTTGCAAGGGCTTGACTGCATTGGTTGGAAGGCCGGACAGAAGAGAATTAAAGTATTCTAGTCTTGATATGACCAGACCTTGGACTAGCAGCATGAGAGGCATGCTCCAACAAGAACAGCCTTATTTTCCTGATGTTGTAGAGCGCATACCTGCAAGTTTGATTAGTTGCTGCGATGTGAGAGTTGAATTTCAGCTGGTCATTGAACATCACCCCCCAGGTTTCTCGCGAAATACAAACATTAGTTATTACTTATTCATGTTTCACATTTGTATTTTTACGTGACGTCTAAAAGAAAGCAGGGAAACCACGGCTCGCTCCGCTATTAGCTTTGCTGGGCTTCATTTCGCTGTGGTTTAGACACGCCGGGAAGACAGAGAATGTCACAGTGCAAGTGGTTTGCATGATCGGAATTTAAACGAAAATGTTTAGGAGGGCATTTACACCTGGTCGTACGCGTCTGCATGCTTCGTCATGGGTTCGATCCCAAGGGATTGCACATAGTCAGAAACTACTGTAAAGTACAATGCAATGTAAGTAGCTTTGGATAAAAAATTGTCTGCCAAATGCATTAATGTAAACTCAGAACAAGCAATGTAACTCTGCACACTACCCTGTAGATATTAGAAAAACAAGAGTGTTCAAGTTTCCAATATTGCCCTTATGGATCCCTTCACAGACAGATGCAGGAAAAGAAAAAGTCAATGCAATTCTAATAAAAAACAATGCACACCAATATAAATGATGCCATTCGATGCCATATCAAGTCGATAGGATATGTCTTACCTTGTTCTGACTCTTCTATACTAGTGTATTCACACTGCCAGTCAGAAAGCCGGGCGTTGCGATTGGAACTGGTCTGGGCAAGTACTCTAACGCAGTACTTTTCACGAGGCTTTAGATTCTGTAGAACATACTCATACTCTCCACCTGGTATTATAACCTGGTTGGCCTGTGTATATATTCATGACAACAAGAAAAACAACAGCTGATGTGACAGTATGAATGAATGGAGGCATTTATATAGCCCTTTATTGTGTGCTATACACCCAAAGTGCTTCACAATCATATGAGGGGTGTACAACAAGACAAAACATTTCTACTCGAGCGAGGAATTCATGAGATCTCAATGACACCTACTGTTTGACACGTCTGGACACATGAAAAAATGCATCCTCTTTGCGTCTTGTTCTTCTCGTCACTCGTGTGAAAAAGAAACTAATCTCGCAAGTATTAAAGAGCAAGGAATGCAATGTTTCGCATTTGGTTTGAACTCAACATTTGTGTTCTATTAGAGGCATCTTGACCCTTTTTCCGTGAATAAAAGATTTGATTAAATTATGTTAGTAATAATAATTCATAGTTTAAAACTATGAATGCAAACTTTAATTTAGTAAATAATCATCCTAAAATTCATCACAAACAAAAGCATCATATTTTCATCAATCATTGTATGCTATAAACGGCCAAATACACCTGGGCCGAAGTTAACGGCCAGTCGGTGTTTGTTTATTGGTCTGGCTAGTGGCTAATAATATATTTAGATTTTATTTTGTATAATAAGATGTAATTATATTATTGTATAATAATTGTATTAAATAAACAATTTGTTAAATGGGTCATGTAATCTTGTCACATTTTAAAAAAATGTATGGAACATTGACATCTAGTGGCTGAACTTGCTTTCGCAGTCAAAATATTGTAGAGGCAAGTTTAGCCAAGTAACGGTTGTTATCAGAAATAATCTGCAGGAACTCTTTTCTTTGCAAATTTGTAGCGGAAGTTAACATACCGAAAAAGCGACCAGGGATCAGTTGAGTTCAGTCTAAAATTAACAGCTACAAAAAGAACGAATTATTCACGAACTGGACATCACCAGTCCAGCAAGTTCTCACTTTAGGATTGCATTCTAGCACGCAGATATTTGTTTTTTTGTTTTAAAAATCTATAAACATATATAAAAAACTTGCAATTATCCTGCAGTACAATACACTCCTTCTGCAGCGATTCTTACCTTCTCCTCTCCTGCTTTCTTCCAGCTTAAATTAAAGTACACAGAATTATAAAACCGGTCAAGGTCAATCTTTTTTCCCGATCCTCTGGGTAGTGACACACTGATTTTCAAACAGTCTCCACAACCAGACAGAAATACGGTAGGTGGACCGATAACAGCTGAAAAAAAGCAAAATAAAGATAGAAAAGGAAGTTAAGGATTAGTATAGTATTAATTTACTAAAATGTAAACTATTAAACGGTTCTATTTACTGTAATTAAATAAAATATTGGCCTAAATATGTTTTTCAACATTTTGAAAACTAAACAAAATATCAGGAATTGACTTCCATTGCAGAATAATAATAACAAAACCACCAGATACAGTAGAGAATGTAAACATACAAAAAAAGATTTTCAAGCATGACTTACTGTCTTCATATGGTGTAATACTTTTCTTAACTATGGATGATGTCATGTTGTCAAGTGATGCCCAAAGAAAGAAAGTACATTGTGTGTAGATGTCCTCTAATGATTTGGAGACATCTACTGTTGTATTTCTGATGTTAGGGTGAATAATTGGCTTTGCAGAACCGCACCTGTAGAAATAACAAGATGGAGGCTGGTTAAAGATGATCCAAATAGAAAAAGACAAATTGTGATGTTTGCATTGTGCCGAACTACAGTACATTATAAACCGCTTCAAAACAGTTTGATTATATTGCATAATGATAAATTGTAGTTATATTGTACAATAGACAAAAAGTATTATCTCCTTTGAGTAAAGACTATTGAAAAATGCTTTGTTCTGGACATTTTTGCTTCAACCCGGCCACAATTTGGCTCCTCCAGCAAAATAAAACAGCTTTTGTAAAAAAATAATAAGACCAAACATTAACATTGTCTGATCATTTATTGACTATTATATCATTCCAGCCATATAGCAAAGTAATTAATGATTATCTCATTATCTTTTCAAATATAGTGAATATGGAGCAGGTATAGGAATCTTGTTGCAAAAAGTTGACAGATGGACTGTTTTTACAGTGTTGAAATCCCTTACCTTTGCTTTAGATTGAAAACAGTCTCTTTTGAAGAATTTATTCCAGGGCTCCATTTTAAGATGTGTTTAAAGTTGTGAGACACTATTGTAAATTTAACCGGAGCAGGGATAGCAGTGAGCACTAAATGAAGACAACCGAAACACAAATACAGAATGTTTACATAGGGAAAAACAACAACAAAAGAAGAAGAAAGAGTAGGTCCTATGAAGTAGGAGTCACAAACAACTTCAATATTGTGACATACAGCCGTGGAAAATAATTCAAAGCACAATTTCAGTTCTCTCAGTTTACTATTTATTTGTTAAGGAAAAATTATCTTTTTAGTTTCGTTCTGTGAACCTGTTGTTTCTATTTGCATTTATTTGCATTTAAAAATGCTCTGTATTTATCAAACCACAAACACTGCAAAGAGAAACGGGTTTATATTTACTTTTATGCATTAGTCCAGTAATATTAGCAATTAGGAAAAGTTCAAAAATGATCATTATTTTTTTTATCACAGTTTTCATGTGTCTGGTCATTCTGTCAGTGTTTCGCATTGCTGTCGGATGACTTTGTCACTCCCGAGGTTTGATTTATTGTAATACAACAGACACTAGACTGAAATGCTGATTAAATAAAACATTTGGAATGGTCTCTTTTTCCGGCTGTGCAATATTATTTCCAATATTGAATAAGAAAAATAGATTGAATACTCGTTTTTTTTTGCAAATAGATTGGATCTAGAAAATTCAGAAATTATCTCCACTCCAGAGTAAAAGTACATTTTCAGGTTGTAATTAAGAATTATAAGAGCACATAAAATAAAACTGTGAACCACGTGGACGCCGCAATATTCTATTAAAATAAATAGGAACAATTTACAATAAGGTTGTATTTGTTTTACAATATTAGTGAACTAACAATGGACAATGCTTCCACAGCATTTATTATTAATCTCAGTTCATGTTAATTTCAGCATTTATGAATGAATAAAAAAACATGCTAATGAAATATGCCCCGATCAAGGAACATGAATGATTGTATTGACATTGATAAAAACTTTATTGCACATTTTAATTCATGTATATCCTAATGTTAACAAATACCTTTATAAAAAGCCTTATTGTAAAGTGTTACCAAATAAATAATTAATGTCAAAAATAGTCTGTTTTGATTTCGTGGTGACCTTAGACAAGAAATGTGTGTTTTACATACAGATTCTGTTTTTGACAAACGGTTTAAAAACATACCTGGAAAGCAAAGAAACATGAGCAAACCAAGCCCCAACGCTGTCTTCATATTGAAAGAGAATCATAATTCACGATGAGCAACAAACGTGTACTGAAATCAAAATCAAAAACATAAAAAATGATGAATGTGCACCACACAATGGAAATAAAAGAACAGCAACATAGAATTGACTGTTTGCATACCATTGATAATGTCTTGAGAATATTACACTTATGGTTAGAATGCACACAAAAGTAGGACAGACAAAACCAGATATGCATATTATCATGGTTTGAGAATGTTCCAAATAATGTTTAAGTACATGTGTACGAAGATGTTCAATGGAAGCAAGGAAACATTCTGTAAAGTTAACAAGATCGATGTCACAAATTAACTAAATATAATCTAAATTAATCTAAATATAGGCCTACGGTGAAGTTATAAATTACAAAGTGATTTACTTCTTTTACAAGCATATAACAAAGCTCTGGCTGTATAACTGTCTATCTTTGGTGAATCTAGACATTAGTTTTAAAGTTAAAGTTTACTCTGGCCCCTTTCCCACAAATGTTCATTTACAAGAGAAAAAACTAATTAAATTGAAAATACTACAAATATAATCACTGCAGGCTTGAGACTTAAAAGACTGCCAAAGATTTATTACTTCAGAAGAATACATAGATCAACACATTTCAAACAATACATCGATGACCTTTGGAATTAAATGTAGGCCTAATAATAATCATTTAATAACTGGCCTGTTTGTGAAAATTTCATTAAAATGCAAACCAAGCTAGTAAAATGATGATCCTTATATGATATACGTGTTGTTGTTTACTAACTCTATTCTTTACTGTTTATTTTGTGATTACGGATATCATTTGTATATAAGGCATAAAAGCACGCGCACGCGCACGCGCACATAACGTTACTTTATTTAACGCTGTTTCAAAGCTATGTACGTTGAAGGCTTTATAGATGTAAGTAGATTAAATAGGATCAACATTTCTTTTTTCCTTAAATGCTACGTTTCCGCTGGATACAAACACTGTAAGGCTAGTTAATCGTTTAACTTTAATAGGCTTTAATTTAATAAGTTAAACGTTAAAGTGGTCTTTTCAGTACCTGTAAATCCGTAACAGTCCTCGTATCTCCATTTGTGAGACGATTCACACCATTTAAGAAAAATAAATGTAGGCCTACAGTTAAAAACACGCTAAAGGGAACTTCCTGACTGTCCCAACGTCATTACTCAAAATCACGTGTTTGTTGTTTCGATTTGCCTTTGAGACGTCATCAGGCTCGATTCACTTCTTTGCACTATGGAAGGCCAAAAGTGCCAAAACGTATGGAAGACTATAGGGGCCAAAATGTGTGAATCTAACGCGTTAGACGTTTCAACAGGCATTGTACGTGTTAATATACATTTTCATTTGTCAACTCAATGCATTCATTTAGTAAGTGAGCCCCTTTGATAACACCCCTAAGGGAGCACTTCACTCCAGAAATTGACACCCTTCAGCTGTCCCAGGTGAATATAACCTTGTTATTTAGCGGAGCGGAGTCTGGGTTATGTTGAAGGATATCCTGTCTCTTCTCAGCTTCACAATGGCGGTGAATGATGGCCATTATTCAGCAATTACCAGGTCAAACCATTGATCTATATAAATGACTGGATTGAGCTTAGAATGCTAAACCGATGGCAGGAGGTTTAGCCAACGGAAGTGTTTGCGGTGCCATGTTAGTATGCCCAACCGATAGAGGGCATTGACTTGCGGTCAAAATGTATACATCTTTTATATTTTTGTTCTACTGACTACAAAGGAAGATATTTGGAAGAATGTCAGATCTGATCCACCACACATATCTGATCTTCAATTGACTCCAATAGTGTTTATTTTCCCTATGGCAGTAAATGGGGGACAAGATCTGTTAATCGGTTAATGACATTCTTCCAAATATCTCCCTTTGTATTCAGCAAAACAAAGACATTTATAAAGGTTTGGAACAACCTGAGGGTGAGTAAATGATGACAGAATATTTATTTTTGGGTAAACATATATATTCTGTATTTAGATTTTAGAGTGAGCCCATTTGTTATGTCCGTCTGCTGATCTGATATGTACGCTACTGCAATAAAAATAAATGTAATATCTAAGATAGGGAACTTCATGACTTTAAATAAATAACCATTTACATGCTTATGACAACTGTGTTATAAAAACTTACCGTGAGATTTTTGATATAAAACTAGGCACTGGTAAAGTACCCTTTTATCGTTAAGAGGTGACAGCTCCCAATGAATTTAATCGAATGTTTGGGCATACCAACATTGCGGAACGATGGCTTCAGTGTAATGACTTCATGAGCAATCCAGTCATTTATATAGATCAGTGGGTCAAACCCAACCAGGGCACAAAGGGAAATGCATGTGGTCATGTCTGACCATGGGTTTTTGAAAATCTGATTTAAGGAAAAGAACATAGACTTGTGGGTCTGTCAAATTATCCTACCAGGCATGCGCACATCAATGTTACGTCATTTTTTAATGGATAAAACCATCTGTTTATTTTATGCTGCTACAAATTTCATGCAAATTGTGCAAACTGTCTAGTAGGAGGTCTAAAAAGTATGTTTCCTTACTAAATAGTAAAATCATTTTGACTGTAAGTCAATGCCCTCTGTCGGTTGTTGGTTCGAACCCAGGGGATTGCACATGCCTATGTATAAAAGTATAAGATAATGCAATGTAAGATGCTTTGGATAAAAGTGTCTGCCAAATGTGTAAATGTCAAATGAGTTCTGTAACAGAAGCGTGTCACTGTTGCTTATGGGCAATGACAGTTTTGCCCATTGCGGATAAGATTAAAAGACAGTTATTGGCAAAATTATATTTCATGCCTTAAAGTATGTCCAATTCTTAAATCAGTAACTGGCTAATTTGGTACTTAAACCCGCCTCCTGTGGGCAATTTCTCGATTGCCCCAGATCTGAGTTTAGGACACAAAGACAAGCAGGACATGTAGTAGAAGCATTTATTTCGCACACATGATTTTCCATCAAATATCATTTCATATAAATATAAATTTCTATGAAGTATTTTATTGTTATTTTGTGTGTGTGTGAGACGCAGGAAGGTCGGCAATCGATCGCCCTCTATAGGCCAACCGCCACAGCTCCTATAATCTGTCATCTCAGACCTCATGTGGACTGAGGAGCAACAAACAGCATAATTTTTCACAATAGAACTACATAATACACAATGCATATATTTGTACACATCCATGACACAATAATGCCATCTAAGGCAAAAAAATGCAATACTAAGAAATTCCATTTCAAATCAATAGGTAGGCTAATATAAAAAATTCACAAGAAAACCAGTTCATATAACATATTTACACATTTGTCAAAACAAGGATCGATCAATTAATGCTTATATCTTATTTTTGTAACACTTTTAAACAGAATGATTAAAACACATATATCTCTCGTCTCAGAACTCATGCAGACTGTGGAGAGATCGCGCCAGCGCACTAAATAACATCACAACCGCGAAGCACAAAGGACTCAAAAGAAAATGACAAATACAAAAACACACACCCTTTTCTGTTGTTCCTCAATATATAATATCCTGACAGAATTGTCTAAAGACACTAAACAATGTCATAAGAAATATGTACCACAGGTCTGCAACCAAGTGCAAGGGTAAATGTATTAAGCACTATGAATATGATTAAGATACTTAAGGCCCCATCATAACAAAAATAGGCTAACCGTCTCTATACTGTATTTGTAGAAGGAGGCAATGTACACATACCTACATTTATGTCAAAGAGAGCGCAAATGTTTGGAGCACGAGATTTTCAGTACAGTAATCCCTCTTTCAGTTACAGGCAGCATCAATCAACTTTACATGGTGGCTCGTCTCTTGGTCAACTACTAAAATGGGCCTTTCGTTAAAGTCTGGCCAAGCTATTGCTAAAGCTGTTGAAGCAGAACTAGACAGGCAGAAATGGAATATATTGTCTAGAAATGCTTTTTAATACTGTATAATCACCTGAATCGATTCCCGTGATAAGAAACTCCTTTACTTTCCAATATTAAGGATGGCTTTCCTTTCATTTCTATGTGCCATGGTCAGCTCTGAGATACTTGCAGTCAATCTGGCTCACTGGATTTGGGGATTTTATTTGATTTGAAGCAAGCCAAATGATTAGATTCTCTAGCCGGCGTCTTTCATCCTGCCTGTACCTTGTTTATGCCCATTTTCTCGCTGCCTGCCCAGGTACTACTGTTTGACTTGGTCAACAACGCCTCTCTGATGTAAGATGGCTGCCCTGACGCATTGCCTTTGTTTGGCTGCGAGTTTAAATTGCCTCTATACATCTGTTCGCCCATTGTTGTGTTGTGCCTGTCACACACTGTACACTTAGACATTTCTGGGACATCATTGAGCGCCATAGTAGGTAAAATAAAAATGGTTGTCTAAGGTGCCATTGAACTGTTTGTTTTCCCGAATTCTTCTAAATATCTTATCTATTTCAACAGAACAAAAAAAAGATTTCTTCCTACTATGGTATGATGTCGGTTGATCAAGGGAACAAAGAAACGTATACAGGTTTGGAAAAACTTGAGGATGAGTAAACGATGACAGAATTTTCATTTTTGAGTGGAGTATCTCTTTAATTAATATTATTTATTCAAGCATAAACTTATGCATCTCCAAAATAAGACTTTTTTGTATCATTCAAACAGCCTTTGAATGTTTGCATTGTTTTTTATTTGTTATTGTATTCGTACAGAGATAAAAGGCTTGATTTTGAAGTTCAAAAGCCCCTCAGGACTGTTGATTTTCACCATGAGGAAATAATAAATGTTTTGTGTGTAAACGAACTAGTATTTAAACCTAAAAAATATTAAAACCTGAAACTGCTCAAAAAATAATTTATCCACATGAATGCTATGGTTATTCATTGATATTTCCAAAATCCATAATAAACAAATAAATATATGTTGACCATTCGGTGTACAAAAATAGCGTCCCATAAAAACAATGTCGCTATTACCAACAGCTTCTGATCTAAGAAAAGACTTCGCTGACCTCATAGTGCGTTAAAAAAGCAGTAGTATCAGCACAAAAACAACACGCTTCAACCATGCAACGATGGGAATCAGACATCGAATGCGAAACCTATATTTACCTTAATGTTTGGGGCCAGTAAAGAACAGATAAGGAGTTAATGCTAACAATGTAGATATTAGTTACCAGGGCTTTAAAAATATTTCTAACAGGCTTGACAGCCTTTTGCATCGGTTCTCTGAGAGTACAGTGCTGGGAGCAGTCATTTCGGGATCTCAGAAGAAAGCGGTGGTCTTGAAGTGTGCACCCACCAGCCAATACACATTTTTCCCTTTCCTGTAGCCCGACTAACACTTGACTCTTTGCGACTGGGAGACAGTGTCAGCCTTTTGTCAGCATCATAACTCTTTCATGATGGATGTCAATGTCAATGCAATTCTGAAGCTCTTTGAATAATGACTTAGCCGTCAGAATTGTTTTAATGGTGGGAGGACTGTCAGTGCTCGATTCATAGGAGAGAGTTGCTTTAACCAGTCTGAGTTACAGTGGCCAAATCCTCAAAGTTATTCTAATCTCTTGCTAAATATGCATGTCCACATCAATGCATTCTCTCCCGTAGCCTAATACAAGTTGGTTAAAGTGGTTTTGGGCAGGTTTGGTTACAGCATTAGGAAACAGAATGGTTTAATCCATCTCTAGGTCTATAAGCTTGTTGCGGGGTCTGGGTATGTGCAGTGGGTTTTTGGAGAAACAGCAGTGGGAAACAGCAAGACCCAGCAGCACTGAGATGAGACCAGCGATCACAGCTGCAGCTACACCATAACTCACAGGCATCTTCAAAGAATCCAACACTACAGAAAGAAGAAACACAACCAACAGTATATTAATTATAATGATTAAGTGCTCAAACAAACCAACTTATCTTAAGTTTTTAGTTATGAATTATTTAAAACCTATTCACAATGCTGCTGAGAGCAACTTCACTAAGGAACAGAGAAATCTTAAGCGAAGAGATATATTTTAGAAATATTATCCTGTATGAAACATCGATAATGGTGGTTTTAAAAATCACGATGATTGTGACATTGCTAGTCTGAACGTGGTACATGAAATGGTAAATAACCAAGTTTTTATGACGACTATGAAGTGGTATGTTCAAACTATTAGCATTCTCAGCTTTGGATATTCTTCAGAAGATTTGGAATATAGCACAAATAATATCATATAAACTTAAAGGGATAGTTCACCCAAATGACTCACTGTAGTTGTTCCAAATCTGTATAAAATTTGTTGTTTGATCGAACACAGAGAAAGATATTTGGACGATTGCTTGTAACCAAACAGTTCTTGGACCCTATTGACTATGACTAAAAGTGCCACAAAACTGTTAGCTGTCCTAAATTCTGCTAAATATCTTATATTTTGTTCAACGGAACAAAAAATGTATGAAGTAATTTTTCCTACTATGGTGGTCAAGAACTGTTTGGTTACAAGCATTCTTCCAAATATATTTCTCTACGTTAGTCAGAACAAAAAAATTAAACAGATTGGGAACACATTGAAGCAAGTTTCATTTTTGAGTAAACTGTCCCTTTAAGTTATGGCTCAGGTATATCAGTAATGAATGATTTTACTTTCACAGACAAGGCCCAGACTAGAATTCATGCTTGAGCTGTGTTGAAAGAAAATAACTTATCCTAACATGTCCTTATACATGTCAATGCCAGTGTTAAAAGTAATTTAAATATCCTAATCTAACCAATGCATAGTCCAGGCTTAAACCCAAACTATAGTTGTTTTTGCGCAAGACAGACTCGGACACGGAAAGTAAATTATACCCCGCCCTTTAAGCTAAGCCTTGTCGGTAAAAGCAAGCCTAGAATTTAACACAACATCAATCTACAACATGCTTACATTCTATTTTAATAGAGAGAAAAACAGGGGAAGACTTGAGGTCTTGGCCCTTGGTCCAGACTCCAGTTGCAGGAGACAGGAACCAGGGTGTGGCAGTACAATAGTATTCTCCCACATCCCTGACCTCGGCCTTATAAACATCAAGGACAAATGTCTGCCAGTCAGTACGTTCCAAACTGCACTGAGTTCTGTCACCACCGGTCTTCTTCACAACTCCCCAGCGATCCATGCTGATTAGAGGCGGCACACCTCCATTATCTACAGCTCTTTCTGAACTCTGGAACCAGTGTATTTCAAACGCCACATCACCTACAGGACAGAAAGAGTAAAAATGGACATTATCTTTTTGCTGCAGTGGTACACAGGAAACACATTTAGCTTTTAAAGCCACAATATGTTCATTTGGACCACTAGATGGTGCACAACAACAAGCGAAGCTAAATGATGTATGTAGGAGAGTGAAATTATGGGACATGTCGTTTTCACCATCCAGAGGCGTATGGAGATCGCCAATCATGTTCAAAGGATTTATCGTAGTGAATTAGCTTGCAAGAAATGTGGAATGTAATGCTACGTTAGCCTGTGAATGATAATGGACTTTGTCACTGATTTGATAGCGTAATGCTACACAGTTACATGTTTAAAACAGTCATACAGTCGTCGTTTGAAAAGTAAATTAAATTTATGCTTTTTAGGGGCTTCCTTTACTAAAATCATCTCATGAAATACTTATTTCACTGACTGAAGTGCAAATCAATTTATAACCTTTATATATTTTCCCCCTGATTCTGTCTCTCTCAGTTAACATAAACCGACCATAAAAATGTATTTGTTAGCAGGCACACTTACAAAATCAGTAGGGGATCAAATCATTATTTCCCCCACTGTATACTACATTGTTTGAGTCGGGTTCAGTGGTTTTGTGTGTACGAGGATATTTCTTGAGACGACACCGTGTTTACAGGATTAAAAGGCAAAAAAAGATCGGTAAGTTAAAGGTCTGGCTTCTTGTGGATGTGCTCTATATTTTTTAAGTGAAATGCAACCTTGGCATATTTTGGAGAGATTCGATTAGAAAGTCGTGTAGAAGGGATTTATAGCAGACATTACACAAACGTTACTCACCAGTGTTTGGAGAAGCACTCAATGTGGACATAATGCATTTCATTTTGACCGTGTCCCCAAGTAACACCTTGCTGGTATGTGATTGAACGGATATGTTAAATACTAGACCTGCAAAGGTGAAGAAAGCACTTGTCTGTTTAAACGTCACAGCACACTTTACGTCATAAAAGACTAAACATCATACGTAACAGGACATTTCAACAGTTTCAATTTTTAGGAATATGCTAGTATACGGATACTAGCGATACTACTTTAGAATCTGGTCAAAGGTACTGTATAATTGTGCTGCCCACAATGAAAAATCCCTTGGTTGGGTAACAACACCTCAGCATGCAGTATGCTCATTCTTAACTCAACAGTATGTTATGTCCATATTTTACCCAGCCATGGGTTGCAAACATCCCAGCATGTTTTAGAGCATAGCCAGTAGGTTTAATACAGAAAGAGCACCTTTGTGGGCAGCAAACTCATTGCAAGCCATAGATCTAGGCTAACAAATTAGCATGATTACCTGTGTCTGCAAAAGCAATCTCAATTTTGTTGGACTCATTGACAGCTTTCACTTCTCTCAATTCTTTCCCCTGATCACTTATCGAGGCAGTGACTCTGCAATAGTAGAACCCACGATCCGAGACTTGGGCTCCATACAAACGGAATCGGTACTCCAGCTGCCCGGTCTTCTCCAGAACCACGCTGTCGATCCTGTTTGGCTCACTCCATTCCTCCAACTGTAAGACTGACTCTGAACTAAGTGATAAGACTTTGCGTGACTTTCCACCCAGAGTCTCCTCAAAAAGGATAAGTACAGAGTAAGCCGGATTCTGCAGGTTCTGACCGGTCACATCACAGGTCATCTCAAAAGTGGATCCGCCAGTGGAGGCTTCTCTTACACGTTGTGCTACCACTCGCAAAACTGGCACTGCAAACACAGTATCAATATATTGCATTACACTGCAGAAAAACTACATTTAAATCAATGATTGTTAATTTGTGTGGACGGCCAAAAACTGATCAATAATAAAGAATTTTGACCACTGTTGATCAATGTTGACCCAAAACGCTTTATATATAGTTACAAACTTAAATATTCTCATTTGTGTTCAGCACAACAAAGAAATGTATACAGGTTTGTAACAACTGGAGGGTGAGCAGATGAAGACAAAATGTAAGTTTTTGGGTAAACAATTCCTTGAAGTTTAGTATCACACACACTTGAAGTTAACTCCGTCTCCTCTTGGAGCACTGTTGTCAAAGCAAATCAACGCTCTTCTAACTTAATTTTATCAAAACAAGATGAGCATGAAAAACTAGTAAGAGGCAAAGACTAATATCTGCTTACCCTTTGGTGACCACTGAACAACGACTGAAGTCGACTGGACATCCTTTGCTTTCTCCCATCCACCTTGCCGGCTGGAAGTCCATACAGTTACGGTGCACAAATAAGAGCCCATGTCAGTATCTCTAGTCTGCGGCACTCGCAGAATGAAGATGTTGGGATCCCTCCTGGTCACTGCTATGTCCCCTCTCTCCAGCCTCTCCTTGTACTGCTTGCCTGTTAGTAAATCTCCGTGCTGATTCAGGGAGGCTATCATGACTTCGTTCTGAGATACATCTTTAGTTGTGCTAGAGTAAGACCAGGTCACACCTAGGTGGCCATCTTGGAGATGGAGGAGGTTGGTCACCTGACAGCGCAATTCAGTGGGATCACTGGTGAACTGAGGGGTCAAAGGGGCTTCTAGGGTCACTTTAAACTGTGGCTCTGTGTGAAAAAGAAATCAATAACCAACATAGTCAATTACCCTTATGGTTCCTCTGCTTTAAATTCTCAAATTGAGCCATTTTGGAGCATTTATCAAATATAAATCCAATGTTACCAAAAACAGGAAAAATATCATGACGTGAGCAATACAGGGTCATTTCACATCAAATCAACCAAATTAAGTTACAGGCATGCATATTTTGTCAAAATAAAAGAGCATAAAAGTGCATTTAACTCATTTTTGCATGGTCAACATTGGTATATAATGCGACAAGTATTGCTAAAGTCAACAGATTTTACGAACAGATCTACCACTTTCTGTTAAAAAATAAAATGATGTCTTTTTTATGTCAAATACTTACACAAGTCTCTTTTTATACTGCAGTAGACACCAGGCCAGCTCACTCATGACCGCTGCAAATTACACTTCCCTAATCCTCTATATAACTATAACTAAAATACTGGTGTTCCATGTTTGGGAAGGTTACCTTTCCATCCTTCCCCTAACCTCAAACAGACCCGTATGACACTAGATCAGATCAACACACTTACCCTCTTTAGTCTTCATAACATAATGCTAATGCTTTTAAATGACACCTCTTTCAAAGACAACTTTTAGTATATAATTCCAAGCTTATTCAAATCTTTCTGGGTTTATTTATAAGACATAATACATTAATAGACAGAGCTTTGAATATATTCAGATATTGCTACTCAGAAATTCTCAAGCTGAATCCACAGTGCAGTTAAAATATGTAAAACACTGCACTACCCTATTAACATTTTGAGTCACAGGGGATGCCTTGAAAAATAAACCAAGTGTCCATGAAATCACACAGTAGTTGAAATGTTATAATGTACCCTAACGTAAAAAAATTTAAATAAACATTTTAGGAGAACTAACCCCAGTTCTCTGTTACTAATGTAACCCAGTATCTCATGACCTTTGGAGAAAGCACCAAAGTTACGGCAGACCAATCGCTGCAGTGAAAAAGGGATCTCGGCTGCCTGTATATAAACTGCAGCCACCTGCAGTATCCTCTTTCTCCGCGTATCTCTTCTTTTTTAACAATACAGCTTCAACGTAATGTCATTAATGGGTTCGATAGGGGCTTAAGAGAGTATTCAGGACCACGGACGGATCCCAATGGCTTTGAGTAAAGTATTTCTTTATTTACATATTAAATGGGATGTGCAACGGTGTTTCACGCATTTGACTTCTTTACAATATTAAACGTGCCATCTTCTCATGCTTGACATGGTCAACTTGTCAAAAAACTAGTTGGACGTATGACGTAGTATTTCAGTGCACGATACACTCCCCCAGCGTTCGTATAGGTTTCGGGGAAAAAAATGTGAACATGAAAATCTGTTTCATAACAACTTTTCCTACACTATTGTCCCGGAAAAGCACGCCGGCAGAGCGAGAAGAGCACGCCCGCGCGCCAACCCGCCATAACGGGAAGAAAGAGCACGCCCACGCGTCAACCAGGGAGATCGAGAGAAGGAGCATGTGCACACATCAACCAGCTGGAGCAAGAGAGAGAGAGCACTGCGTTTAGCTGTGTTTGTTTGTTAAATAAACCGTGGATATAAAGCTGGATTTGGAGATCGTTTAAAACTGATAGATGGAGTGGTCCCAGCGCTAAAAGATGCCGGACATGAACCACACGCGGTAACTGAAACAGAGTCATATGTCTGCATTTTGTTGGCAATGGGTGCGTGTTGCTTTAGCTCCGCCTCACTCCTTAAGCCCCCAGCTGGCTCGGTTTGGCCCAAGGTATAGGCCTGGAAGTAACTGTGCAAATGTGACTGGCCCTGGCATGCACTTGAACGCCCGCAGCTGACCCGATAGTTATTGCACCGCAGGCATTGTTGTGCCGAACTTGGCTTTTTGATCAGTTGGGGCATCCAAAAGCTCAAAGTTTTTTTGTCAGAGAGTCCTGATAAACTTAGCCACAGCAATCTCTTTCCCACCACCACTAAGCCTATGTCCTCTGTCTGTAATCTAGTGACACTGCAGTATATTGACACACCATTGTTAAAACTTTCCAGAATTTTCTAATGCAGTTTGAAGTCATTGAAACACAGGCTGCATAGGATAGCAATCAGATGAGAAAGCTTCACCCAATACCGTTGCCAGATAAAGGTTAGGATAAATCAAACAGCTAGACCAGGATAGTAAATGGAAACAAGCGTACAACAATAATAATAATAATAATAATGACAGTTAAAAAGTTACGAAATCAAAGTTTAAACAAGATTCAATCTTACCTAAAAGAGTCACTAGAACTTGCACTGCGTCAGATGTTTTCTCTGCTGCCGGGTACCATGTTCCCCTGCCCCGTTGAAGCCAGGCCTTGACAAGGCAGGAATATAATCCAGAATCAGAGCGGTCAACCTTATGGACAAGCAGTCTAAAGGTTCTTGCATTTACTCTGCTGAATCCCACGGCCTCAGACCCGTTCTGCAAGAGCCCATCACGCCCAATGTGGATAAGAACTCGAGGGCTGCCAGAGCCATCACTCGATCTGACTAGCCACATTAACTCCAGGCTCAGAGAGGGGAGGCCCTTAGCATCCACTGTGCAAGTCAGATTCAATGTGTCCCCCACGTTAAGGTCGGTTTGCTTCTCCACGGCAACCATCAAAGACTGGGCTGAAATGGAGCAAAGGTGCAGCCATTACAATAAGCGAAACCCACAAAAAAGCAGCCTATGGAAAAAGTTTTCAAAATAGAAAACCATCTTCACGGTTGTTTCAACAATACATTGTCAAGGGGTTAAACATAAACATTAAATTCTGCCACGAATTGCTCACCCTCAATTCCTTCGACAAGCCTAGGACATGCGTTCATCTTTGCAAACGCAAGATAAGATACAGTAGTTTTGATGAGGTCCGGGAGCTATGGGCGGGAGTCAGAAATCTCCCGGACCGCTTCAAAACTATCTTCATTTGCGTTGCGAAGATGAACGGATGTCCTAGGCTTAATGAACGATTTGAGGGTAATTCATGGCAGATTATTCATTTTTTGAAGGAGATGAACTCTGAAGATGTGACACAATATTTAACCTGTTTGTTTTTTACACACAAAAAGGTTTCAAAACCAAATTGTTTTGCACATGTGATCACTCTGTCTTAGCGGTACTATACTAGGTCTCTACTGCTAAAATCTATCTTCAGTAAAGCTGCTGTGCAACAATGCAAAATTGTGAAAAGCGTTATTCAAATAAATATGCACAACGGGTAGTTTGTGCATTAAAAGAAAAATTAACCCATTCCAATAAGCTTTTAAAAAGGAGATGCATTCGGGTAACCATTTAGACTGGTATCATTGCTTATAAGTGATTTTCTGAGATCCAAAATAAGGATCATATATATTATACATTATAATCTTTCTGATCTGTTTGTGGCTGCTGTTTATGAAGACTGCCACACTATATTATTTTGAAGGACTTACTGAGTCAGTCTACTTTTGTGACGGGGTCTGTTTTGTCATAATGCAAAAGTCATACAGCATTTGCTATGCTACACTGTCAAAACCATACCAGTGCACACAAACCTTTGTTGGCAAGAAATGACCTAAATGCAAATAAAAACAGCTGTGTGCATCTGTCTTCACGGCAAATGCTGTCATAATGCATTTCACTATATTTCATAAGTTCTCCTGCCTAATAAAGAATTCAAATGACATTTCATGCAGTATGTAATGTTGCTGTGTGAATGTAAGTAGTCGGCGAAGTTGAAAAGACAAAAGTGAATGAAAAATAAAGTGATTGACTTGGGGAAAAAGGAGTCGACTCTGAATCTGTCGTTCTAATTTCAGTTCCGTGTCAGATTTGCGTCACTCTGTGTAATGCCCGCCTACGTCCCATTTGCGACACTGCACGTGGTAGACCAATCACAGCAGACTAGACCACCTGACCAATCAGATCAGAGCGGGCTGACAGAAAGAAGGGGACTAGACAGATGAATCGCCAAACAAATCATTTGAGAGTCAATCGAGAAGTAAGGGAATGACAGCCTATTATTCGAAAATGGAAGTGTTTTTACACCTTGTATGTTTATACTGTAAACTTGTTGTTGGACACTCCATAAACCAAAGCAGGACCTTAAAAATCACAAAATGTGTTTACTCTTTTAAAACCCTGACAAAGATCCATGACAGGCAAAACAAATAAAAGAAAAATTATATTGGCCATTGCATAATAGAAAGCAATGTTAATCCCCCATCAGTGCCCCAATGTTATTGTAACACACAGATTTATGACTTAGGGAACAAAGTAGTAGAATGAAATGTAACTCACCTAAAGGCGTAACTACGACCTTTCCCACGTCTTCAGTCCTCTCCAGTATCTTTCTCCACTTTTCTCCTCCTCCAGCCTGTCTCACCCACTCTCGGGCTGTGCACACGTATACCCCCACTTCCGTGGGCTTTGGTTCTTTCAGGACCAATGCGTAAAAGCCACCACCACGAAGATCCAACTGAAATCCACCATCTGCATAAAGCTGAGTGTAGTTGCTCCCAACATTGATTTTATCATCTGGTCCAAATGTTAAGATGTCCTCTAATGGGTTATTCCCTCTCCTGACAGACCAAGTAACTGAGAGGAAAGTATGCTCTGTGAACCCTCGGGTGATGCTGCATTGAAGCTGCACGGATTCTCCTTCATCCACCACTGATTTTGAAAGGGTTGTCGCCACCTTCAGACTGTCCCCAATCACTGAACAAAATACATTTACAACGCGTTAGACCAGGCAGAAAAGCAGGCTGAAGGTTTAAAGGTGACGTGTGTAAGGCCCAGAAAGCCATATGACCGACATGTAAAGCAAAAAAACAAGGTCAGTATTCTTGTAAATAAAATAAAGTCTTATATCAGGCATGACCCACCTTTAAGCTCAACATCAGCATTGTAGTTCCCACTGACGACCGAATCCGTGCTAGGGGTGGTGCAGCGATACAAGCCACTATCTGTTGCTCTAACCTTCTTGAATCTTAGCTCCACAGAAGAATCCCCAAGCTTTTTAATACTGATTTCACCATTGTTGACCCGATCCTTCATCAAAGGGTCCGCGAATCCGCTGTCAATGGTGGAGATGATGTTGACCTGCCTGTCACCAGCAAGCACCATAGACCAATCAAAATCCTGATCGCTTGGCCCCTCGTAGGCAGACACATCACAGCGAATGGAGACAGCCTGTCCCTCTACATGCATCAGTGGTCCAGTTGGAACCTTAACCACACGGCCGTCACAGAGCACCACTGAGAGGAGAAAAACTTTGTCAGATATAAAGTATGTTCAAAGAAATTACAAGACTGTTCAATGATGTTCAAAGCATATTGAACCATTGATCGTGACGGTGGATATGTTAAAGGCACAATTTGTGACAATATTGCAGCTAAATATCCCAAAACCTCTAGTGTGATATATATGATTTTGTGTGTACTTACTTGTGAAAACAAGTTTCCAACAAAGTTTGAATCGAGAGAAAATCATAGTTACAATGTGTCACGTCACTGTTTATAGGGGGTCAAATGGGCTTTGTCCAGTGTATCCTCGGTTTCCGCTATAAGAATTCATGTGGGTTCGGCTTCATGTTGTTCTGTGCATGCCAAGGAGTACTGTCAAATCGTGTGACACCCCGATTAATCTTTGTAAGGTAAAACAAGTCAAATAAAAACGCAGTAGTAGTTGTTGTACCATGTACAGTACACCACTCTGCGATTATGTAAGCCTAACAATGTCTACATTTTGCTCTAAATGTGATTGTGAACGGATGGTGCCCTTCACAAGATACAACACAGCAAAGGACTCCTTCTTAAAGGAATATTTACCTTCAAAATGAAAATCCTGTCATCATTTACTTTTGCTGATGTCATTTTAAACCTTTTGATTTTTCGTGATTTTCTTTTCTGAAAAACCCAAAAGAAGATATTTCACAAAATGTAACCGATAACCCTCCCCATTTGACAAGGTCCCATTGACTTCTGTTGTATGGACACGAAAGCAATGCAAGTGAATGGGGGTTAATCAGGTCTTGCCTCATAAAAATTGTGACAGTGCCACCTAGTGGTCAAAAGTTATAAGTAATTTCATCCATTGTGCCGTTGAAGGGTTGACCCCGTAATTGCTGCTTGCAGCTATACATCTTGTTATTGTTTTCAGAACTTGAGTATTCCATGCTTTGCCTTTAATTTCCTCAGAGTATACACTACTTTTAAAAGGTTTAGACACACCTACTCGTTCTTTATTATGATGAGGTTTCACGCTTTAGAATAATAGTTAAGTCAAAAGACTAGGAAATAAGACAAATAGAAAAATGAGCAGTGACCAAAATGTACACTAACATAGCAGCCTATTTAATATATATTTAAAGCGATAGTAAATAAAAAGTCTGTCATCATTTACTCAACCTCTTGTCATTTCAAACCTGTATGACGTATCTTCCACTGAACACAAAAGATGATATTTTGAAGAAATATCGCCCATTCAAAAAAATCTAAACATTGAGGAAAAACACCTTTAAAGTTGTTAATCAGAGGGGCTGTAGCAGGACGTTGCTAAGAAGAAACAGTTTTTACGTTTTAACGCTCTTATTGGCTTACTGCTTTAATGATGTTGTGGAGAGTAGAGAAAGCCGAAAGCTGAAACTCTAATCTTTACATAGATACCGAACCTGAGTGTGTTATTCCCAAAGAGCGGTTAGCTGCGAGTGAAGTTTGTAGGCGTGTATCTGGCCATTTTTGTTCACGATTTTACTGCATCCACTCAAGTTTTGATATATATATATATATATATATATATATATATATATATATATATATATAGGAAATTTACTAAATATCTTCATTGAATGTGATCTTTACCAAAAGGTTTGGAGTGGGATTCATAGCGGCCACTAGCGTTGAGTTTGAGAATTGCATCCAATCTCTCAGTCCTCCGCCCACCCTTATATTACATTACATTAAATAAAGGGTCCGTGGATTTGAGTACCAAATCAAAATGTTCTCATGTTTTACTCACCCATCAAGGCATCCTAACTGAATATGTTTTTCTTCTGGAAAAATAATCCAGTCAGAGTTATAATACCACGTATCATTTTGCTTCCAAGCCGTAAAAAATTTTAAAGCTCCAAAAAGTGCTTCCATCCATCCATCCATCAAAGAACTGCTCGACACGGCTCCGTGGTCTCAAAGGTCTTCTGAAGCGAATCGATACGTTAGTTAAAGAGAAACATCCATACTGACAGCGCTATGTCTAGCTTCCATCATCTCTCGATTGTGCGATCACCAGAGGCTTGTCCTTCCGGCAGATGACGCAGGTGTGTCGTAGGTTCCGGTGATGAACGCTGCATTTTTCATTTTCAGCCAATAGGATAGCGTCTACTCAGGCGGGAGATTTCATCTCAGGCATGTCATTTTCAGTTAGGATGCCTCGAGGGTCAGTAAAACATGGGCAAATTTTTATTTGGTAGTGCAATATCCCTCATAAAAAGAAGGATATATGTCAGCATCCACGTTCATTTTATAAAGACTTTCAAGCAGAGACGCGTTAGGACCCGCGACACTAAGGTTTTTAGCTGAGATTATTTGGCTATAGACTGATAGTACTTAAACATATGACAGCAATGTAACAAAATGTAAATAAAATGAAGAGGGATGAATACTTTTTATAGGCACTGTATAATGAAAACGTTCATCTGGTTTTCATTTTCAGCTTTAATATTTTTTTTAATTTGGCAGGAAATCCCTTTTGGTTTGTTAAAAGTTGCAGTTAAAAATACAATAATACAATAAAGTTAACTATTTAAAAACATTTAAAAGGTAATTTGAGCGTTTGTTCTTCGGCCAAGTGCATCTTGAATTTTTAGAAAAGGTTTCAGTGCAGAATTTTTATTTCGTGCAACACCAATTGTCATTGGTTTCCAAAAAAATCGTAGGGGATTTGAAGGACACAGTGGTTGGTACATTTTTTGGGTTTAATGGGGCATGCGGATAACATTCACACAGACATGGGAAAAGACGATAACAAAAAAAAACGTTGTCACTATCCCTAGGTGTTGATTAAAATTCAGCTGAGATCAAACCTGTTATATCAACCAAAAGCAAAACATCTACCTTTTTATGTAAATTAAGTTTTGTGTTTTAAAACAAAGTGTATCAATAACAAGCCAAATAATCAAGGATTTGGAGAGCTATACATGGGGGAAAAAAGAGACTGAAACATAAAAAGCAGAAAGGAAAAGGCAGGACGACATTTTGTGACTTGTAAGAACTTGTCTTTACATGCAGTAATGGTTGTTCAAATGAGCTGGAAAGCTTAACTCAGTAACAAAACTAAGACTGTTGTAGGCTCATATAGTTTCAAACATCAAGATTAAAACAGGAAACAAACAAGCATGACTGAAGATTCGGTCTGATATGCTAATGGTAGTGAAATGATGTGCAAACACAGACAATACAGTTAGGAACTAAGAAAACGGATCATTACATTCCAACAGTCTACGAAGAGGCTTAAATAAACAACATCCTGAATATCCAACCCACATAACATTCACTTTGGTCATATTGCACAATGACTAAAAATGGAGACTTTTTGGCCTTCGTGTCTTATTCAAGGTGGTACTGTGAGTGGTTTTAAAAAAGTTGGGCCTGAGCAAAAAGCAATTCATCATATAACATTTTATATTAGAATGAATAGGTAAATCCAACAACAGGCTATAATAATGAGGACAAAGAAACTCTTGTTTTACTCAAATGGTATTTCGGCACAAATTTATCCGTGAAGTTTGCAAATAATCCAGGTCCTTTAGTTAAAAAGTTATGACCAATAATACATGTTTACTAGAAGTGGGGATTTTTTTATTTGTTCATTTTCGTATTCATACCTTGTGGGCCTATTCTATAGAGTTTATATAGAATTTGACATTGTGGTGTTTGGTTTTTGGGTTATGGCAAGAGCATAGTTGCTTTTTTTACTTTTATTTCCAAACTAGATGTTATGGGTGAGCGTGTTTCAGCAATTTAACCTATTGGCAGAACACGTTTTAAACCAGGGTTACCATTTAGGATAACTTCACATTATAATTAGCCCAAAACTCATGGTTGACAACTATTCTACCTCCTAAAGTCTCGAAAAACAGACAAAAGATTATGATCATTGGCAAGAGTTGCAAATTGTCAAAAATATTTGTATTTACGTTATTTATGACATCTAAAGAGTGTTTAAACGCAGTAATTGACACGTGAAGGACTTGCTATGTCACAATGGAGTAATTCAACTTGTATCATAGGATATTGGCTATAAAACAATCCGAAAACAACCCTCGCAAGTCGACAAGTGCGGAACACGAATTAAGCTTTTGTGTTAAAAATAATACTAATAAAGAAACAACTCACCAAGAGAAATAACAAGCATCAAAGCGGGAATAAGCCCCGTTTCTTTATCCATCTTGGTGGCGCGTGTTTCTACCACGAGATATCTTCTGTCGAGCAACCGGGCAAAGAGTGAAACGATCCTCCAGTGAGATCTGCCGACGCCGACGGTCTACTTACGTTTCACGCATCCAAAAGTTAAATGAAGTTTCGTGACACCCGCACATGTAATGTACTGTTATACATCCTGTTTGAGGTGAGAGGAATCATTAAAGATTCGGACATGATTCATCGTAAGTGTCGATACGTTCGTATCCGGAAGTGTGGCTATTTTCTCAAAGGGGGACGCGTCCACGCAGGTAAAATACCGCCACACCCATGCGAGCTGAATAAACGCGGAGAGCCGTGAATGACACTTATTGTAATATCTGTCGGTGCCGGAATAACTCAGAATGTCTGAAGAAGAGTATTTTTCCAGAATTAATAATGTATGGCAAGGTAAAGGTTCTCATCATCACCACACGTGTCCTTTATATAATAAATGGCGTGAAAAATATCTGCTCGTCTCATGCGTAGGCCTACAACAGGGTGCGATACTGTCCCAATATTACGTACTATGAATATGAACGTACATCAATAGCCACCTGTCGGCCCTCCCTGTAAGAGAACCGAGCGGCTGCTTTAGGGCATCGCCGCCACTAGGGGTCCCCCAAGATTCTGTGATGCATTCACGTCACCTCCGTTTTCTCACCTATGGAGGTGCCTGTCAGTACACGATCCGCTCCACCTACATTTAATGAGTACTTTTTTATTATTATTTGTGTAACTCCCTCTTCCGGTTTTTTTTTGTCTTGTCTGTTTCGAGCCTTGGTAATGTTTTATTTTCTCTCTTTTCATTAATCTAAGTGTTTCTTTATGTTAAGTTTCTGTTGTAACATTGTTTTGTTATAACAAAATGTTCAATAAACCATTTAAGAAAAACAAAAAACAAAAACGATCCGCATGCGCATTCCCCCAGACACCTTTTCTGTCCGTTGTCTACCTTTTTTCAGTATTTTGTTTTTATTGAAGTTATCAAGATGTACAAACAAACATGGCTGCATAACATCCGTTTCTTCATAATACAGAAAAGACATAGTCTGAGGGAGCAGCTGACGTTGTAGAAACCGCTCGTGCGCAAATTATGATTTTGTTTTACGACGATTTACGACACTGCACAATCTGTTCCACGCTTGCGCAGCTTTGTTTTACTTTGTTTATATTTTTTTAGGTGGAACGGATCGTGTACTGACAGTGGCCACTATGGTTTGTGTCGTGGGTCAAAATTTGTCAAATTACTAAACGCAACATGTGTCTTCTGGCTAAAATTCACCTACATAAAGCCAGAGCCACCCATTGCAAACCTAACTTTAGAATGTTTTCATCTGATATAAAGTCCCTTTTTAATTCCTTTAAGAATATGTCAAATCCGTTGAACTCAAAGGCTTCAAAAACTTTTAACATAATTGAGTCTAATGATTGAGTAAGTTATAAAAGATCCTTTCTTTCCCTTTTTTTGTGCATTTTTATTTATCTTTGTATATCTTGTAAATGTGTGTATCTTATTTAACTTCATGTGATGATGTCCGTTTGCCCCGTTACTTCAAGTCTATTGTTATTCTTTCAACTGCAATAAAAAAAACAAAGATGCTAAAGGCAAAAACTGCGAATATATGCTCATGGCGAACTATAAAACTAGCGAAAACCGCAATCGTAACTGTAATAACTTGAGAGAGACAGGACGGCAGATTTAAGATGGTTTAATCCAATCGTGCGGGAAACATACACAGGTTGACAACGACACACCAGAAGACTTCCTCAATGCCTTTTTAAGCATGCACATCTCATAACAATTTCCCCTCCCACTCTATAACAATAACCTTCATTCTTCATAACGAAATCCCACATGGCCACATAATTTATTTAATAACGGTCTCTATTCTGCACATTGACACCTACTTATCTGCCTTAACTGCGCATTAAAATAGTTTGTTAAAGTAACTAAAGTTTATCCTATAAATAAAACATTGCAATGTGAAAACAAATGAGGTGGCCAATCAAATAAAAGGAGGTGGGAGTTACTGGTTACACAGCCAGTACATGTTAACATGTTGAACATCTGACAGAATTCATTGATGCTAGCAACAAAATGCTGATTTAGATTAAAAATATGTAATTTACGTGATTCACATCATTTATAATTATTTGTTAATTCAGCATTTGATTTTGGATAAGGTTAATAATTGTGTGCATATTGTGAATTAATTTAATGCTTATCAATCAAGTAAATACACTAAATAAAAATAAATAAAAAAGATGAAATCATCATCAAGGGCGTTGTGGCTTTAAATGGTGTTTTATAGGTTGTGTTTAAAATAAAATGAAGATAACAATTATTTTAAAATAAAATCAAATTAAATGCATTGAACAATAAATTCCACAAGCTTTGTCTGCGCTCGAAATTTAAAGGGACAGTTCACCTAAAATTGGAAGTCATGAAATTAACAAATGTTTTGACAATAACAATACACTTGTAATGCAAGGTTTATGTGTTCATTCCTACATCCCTAAATCAGCTACAACTAATATAATTGGGTGGGTTAGGATTAAAGTGTGTTGTATTGGGGCACCGGGGACCCCCAAATAAAATTCTGCTTAGGGCCCGGCCACAGCATGCTACATGAAGTAAGGAACAAAAGCTAAGAGACCATATGAAATTTTCTTTGTTCCTTTTTTACTTTAATGAAAGCAATTAGGCTGACATAAACGCCACAATATTGTGTCAAGGCCACTGATCCATATTATCCCACCATGATTTCTTCTAAGGAGCACTTTCCTTACTTAAAAGGCAGCAACAAACTCTTACATTTTGCGTAAATAAATAGATGCAGCAGACTACAGTATATTTAAATCCAAAATACCACTTTAAGAATCTGGGAATTCTTTTATTTAAAAGTGAATAAACAGTTATTCCACGCATTAAGGAACTCTGAACGTTTTATTAACAATTGATAATAATTGAATAATATGTAACAATATCTATATATAGATAAAAATAGAATGCAAAGTGAACATTTTCATCTGTGTTCTTAGACTTGTACACTCAACAGTATACTTTATGCACAAACAAGCAAAGATCAGGTGTTGGATAAAATCACATTCCTTTTCACAACTTCTACAGATCTTCATTCTTCAGCTTTAAGAAACATGACGCACCTTTGAGACCCGCCTATATGACAAAAACCAGTCAGTTCCCAATGAGCAAAACCCAGATGATAATATGCAAACAAACAGTGACATTGGCACAATCATGTACTATAGGGCTACTCCCTATAAGCTACCACAATGACACTGGGCTGATGTGTGACATTCTTAAATAGTCGATTTGTCCATTTTTGCCACTAGGCAAAAGAATAAAATAGCGGAGTAGGCCTACATAATTTAAAGCCAAACATGTGTGCTTGCATAAGCTTGTTCACAAGCAAATATATTGTTGTTACTTGCTGTGATTTCCCAATACAAAACTAAACGACTAACCCGAACCTTAACCTTAGCCTAACGCTTTAACAGCCCTTTAAAGTGGTGTCAGAAAGTGAGGACCGGTCAAAATAAGATGTACGCTACAAGTACACATCACACACTTATAAGATGCCGTACAAAGACTTAACAACAGCTCCATCTAGTGGTTTTCTGCACATTCCTAGCTTGACTAGGTAGAACTTGATTGCAATGTTGATGTAATTGCTTTAGTACAGAAAAAATATTTTTGAATTCACTTGAGATTTCATCCACATACCTTGATTTTATTCTACATGGAACAAGACAGCTTTGAGACGCAGTCAATGTGCAAACATGGTTTACAGGGACACTTCCTGTGCACACGGACATCTGTAAAATCGCTTGTAGAAAATGCAGCCCTAAATGCATTTAGTGGACATGCCATTACTAAAAAGAAAAGAAAACTCGCAAAAATAAAGACGTCACTACTACATTAAATCAGAGAATGTAAAAGCATGTCAAATTTATACCACACAATTGATTTACAAGTTATAATACATACAAATAACTATTACAATACCGGTCGTGAGGTGATGCTTTAAATGTCAACATAACTTTTAAATAACACAAACACACTATGAACAGTATGTACAATATGGACGTTCATTCCAGTATTTTAAGACATTAGTCCAAGACGTTTCTTAATAAAATGGGCCACCAAGCACTGCGGCCTCTGTTGATAATCCAGCAGAACATCATGAGGAGTAGAAATCTGGTCACCCTCAAATCTGTTCAGTAGGGTCACACATACAACTGCAGCTGTAATAAAAAGATTTATTATTAGTGTTACATTTGATGAGTATGTAATTCATTACTTCAAAGTGTTTAATCCAGGGGTGCCCAATCCCGCAATGAGGTTTGCTCCAAAAACACACCTGAAGTAAAGCGATGTCGCTGTAAAGAAACACTACGTGCCTGCACACATACAAATATCCCGTTTTAAAGGGATAGTTCATCCAAAAATAAAAAATATGTCCTCATTTACTCCTATAACGTAATAACGTAAATGCCAATATTTTTGCCAACTTGCAACTCTAAGGTCTTTCGAGACCTTAGTGATAATAATGAGATATTTTGAAGAATTTAGGAAAACAAGAGTTCTCGGGCACTTTTGACTACCATTTAATTCTTCCTTACTCGTACTATGGTAGTGGATGATGTCCAAGAACTGAAAATGACCAACATTCTTCCAGATATCTTTCTCTGTGTTCATAGAACAAAGTAATTTATACAGGTATGAAATGACATGAGCGTTAGTAAATGATGACATAATTTTCATTTTTTTCAAAAGCTAAAAGTGCTTTTAATAGACTCTGTCTGCATGTATGCGTGTTTATAGTTTGTGTATCTATGTCTCCACTGAAAGTATACAGTACTTTCCTACAGTATGCCTACAGTATATGCTTAAATGTGTAAAGCACAGCTCTAATGCCTCTGACATTTTCAGCGCACTTATTTGCCCGGCTGAACAAATTCAGATCAGACTTCAGTCTCGCTCGTAATCTCCCACAGATGAGCATGAATAAAGACCAAGTCTAGCGCAGCCGTAGCCTATATATGATTTCAAGAACACATCCGGGGTTCTTTCATGTGTTCTCTGTTCTTGTGTTCTTTAGTATTGTGTTCTTTAGTAATGTAACTTTTAAGTATTGTAACTTTTAAGTTATGTAACTTTGAAGTATTGTAACTTTGAAGTAATGTAACTTTGAAATATTGTAACTTTGAAATATTGTAACTTTTAAGTAATGTAACTTTGAAGTAATGTAACTTTGAAGTAATGACACTTTGAAATATTGTAACTTTGAAATATTGTAACTTTGAAGTAATGTAACTTTGAAGTATTGTAACTTTGAAGTATTGTAACTTTGAAGTAATGTAACTTTGAAGTATTGTAACTTTGAAGTATTGTAACTTTGAAGTATTGGAATTAACAGTTATTGATGCCGTAGAGCGAAAACACGAAGAACGCATATTGAGAAACGGCCTAAGAGGACAGAGACCAACGCAGATGGCTCTGTAACTTGCTGTCCCACAAGCAGTAACAATACAGAGTAACGTCAAACGTGTGGTGTGGCACCAACTGTGCAGTCCACGATGCGCAGTAACATTTGTTTATGTTGTCTCTTTGAAAGCATCTATATAGCGGTGGGGGGCCCGCACCTTATCGCCATCTTGAACAGCGAGCTTTAGCATAGACATATGCACTAAATTTTCTTTCTGAAATGGGCCTCAGGAGTAGGCCTATATTGGGCAGCCCCTTTTTTTTTCCTGTGCTCTAAATAGCTTGAATATTATGGGTACATAATATATATAGCCCTGCCTGTACTAAATCACACCAGTTACATGTTTCACAGTTTTACAGTAGTAATGACAATGTAAACCTTTGTAATACCTTTAAGATTGCACACACGACACATGGCAGCAAAGACAGTGGATTCCATTTCAATATTCCTGACACCTGTGTCATATGCTTTTCTTAAATATTCAAACTTTTCCTCGGTAGAGAATGAGCACAGGGCACCGTCCAGTCGCCCTTGACCTAGAAAAGGAAGTGATAAAAAACATTTAAAATGGATAGCAATAGATTTTGTTTGCACTAAGTGAAAATGTTATATTTTCTTGGAAATATATGCTGTTTACACCGAGAGAAAATTGTGTACACCAGACGAGAGTGGTACGAAAAACGACAAACATGAGAGCATGACCACAAACTCATTGAGAACAATGCATTTAGTTAAAATGTATGGGCTACTAAATGTATGTTTAAAACAAGGCCCAATACCTTCGTAAAAGTCATGAGTGCACATTGTGTTTCCAATGACTGTTGGTACATCTGGCAGCTCTGTGGAACACTTCAGCAGCTCTTTGGCCACATCTTCATCCAGCTCTGTGCTCCTAACAATCATCTTTCCCAAAACCACCTGGTCAAACTGCGGCCGGAAAAATGAGTCCACAGCTTTTTCTGTAATCACTACAGTACCTGCCGGGAGTCCTGTGTTTTCAAACAACAGACAGAGTTATAGTTGTATTAAGCATTGGTGTAATTATGATCCTCCCCTTCTTGTCTTTCTAGCCTTGTGGACAGGATTGTGATAGTCCCATGTCTTTTGAGCTTGGCGTGTTCTTTGTGGGAGCACATGGCCATTCAACCACCCTTAGCAGCGTAAACGTGAACGTTGCTGTTCTGTTCATGGTTGATCAGACACTTTTTCAGCGGAAGAAAGTCTTTAAGCGATTTTAGTTTAGGAAAATTGCAGCGATACATTTTTTTGGCTTTACTATTTGGATTTTGTGGTAACCATTTTATGAAATCAATAAGGTACTCTGAGTATGTGTCATTCATATTTTTATTGAAAAAAGTCTCTAAAATAGTTATGTTAGCATAAGCTAAATTTGTTATACTGCAAGTCCACTCAAATAATATTTAATAAAGATTAAAGGACCATTGTGTAATTTTTAGTGCCGTCTTTCAAAGCACTACGGAGGCTGATAGAGGATTAAGATGTCGTCACCTTTTCACGACTTTCACTTCAAGAAATGGCAACAACATTCCTGTGCTGTATGTAGAGAGACATAGCTCATTCTAAAGTAATAAAAACATGTCGCTTCATTGAGACTATTCAAAAGTTATACAAATCTTTTGTAATAGCTAAAGGCAAATGGTCTCATTGTTTTGTTCAAAACTTTTATGTTTACCCATGTGTCCATCATATTACTGTATCGGGATCAATGTAAGATAAAGTAGGAATTGCTTACCAACTCCGCCTGAAGTGCCGATGCGGAAGATGATGACATCATGGCACTGTGCATGATACAGCAGTTTAATTAGTTCATTCAACATGATGGAGATCGAGGGCACGCCCATGCCATGCTGTTAGAAACATGTCAAAGAAAATATCAAACATGACGCCAGTCAAACCAAGTGTTCTATTACTTAACAATAAGTTAAAATAAGCTGTGTTTTATTGTGAATATAGTTATGAATAAAGATGGGCCCTGGGAAATTCGGTTTTATTATTCATCCTACAGATATTTTGGCTAGATTATAACTTATTTAAACGGACAGAGACTCACACTGATGGACATGACTGGTCCTACTTTATACATAGAGTATCGGTCCGTTCCCTCACAGATGTCTCTGACATCTGCAGTGTTGCCAGGCAGCTTAAGCTGCTCATATATAAACTGGGCAAAAGATCTCATTCGATTGGGACTTCCTCCAACACATACAAACTACAAAAAGAGACACAGGAAATACAATTATGGCAAAGGGATTTACAGTCAGCAAAAGGAACAAAGAAACATCTGTTTGATGGAGTCCTTGTTTATCGAACAAGTGCAGTAACGAAAGTTAACCGTTGTGTAAGATTGGTAGCTTAAATGTTTGAAAAATTAATGTAATGCTTAAACCAGGACAACTGTCTTCTTATATGCCAGTCTGTCTTTGTGCTGTTCTTTTTTTGACCCCTGCAAGTTACGGCAACTTTCTTACACTATTGTGTGGCCTCCTTAATAGCTTCCGACTTCTGTCTTCTCATTCCACACGTTTTTCCAAAGCAATTTACAAACGAGAGAGCATTCAAGATTTTGATAAGATCCAACAATAAGCACAAAGCTAGTAACCGGAGTCCTATCTGGCCAAGATTTACACACCTTCACATCACCAAACATCTGGGGCAGATTGTGTGTCTTGGTGCTCAGGTTGAAGTGGTACAAGATGTCCTCCTCCATGCTGTCCAAATGAGGGTTCTTCACATACTCCTGTCTAAAACACATTCCATTAATTATATATATATACACACATATGTCCTATAGTGTGACACAGCTAAATTAACAAAAAACAAACTGTTAATATCAAATTGTTAAAAGTTATATTAATCAAATAAAATAGCACTAGAGAGAAATGTTGGCATCATACCAGGACACATTTGCATGTTAATCTGTCAACTCTACATGTACATACACGCACACACACATATATATTCCTTACTTAATGTAATCATTATGTTCCTTCCCCATACTGTTTAGTAAGATAGGTGACATATGGTTGCAATTTTTATTTCGATCTGCAAAAGAAAGAGAAAAATATCCAGAAGCTGTACTGCACCTTTGTAATATAAACAGTATACATATATATATATATATATATATATATCTATATATATATATATATATATATATATATATATATGAAGAGTTTGTTTCCAAAATAGTTATTATGGCTTAAATCAAAACAAACCAACTGCTGTTTGATTGATATAAATTGGAATGCATAATAAAAAGTTATCCAAGTTATCTAATTTTAGAAATAAACTCTTCATATATGTATATAGTAAATATTATATTATCTTAGATACCGATTTAATTTTAATACATACCTTGTGGTATTAACCGTGTCTTTTTAAAGAGAACAGTCTTTTATCCCGTAAATTGGTCCGACTTTACCTTGTGGATTGTTGTGTTGTCTTTTGTTGATCTTTAGCGAGTAACAACATTTCTCTGTGACGCAGGCACTTATATAGACCTCATAGTGCATCTATTGGCTGTGGAGAGAGGTGTAGCACCTATCTCAACCTCCTCCCGAGGTCCCTTTGAACAATTCATGTTCGGCACAAAAATATTTATCATTGTAAAAGAAACACGGTTTGAATAATCAGATGAATATGTTTGCTTATATAAACGACATACAACATCAAGATCTAAAAAGAAACTTTAAATTTGAGCTTCTCGAGTTAGTAGGCTAAGGTTGTTTTCCTGGATTTTAAGATCAAGTTTTCTAAATACATAGTTAAAATGGACATATTTTGAAGAAATGCATGTGGACACAATTGTGTGTCTACAAAACTTCAATTTCTAAGAATTCCAGCATAAGCTAAATAAAAGGTTTAATAACATAATAGATTTGTCCAAGTCTGTACAAACGTTTATGACAATGTTAATGATTGAAAGTGACTACAAACCAATGATAATAGCACATTTCAAGCTATGGATTCTACGCCATTCTAGATGGTGTGTACCAGTGTTGGAACATTTATGTAACATAATCAATAGAGTTGGCAAAGCCCAATGCTATAATAAACATTCTTTAGCTGTGACTGTGTTAACAGACTTAAATAAATTATATTTCTGTTTTAGAAAATCTTTGTTTGCTGCTGTCATCATTTGTTTATTTAATAAAAAATATGCTATCCATCATAACATGAAGTCAAACACACAATATCATAATCCATGTTCAACCAAAACTCTTGATGTCAGTGTTATCTGTGTACAGTTATCTTGCTCTGTTTACAGTACAGGACATGTTCAGTGCTGCAAAAGTACAATGATGAAATCCTGCTTTTTAAAGCCACCCTGTATTCATTGATATAAAAAAACACTTTGTTTCACTTTACAAAATAAGTTAGATGATGTTTTATTTCGAAACGACTGCAAATTTTAAAAGGTGTCATGGGTCTCACAAAATGGATTTTCCATTGATTGCAGCATCATTTTACTGCACTTTATCAACATTTATGACTTAAAGCCTGATTATCATTTTGTCTTTATTGTCGTTTGTCTGCCTGTAAAACTGGAAGTTCAAAATAAACAAATATTATGTACCCTTGAGAATAATACTTTGCCCTGGTGTTGTCAAAACTTAAATCTTTAGAAATACTGTGCAAACAGTGATTTCCTTACAATAAAAGCACAACTTGCTGCAAATCACTGAGACATGGAAACTAGACATTTTGTTTGTGTGCAGTCAAATGTGTGCGTGCTCTCTAGTCCAAAAGTCCAAGTTCACTAACAGATGTTACAGTGACATTAGCAAAACACAAAAAGGCAGTGAAGGCATTCATTTATCTAATGACGCATGAGCAAACAAACAATACATAACTGAGGTAAAAGTTTGTCAATACATTTTCTTCGCATAATAGTGAAAGCATGAAAAATGTCAACATTTATATTTGTAACCAAAGCTACTGTAGTAAAAAAAAAATATTAGGGTATATATATATATATATATCACATTATTTACAATACACAATATGATTTTGAATGATTTTGGGGAAAACCCACAGAAGTTGTGTGTCCTGACCCTTGCGATTTCCGCCTATGGCTGTGTTATACTGTTACAGTCCAGTCTGTGTTTTCTCTTCTCTAGTGGCCTTTTGTTATGTTGTTGTGGACTTTGAGTTTGTAATTTACATCTAGTTCCTTTTTCCTTTCTTGTGCTGTAGTCCTTTATAAAGATGATACTTCTACAGAATATACTTTACATTATGTTGGTTGCAAACCATAGAACCCTGCCCAGAACATTTAATAGATTTAATGGTTATAATGGGAAATTAATAAAAAAACTACATTTATTGAAACTATAATGGTGTTTACTGAATTCTACTGGTGGGAGGGAAATCATTAGCAAACCACAAAATGATGTAGGAATATAAGGCCAAAACATTTTTTCTATTTTTAAATGGAAAGATGTATGGCATGCATAATTCATAGTGGTATTTTAATAGAAACCACTAGAATTTCTGTGATGGTTTAAATTTATTTGAGCAGGATGGGAAATAGTATAAATCACTTTAACTGGGTTTTCACAGACTGGATCACAAATGTGCCAGCTGCTAAAACGTATGCAATAGCTATTTGAGGGAAAAATCCAAAGGCCAATCCACAGGCAGAAAGCCCACAGAACTAAACACTCAAAATAGCAAAGGAGTGAATTCACTTACTAGTTCACTCATTCACTATTCACTATATAGCGAATGCTGAATAGTCCACTATAAGGGGAAGAAATGAATGAAAATTAATGAACGCTTTCGGACACTGAAAAAATATACCCTTCGTCTAAAAATACTGTCACAGACATTTGTATACAATTGTATAAAATACAATTATTTAATATATTTAAAATAAAGCAAGACTGTCTATAACAATCATGTTATATCTATTCCCAAAATGTAGATAACTGTCAAAAAGAACAAACACAAGTGTATAGATGTACATTTGTGGCATTAACAGTCACTCTCCTCCAGTTGATTCTAATCAGGCGGCTGATTTGCACTGTATCATGGGAAATAGTGGGTGAGCCAGTGTAATGCCGTATCTCAATGTGCGTTCTCCAGCGGTCTTGTGTCCTGGCTCTACGTCCTCAATAACTGTTGGAACCAGTGGCGGTTCTACATTGAATTGCACCCCGGGCGAGACCACCTTTGAGCGCCCCCCCCGAAAAATGTATAAATAAAAATAAAACACACACACAAAATTATGAAAAACCGTCGTATTTTATTATAACAACATAAGTGAAAGAGAAAACTATATTACTCAGTTGCACAAATCCGTTTTTTGTGTGCACCTTATGGCTTTGACCTTTTCCTGTCCATCCATCCATCCATCCATCCATTTTCTACCGCTTATCCGGGGCCGGGTCGCGGGGGCAGCAGTCTAAGCAGAGATGCCCAGACATCCCTCACCCTAGACACTTCCTCCAGCTCTTCCGGGGGGACACCGAGGCGTTCCCAGGCCAGCCGGGAGACATAGTCCCACCAGCGTGTCCTAGGTCTTCCCCGGGGTCTCCTCCCGGTCGGACGGGCCCGGAACACCTTCCGGGGAAGGCGTTCAGTAGGCATCCGTAACAGATGCCCAAGCCACCTCAGCTGACCCCTCTCGATGTGGAGGAGCAGCGGCTCTACTCCGAGCTCCTTCCGGGTGACCGAGCTTCTCACCCTATCTCTAAGGGATCGCCCAGCCACCCTGCGGAGGAAGCTCATTTCAGCCGCCTGTATCCGGGATCTTGTCCTTTCGGTCATGACCCAAAGCTCATGACCATAGGTGAGAGTAGGAACGTAGATTGACCGGTAAATTGAGAGCTTCGCCTTGCGGCTCAGCTCTTTCTTCACCATGACGGACCGGTACATCGACCGCATTACTGCAGAAGCTGCACCGATCCGTCTGTCAATCTCCCGTTCCATCCTTCCCTCACTCGTGAACAAGACCCCGAGATACTTAAACTCCTCTACTTGAGGAAGGAACTCTCCACCAACCTGAAGTAGGCAAGCCACCCTTTTCCGACTGAGGACCATGGCCTCGGATTTGGAGGTACTGATTTTCATTCCAGCCGCTTCACACTCTGTAAACCGTCCCAGTGCATGCTGAAGGTCCTGGTTTGAAGGGGCCAACACGACAACATCATCCGCAAATAGCAGAGACGAGATTGTGTCGTCCCCAAACCTGACACCCTCCGGCCCCTGGCTGCGCCTAGAAATTCTGTCCATAAAAATTACGAACAGAACCGGTGACAAAGGGCAGCCCTGCCGGAGTCCGACATGCACTGGGAACAAGTCCGACTTACTGCCGGCAATGCGAACCAAGCTCCTGCTTCGGCCGTACAGGGACCTGACACCCCTTTTCCTGTCCATCTCTGTTTATTTGGCACTCGACAATCAACAGGTTTCTCATCGCTCCCCCCCAACACTGTCACTCACGTCAAAAAACGAGTCACCGCCAGAAAGACTAAACCAATTCACCTTGGTGAGGTGACAGATAATGTTTTGTATTACTTATTTTTTATTAGCCATTTCGCACAATTCAGAAAAACTGGAGGAACTATATTTATTACATTATGAATAAAATGTGTGTTATTTACGGAAGCCGTAAAGTGCCAAACAAAACAACAAATCGCAAAACAAACAACAAATCTAAAAGCCAAAAAACGAATCCCAAATCACAATTACAAATCTGAAAACGCAACACCAAATCTGAAATCACATTAACAAACCATAAAGCGCAACAACAATTCTGGAAAAAAAAATAACAAATCCGAAAACACAACGACAAGTCAGAAAACACAACGACAAATCCGGAAACAAAATAACAAATCAGAAAACACAACGACAAATCCGGAAACAAAATAACAAATCAGAAAACACAACGACAAATCAGAAAACACAACGACAATTCGGTCAAAACGGAAAAGGTAGGTCTTTTGTGTGACCGGGGTAGTTACTGCTGATTGGACGGAACCACTAAGAAAAGGAACACATCAGATTTTTTATCAGAGTGCATTGTGGGTAAAGAGAAGTTAATGAATGTAGGGAATGAGCTATTCGGACAACACTACAAATGGTGTACACCCAATATAGTGCACTACAAAGCTAGAGCCTGAGGCCTACGTACACAGGTATTGTTATAAACTGAGCTTGTCCTTCTTCGCGTCCACACGAAGACGCGTTATGAAGTGCTATCAAGAGCAATCAAAAGCCTGGAATACCGGCGTGCATTCCAATATTATATACCCAAAACTCCGGTTTCATAGTCTATGCGACAACACTGAAATCTGAGTTTCTAAAAATCTTCACCCTGGCAGGAGTCTTATAAAAAGTTGCCTTTTAGTAACCGGGTACTGCGTTTGCATGTGGACGAATGGCCAAAGCTGTATTTTGATGTGTGACAGATACTGGCCACAATGTTGTCTAGCCAACGGCCACATTCACTTCCACTTCCTGTTAGTATTTCTCAGTGTGTGCAATCTATTTTGCCTTATTATTCCAACACAAAAACAGTACCTACTATAAGGGCATAGTATGAGTAAGTGAATTGGAACGCAGGGCATGAGAGCACCTTAATAGTTCACTAATGCAGTTCAGGTGCCAGAGCCAGGTATGTGGGAAATGTAGGAGTTTCAGTCAGCTCCTTTCTTCAGTTGTCAGGGCAGGGATCACAGAGACAGCCATTTTAAGGGCTGACTCATTCGCCAAATCCTTAGAGTGCACTGAAACGTAATTTGTTCCCAAAAAAGTTCCCTTACCGGAGATCCCGTGACCGTTTTTGAAGCCATTTAACTGAAAACGTTTGTGACAATGTTTGTACAGAGAATGTTGTTTACTGGCCCCCATTCACTTGAATTGGTTTTGTAACCAAGGTTCTTACCAGAGCACACGCTGATTCACGATCATGGGAGCTGATAGAGACTGAATTAGAATAAAATATACTGGGGAGAAGAAGCCCTCTGGTGGCTTGTGAGAGGATCTGCACGAGACTCGTTCGTGACAACCTTTTATATGATTATATTCTGGGTTGTTTACCCATGATTTGGAAACAACAACCAAGCATAGATCATAACCCAACAGTTGGTTCTGACTACCCTTTGCCAACCTAGTTTAAAACAGCCCAGCATTTTAAGAGTGCACATTTTGAGCCTCAATAATGATAATACATAAAAACTTACACTCGCAAATCAATCACACAAATTTTCTCAATGTATTTCGAATCCAGAATAAAAATGTCGTGAATCAAAGTCACACAGAATGTGTTGAGAACAGTCCTGTCACTTAAAGGCAGAATATATCATTCGGAATTTGGAATAAGCTAACGTTAACCTGCAAGCAGTGCAATTATATGACAATTATATCTCGCATCATCATCCAAAGCCACGCAGACCAGAAGCTGTTGGACCAGAAGCTGTTGGATCGTTTCCAGTGAAGTAATGTCACATTCACCATTGGGAAAACATTACCGTACAAAGTGAATTACATATTACACAATTTCAATAACTGACATCTCCAGGTACTTGCTCTATGTCCGCCATAGCCCCTTTTCACAATGACGTCAGCCTTTTTCGGAAAGCAGTGCAGTACAACTTCCGTTTTCCCCTCGCACTAGAATTAAACAACAGCGACTGAAAATACAAGTGGTCAAGACATCGGTGAGATTATATTTGTGTTTAGTATCCTGGATGTTAATATTTCGTAACGTTCTTGAGTACTTATACCTTCTCCAACGCAAAAATAAAACAAAACACTTACCTTCATAAGTAGACCTTCATGGAAGGATTTGTATCCTTTATCTAACTTTTGGTCTCGTCGTAAGCGACTTGTCATCTCGCCGTATTTGTGGCAGCTGTGTAAGGGACTTGGTAAACGTAGTAATGGAAGTAATGATACACCGCTTTGCGTCAGAACGGAAGATGCGTGACGTCATGTGAAAAGGGCCTATTGTCCTCCACGGTTATTGGCTTTCAAAGAGGAATTCAGAGTATATTTAGACAGTGAAAAGTCTAATTTGAAATTCGAATAACGTCCTACTTTATTTATTTTATCGTTTGTTTATTTTTTTACACTCTCTTCATTGTACTTACTGACGGGAAAGATATGAATATTGTGGTGTAGTATTTCTATGTAAACTATGAATGCCTTTTTTGTCATTGTTCTACAATATGTTAATAAAAAAATAAAATAAATACATCGCACATGAGCACGCTGATGACGCGTGGTATCTGCGTGAACAGGGTGCGCAGTGGGATGCAAAATGTACCGAGGGCAATAATTGGTCCAACATTGTTTGACCCCACGCATTCCACAGACGATATATAATTATAAAAATACCAATGTTTCGCTTTACTTATTGAATGCTACCAGGATGTTAACAGACTTCCAACCAGTGTCTGGACAGGATTGCCTACACTGCCTTTAAGCTAACATTTGTTTACCTGTTTTCCAGTGTCCGTCCACAACGCTGTACAAAAGCAGTAAAAACAAAATGTTTGCACCATTACAAATTGTTTGATGTAGATTATAAGTTTTGTGAATGAACATCTACATATATTTAGCATATCTTTATTAAATTAATTCAAAAATGTATTACTTTTTATTTGAGATCTCGTTACATATTTCGTTATTTGGAAACGTAACCCCTATAACCCCTTATTGTTCCGCACTAAAAGTTTATAATAGCAACGCACTAGTCTCGAAGTCGCTATGCTGCCGTGGGAACGCGCACAGAGGAGATGATGCGACAATGTGCGCGTTTGAGAGAAAGAGAGCGCTCCTCCTACTACAGGCCTGTCCCAAACACACGACTCTCGCAAAATGCAGGAAAACCGGAAGGACCCATTGCGAGTCTGGTTCAATGGTAAGCGCAATCCACGAGAAGTTGATGTAGTTTATGGATGTGAAAGGAGAATGTTTGCTGATCGGACCTGGACGGCAGTGAGGTCAGAGACTTATGCGTTAAATCTTCCAGCTGTCCGGAGCACGTTGTGAAGGTAAGAACTCGGCGTTGCGTTTAAGATATCGTGCGTAGGCTTTGGGTCAGATGCGGGGCTTTTGTTAAGATCTTGATTTACTTTCCGCGCTTTGTACATGTGGCTTTTCCATACGCGTATTTTAATGCTTGATGCCCACCAGGAGACGCGTCAAATCTGAAATAAACTGCTTTACCAAATGTTTAATTGTTGGTAAAAGAACAGGTTATGTCATTTCAGGATGCTTTCTTTGGGGGAAGGTTTACAGCGGTCGGGTCGGTGACTCGTTGGCGCAAAATTGCGCCCCGGTTGATGCATTGTTTTGTCTTTTGTGATGCAGAAGGACTTAAAGGTTTGACTCGCACCTCTGCTGGAGCCATCGGTTTACGAGCTCTCAGCATGACAAAGCGCAGACAGACAGCACATTAAAACCGCCAGACTGATCACTCTATGCCCATTACTTTCTCAGCGAAACAGCGCTACAGTAAAACTGTTAGGTACACAAATCAATGCACAGCGATCAAGGTGCTCAGTGCATTTCATCTATTAGGAATATATCAAACAATTCCGATGTTCATTTGATTATATTAGAAATTGATCATAAGACTTAATGTATTTTCGCACTGGTATTACTTTAAATTCATCTTGAACCTTATAGTCACGTCTTTGCAGCTGTTATAAGTTAGAATCCTGTAGTGGTTTATATTGTATCGTATATTTCTAAACAATTTAGTATTACCAACACATGTGTTGTGGATGGATGGAAGCTGGCACAACTCACCAAGCCCGGCGGGTTTGTCCAACATGTTTACTAATCACTCAAGTTTTTCTTCTTTAGTTTACTTACAGTTGCTTACAGACATAACATGTAGAGAGTAGGAATGTGACGTCACACTGCTTGTCGGGGCGCTACAGCAAGGAAGTTGCGATGGACACTGCATGGAATTAGATGTTACATTTGTATCATACAGCTAAAATCACATTAAAACGCGCTGCGTATTTAACAGCCATAACCACCATAAGATGCAAATCGGCAGGTAACCTACGAGTATTTGGAACAGAGCCAACGAGGCAATAGTTAAACGATGGATTTATTTCTAACTTGCTTTAAAGTGAAATCGTGGGAAAACACATGTGGGAAGAAGCAGTATGTGGTTTGCTGACATGACGCTGAATATATAATTATCGTTGTTATTATTTAAAATGCAGTGAATGGGTTGAGCGTTTCTTCAGATGAATAATGTTGTCTGGGAAATAGCTCAATTGAAAAACAGGATATGGTGTCACACCAGTTTTTCACTGACAAAAGCTCCTCTACTTTTAGAAATAAAGGGTCGACATTTTTTTTTCTGTGTACTCCATTAGATGCTTTATTAAATGTCATAGGTGAAAAGTTGTGATTTGGTTAACCGAACTTGAGACCGTCAACTTTGTGCCTCAAATATGTAAAAATCAAATGTAGGACAAAGAAATGTTTGACCATTTATTGCACTTTAAATGATGACGAGACTGATTATATTAATTTTAATCTGGTGTGCCATGTATTTTACATTAGCCTGTTAAGCTTTTCTTTATATGATATTTCTGCAGTCGGTCTGTGTGGTGCCGGATGGGGTCGAACAAGCCTTTTGTTTTCCCAGACCCTAGAATCTTTTAATGTAATTTCTTAATAATATAATGGCGAATCTAAACCATTGCACTGGTTAAAACGGATTACACATTTGTCTTTTGTAAACCTGCTTTGAATCAGTGGTTGTGCTATGTAAATAAAAACGCATATGTGTGTGGGGGATGTGTTCAGACGGGTATGGTGACTGGAATGCGGCTCTTTCATAGAGTTGTGTGGTGTGAATTGATGGGAGTGTTTGGAATCAACATACTGGGATCATTGCTGTCCACTGGAGATCGGTAATGCCAGCCCACAGCAGAGGTAACATTAAAGTACATTAAGCAGTTGCTTATTACAGCAGGCGCAAAATCGTTTTGCGTTTAGAATGTGGAAAGCTGTATTAACATGTGCGTTTTTAGCATGTACATATATATGCACAGTGTGCCTTTCTTGTGTCATTTTATGCAGGCCTGAACAATATAGTGTTTTTTACAAACTACTAGTTTTTGCTTTGGTTCGTCTGCTGGCTTTCAGGGACAAAAAGTTTCATCGTGGCCATTTTTGACTTGCCAGCTTAGCTTTTTTCGCATGATGTTTGCACATATTAAAGAAAACGTTCTACTGTATGTGTATGCCAGATGGGATTGTGGTTGTTGCTGGATGTGTTTGAGTTAGTTTGGAAACTGCCGTTATAACGAAGCCATTTTGGGTCACCGTTGACTCCCATAGTAGGACAAAACACTACTATGGCAGTCAACAGTTACTCAAAAACGGCTTAGTTACAAGCTTTCATTAAAATATAATTTGGTTCAACACAACAAAGAAATGTATACAGGTGACAATATCCATTTTTGGATGAGCTATTCCATTCATTTCAGCAGTCGGTAAAGCCAAGGTTCAGTGTTGTCATGAAGGATGGAATGGAGATCGATCACACATCAACTCTTGTTAGCTTACATTACCTAAGACCGAAGTATTTTATTTTGTACGTGATCACTTAGACTAGACCATGTGTAAAAACAACATTGCTTTGTTTTGTTGAAATACATTGGCTCTTACATTAGCTTCGCACAGATTCTACACAGAGAGAATGTGTATAAAATGTTGTATATTGTTTTGGTGAATTATTCCTTTTTTTAAGACAGCGTTCATCCACAGTGTCCACATCTAGCCTTTTTTCTGTCTGCAGCTGGTCTCTCACAGCAGGTTATAATGTGTCATTTGTCCACACAGGTCTGAAAGTAGAAAGGAGGGAGAAGCAATCATTTTCCATGCGTTGTAATTTAGCTGTCAGAAACAGCTGGCGGCGAATAACAATACGAGAGGAGGATAGTAGAAAGAAGAGCGGAATGGAGTTAGGAGAGAGAGAGAAAAAGCTGCTTGGCAGACCTCTGGGGGCAATCAGGTTTCAGAGCCATCATTAAGGGCAGAAAGGGTTCTGGAGAACACATCTGTCTGTCTGCCTCTCTCTCTCTCTCTTTGGCTTGCATGTTAACTGACTATCACTCTGTCACTTTATAAGAAGGGGAAGTTTGACAAGAGGAGATGTTTTAACGGTGTTGTGCGTGTTCTCTGAACGCAACTGGGGGCGGATCCTCAACTTTTCCTAAGATAAATTATAGGACGTTCGTACGAATGTATATTCTCTTAAAAACATATTCTTATTTTTCTCAAGAAGTTTTGTCAATGATCAGACTCACCTGCTTGTGAGGTAACAGTATGTTTATCGTGATGTGTAGCTAGCATGTAATATTAAATATTTTTGGGGGTGGTACCTCGTCATAATATTTGTGACCCTCTTGATGCTTGGTACATCATATATGCATTTTTTAGTTTACCCCACTGCTCCATCTTTCACCCCTCTTTTCTTTATGGGTGCTCCCTTGTGCTATAGAATGAGTTAAATGTTTTCTGTTGGGACTGTGGTGATCTCAATGGAGCTGTTACCAGTATAGATAATATTACCATCAAGGCATTTTATCTGCCCGTGAGTGTCTATTATTAGTATGTGCTTGATGGAAAGGGTCTGAGCAGGAAGAATACAATGGTTTGAGAAGATGTGTATAAGATGAGTGATCATATGATGTATTATGGTGGTAAAATAATATACTTTCTGATAGAAGACAATGATGTTGATTATGAAGTCTTTTCTGTTTTTCATCAGGTCTATAATGTTGAGTGGTGTGATGATTTTGCTGCTGGGGATGGCATTGTCTTCACCTGTTGACCGTATAAAAGGTAAGAGTTGTGTGCAGGTCTTCAAAATATATATTTATATATATATATACTGTATAAGTGGAGAGATGCTGTGCACGTCCTGAGACACCCCATCTTTGGAAGTCCAAACCGTTGCTACATTCAATAAAGAATTCAATACAAAAGAAAGCTAAAAAGTTTTTAGCTTTCTGTTTAGCCATGCCGAACTAAACTCTACTAAAATGCTTATTCTGATAAATTCCACTATTTGTTATGATTTGTAGACTTTTTAGCAGTTCTAAATTTATAATGCAAACATTATTTAAGTGTATGGTCAAGACCAAGGAGACCAATATGGCAGCACAGTGGCTTCAATGATATTACATCAGCAGTTAAAGCAATTCAATTCTTTATATTGTCGATATTTGGTTGTATCTGTTTTTGTTTTGGCCAGTCTCATGTATTTAAATATCAATGTCTCTTTGTTGTGCAGATAGAGGCACCATTGGGGATGTGGAATGTGTATGTGACGGGGTGTCATGTGGTAATGCGCAGCGCTGTTTTGGCCAGCAGTGTTTCTCTTCGTTTTCTGTCCGAAACGGAACTGCTTTTCAGGAGAAGGGGTGCATTGTGGGTAGTGAGGAACCGGCGATACGCTGTGGAACCTCCCTCTCTTTGCTTTCTACGGACACGGTGCAGTGTTGCCAGGGAACATTGTGTAATAAGAATGTTTCCATGGAGATGTCAAGCACAGGTGACTCACAGGCTATAATTGATGTCTCGCACCAAGATTTTTTGTATTTTGTGAAATGACAATAATTGTAATTATTAACGTTTTGCTTTGTGACATTTAATAATTGTAGGAAATTTTAAATAACAGATAATATATTTTTTTGGAGATCAAAATTTATATTCTACGGTTCTTCAGTCTTTGACTTTAATGTATGGCCTGCTAAAGCACATTGTGTGTGTATGTATATGAAGATTTTGGTGCCAAAATGAGATAACTCTAATTAAAATCATGTTTTTATTGTGTGTATTACAATTAATATCAATCAAATTGCAGTTGGTTTGTTTTGATCTACAGTAAAACATAATAACATAAAAAACCATGATATTTAATTTTATTCTGTCATTTACCCTTGAGTCGTTCCATAACCATAAGACCTTTGTTCATCTTTGGAACATTTATTTAGATAGTTTTGATGAAATCTAAGAGCTTTCTGACCCCCCCCCATAGATCCACGTGGTTCAACCTACAATTCTGTCAAAATGACCACGCTCGTATGTTATTATCACGCTGCTGTACGTTCAAGTGTTCGTTTTTCAAATAAGCTTGGTTTTAGTTAGTTATAAGATGTTATGAAAAAGTTCTTCGTTTAAGATCGAGTCATTGGGGATATGCGTGCATCGCTTGCTCTCGGACGCGCATGGACTATTGTAAGGAGTTATACACCTCATAAATGTTCATTTGTGTTCCAAACATGAACAAAGGTTTGACGGTTGTGTAATGACTGGAGGGTGAGTAATCCATGACAGAATTTTCAGTCTCTTGTGAACTATCCCTTTAACCCGTCTGCTATAATAAGCAGCTTCACGTTAAGACCAGAATCTGTGTTATATTTCGATGTAACCATATCATATCATGATTTGTTTTTCTTTAGACATGGCTGTAGTCTCCCGTCCATCTGTGCACCAGTGTGTGTGTGAGGGGTGTGTAAGCGGGACGTGTTGGGGTGAGCAGTGCTTCGCCTCTCTGAGGACGAGAGCGAGCGCTCTGAACTCTCAAAAGGGCTGTTTTAATAAGACCACCTGCGACGCACCTGCCGACAGTGTGATCAGCTGCTGTACGGGACACCTGTGTAATGCCAACATCACTGTAGAGGCCCTTGCTAAAGGTCAGACTTAAAAACGCCCCTGTCTTTGGGAACATTGTTCAGTCCTTTCCTTCTTTTAACTTTCAATATGTAAAAACAATACAATTCCAAAGACAAAATGGCATCATTTACCTTTTCGTGTCAATAAAACTAGGTTCGTTATTAAATGCTTTCGAAATCATGTAATCATACTTAACATAACTAGTACCAGATGGTAAAATGACCCAGACACATTTGTTTTTCTCTTTCCCAGATGAGGAGTTAAAGATGGTCCCTACGGAGTATGAGTGCGTGTGTGAGGGCCGCTCATGTGTCACAGGGGGTCGCTGTATGGGACAGCAGTGTTTTTCCTCTCTGACTCTAAGTGATGGGACACCTGTCTCTCAGAAGGGCTGTTTCAAGGTCTATGAGCAGGGCAGAATGACTTGCAAAACTCCACCATCACCTGACCAGATCGTGGAGTGCTGTCAGGCTCATCTGTGCAACATGAACCTTACTGTGGCACTTCCTGTACGAGGTAACACTGACATACAACACAAGCACAAACCACATGGCTGCTTACATTGAAACCAATCTCAAAGTGAATATTATTTTCCGCTTGTCAATTTGTTTGAAACAGAAAGAACTAAAAAGTAAAGCGTCAGTGTGGTATTTAACACATGTAACTACTATCATCATTTGACCCTTGTGACCCTTGTGGTACTGTCATGAATCTGAGTCCTTTTTGACATAATAATAATAATAATACAATATGCTGGAAATGACATGATCCATGAGTCAAATTGTCTGGTGCCATGCTCTCTCTTTGTTTCTCTCTCTAAGTGTTGGAGGGCCCCAAGTACAGTATGACAACTTTGGTGATTGTGGTTGTGGCTCCAGTTGTTGTTTTAATATTCCTGTCTGCCGTGGCCATCCTGGTCTTCCGTCATATCCACCATCACCAGATGGAGCGTCTGACAGCGCATGATGCAGAATATGGCACCATAGATGGTCTCATTGCGTCTAATGTGGGAGAGAACACACTTGCGGTAAGACAAACTTACACACTCCATTACTGTATAGTTGTACATAAAGGATTCAAGGTTTCTAACTACTATAGTTTATAAGTGTATACTAAAGTATGTTTTGTGTCGGCAAATATATTAGTACAGTATAGTTAAATACGGAAAACACGGAATGCCCAAAAATGAAAAAAATTATTTGGGAAAAAATGAAATGGAATTTTAGATCAAAGAAAACCGATTTCACGAGGTATTTGATCTTTTATCTCTTTCAGATAATAAGATTTGCATGTTGGCCTTTTTTCTGCGATCAGCTGTTCATCATATCAATAAGCTATTGTTGTTAACCATACAGAGTGTTTAATAAATATAAAAAATAATACGCCATGAAACCGTCTAAGCAATATTTCTAAAGAAATGAATACAACTTAATACAACTTACCTTTGAAACAACTTAAGGGTGAGTATAGGATGACATAATTCTTATTTTTAGGTAAGCTATAGCTTTAAGCTCTTAAAGTTGCGTGTTATGTTGTTCATAACGGATTAATAACACGATGTCTTGCTTTCTATTTTATGGATTTTAAAATGCACACAGTTTGTTTGGAATATCTCTGCACGCCTCTATACGATGACTTCACATTGCTACATCTGAAACACTTGAGTGTTCTAGTGAATCCATGAGCATTGTGGCATGTGTTTGCTGAGCTCACCCTTCATTTGATGTTTTTGGATCTTTGTCAAGCTGTTTGCAGAGTTCTTGGCAACCAAAGCAAATGTTAAGCGGTCAAATGTTTGCCCGAGAATAATTAAAACTCCGAGAGGGTGCAGAGAGAGACGCAGATTTTAAGAGCAAGTAAAACATGCTTAATGTGTTGATTTAGGTGTAAAGGGACACCTTGCTTTATATCCGGCCCAAGTTTTGGTTAGTGTGTAAGAACAGTGTCTAAAATTTCCTGTGTTTAGCGTTTCTGCTCCTGAAATCTGTCTCTCCATCAAGCCGACATATGGTTATTTAAGTCTTGTGGTTTGAGACTGTAAATTCCCCATCTTTTTTTGGGATGTTGTGGTAAGGGTTGAGGATGTGTCAGGCTGCTTAGTCCTGTCCTCTTCGGCATATTCGAGTATACTAAAGGGCTCTAGTCTCGTTTTCTTTTTTGTTTGTCTGCCAGGATCTATTGGACCATTCGTGTACATCCGGAAGTGGCTCCGGACTGCCGTTTCTGGTGCAGAGGACAGTAGCTAGACAGATTACCCTAAACGAGTGTGTGGGTATGTGTTGTAATATTTCCACTTTAAAGAGTTTGTTCTGTTGGCCAGTGGCTCCTGTTTTTTGTCTGTGCTCATCTAAAGTGCTCTTTTGTGTTAGGTAAGGGCCGGTATGGAGAGGTATGGAGGGGTCAGTGGCAGGGGGAGAGCGTGGCTGTAAAAATCTTCTCATCGCGAGATGAGAAATCCTGGTTTAGAGAGACAGAAATCTACAACACTGTGCTGCTGCGACATGAGAACATTCTCGGTAAATTAACAATTACACAAACAAAACACATCACAGTTCAATTTTAACCTTTTCATGTGGCAGTAACGTTAATGACTAAAATCAATCAGAATCCAGCAGAATTTTCTTTAAACAAAGTCACATTTTAATTACGAAAGGCAACTTTCAAGTCAGTTTTATTAATGTTGCATTATTTTAATCAGCTTCACAGAACAATATTGCAATACTTTTGTCCTCTAATGCACTGTAAAAACAAAGCAAACCCTCTAGTGGCTTATTGGGGGATCCTTAAGGGTCCCTATAAACGGCAATTTCCCTACACTTTACTCACCCTCAAGGCATCCTGATTGAATATGGTTTTCTTGAAGAATAATGCAAAGTCAAAGTTGACCATGTATCCTTTTACTTCCAAGCGGTAGAAGGGGAGTGAATGTGTTTCGACTTTTTGAAGCTCCAAAAAGTGCCTCCATCGATCAAAGAACTGCTCGACACGGCTGTGTGGTCTAAGAGAAATATCCGCATTGACAGCGCTATTAACGTTGATGCTTCCGTTATCCCACGGCTGCACGCGAACCTGAGGCTTTGTTTTAAGACTGTGACGAAAGCTCCCGCGCAGAGATGATGGTATCCTATTCTACCAAAACGAAAAACGTTCGGCATCGGAACTTATAACACGCCTCCGCCATTTGTTGGCAAAACAAGACTGAGGTTCTTTAATCGACGGATGCACTTTTAGGATCTTCAATAAGTGGATGCCCATTCACTCCCCTTCTACAGCTTGGATGCAAAATGATACGTGGTGGTATTAAAACTTCAACTGCTTTATCTATCATGAAGAAAACCATATTCAGTTGGGATGCCTTGAGGGTGAAACATTAAGAAATTGTTATTTGCCGGTGAAAAAGTCCTTTAAGCCCAGTTTGAAAACCCTTGCTCAAGTACGCTAGAACAAAAAATAACTGTTAGGTTTTCTTCCCTCAGGTTTCATTGCTTCAGATATGACATCACGTAATTCCAGCACACAGTTATGGCTGATCACACACTATCATGAGATGGGCTCGCTCTATGATTACCTGCAAATCAGCACGCTTGATGCTCCTGCTTGCCTGCGGATGGCACTGTCCATTGCCAGTGGCCTTTCCCATCTGCATGTGGAGATCTTTGGCACTCAGGGTAAACCAGCCATTGCCCACAGAGACCTGAAAAGCAAGAACATCTTGGTATACAAGAACGGGCAGTGTTGTATTGCTGACCTCGGTAAGATTGTACACACGACTGATTGATATGGCAGTCAAATTGAAACTTTTATTACCATAAGCCATATATGAAATATATTACTAAATTAATTAATTAAAAATAATGATGAGTAATGTTAATAATCTCCATTAGGGTAAAAATATTAATGAAATATAAATACATCTAATATATTTGAATATATTTTTATATATATATATATATATATACACATACATGTATGTTTTTTTTTATAAATGCAAAATAAACAGTACATATAATGTAGTTTAAAATAAAATAATAAAAGTTTATGTACACAAAATATTATTCTTTCTTGACAAGCCTTCTTTATACAATAACGTCATAGCATTTTCAATACAAATGGTCTGGTATCACAGTTAAAAACAATTTTGTTGTCATCCCTAAAAATTATGTTATTTGTTACAAGACTAATTACTTTACAAATTACAGTTGTTTATTTTAATCTTCTGAACTGAATTTATCTTTTTAAACTGTGAAAAGACTTTCTGAGACATGCAGTTACCTAAAATGAACATAATGTAAAATGTGTGAGAAACATTATAGGAACAAACCACATAACATCGCTGTCCTTCCGAAACGCTTGCATGTCCAAAGTATCTGAAAATCACTTTTTATTTGTTATATATTTACAAAACCCAGTGACAAACATAAACTGTGACTTATAAAAAAGATTTATGGCAAAAAAGAAAATATGGAAATATGGAGATACAAGGTTTCAGATAGACCGTAGTGTCAAGCATTTTTCTTTTCCACAAACATTATAAAGTTCACATTATTTTTGAACCTAAACATTTTCATTTTAAATTATCTATGCGAAGCTGTATTGTGGTTCCGCCTGAGAGGAAAATGAATAGATCGAGCCAAAATGTGTAAACATATTTTGTTCTTTTTTTTTAATAGCTAGTTGCCCCGGTCACTTGTTTTTCCCACAAAATATTTACCATTGGAACATGTTGCCACTTCCACTCAAATGCATGTTGTTTGCCCATGGAGGACAGACACTTTAATTTGTTTCTTTATTAAATCCACTCTGACTCACTCTAAAGCTCCTGGGCACATTTCCTCAACATTAAGCTCTTATTAGGAGAAATCGTCCCCTAAAACCTTAACCAAAAACCCATTAGCTAGCTTTTCGTCTAACACTTATCTGAGAACTCTTTTATAGACAGGAACATGAGAGGTGTTTTTTTATAGAGCACCATAAACCTAAATGGCGTCTCTTTTTACTTCCATTGCGAACATTTTAAGTGTAGTTTCTTTTCTTGATATGATGTCAAAAAGGTTTTTTAAACTACTGAGGTGACTGGTAGGTGGATTAATGTATTGTCTATAAGAGGGCAAGATACAGTAGAGGAGGAGCTCAGGAGCACTCTTAATTCATCTTTATGCCAAGCCTCTACCGATTCCATCAACTTGACCGTTTGTTCGCCATTACACCACCAAAGCGTTTGGCACAGACCATTAGTGGCTTTAAGCTTATAAACAACTTAACTAACTAAACTAAAAGCTACCTGCAGTTAAAAAAAGCGAGACCAGCCCTCGGATGGTTAATGCGTGTTGTGTGAAGGTGTTTTTTTAAGAGCTTCTGGTACATCCTGTTATACTGATAAATGCGCCAACATGTTTGTCTTCTTCAGGTCTGGCTGTGATGCATTTTCAAGATACAAATGAGCTGGACGTGGGCAACAACCCTAAAGTTGGGACCAAGCGCTACATGGCCCCTGAGGTTCTTGACGACTCCATTCAGATGGATTGCTTTGAGTCTTACAAACGAGTTGATATCTGGGCCTTTGGACTTGTGCTGTGGGAGATTTCTAGAAGAACAGTTAGCAATGGTACATTCAGGTTTTTAATGTCTTTGCACTTGATACACGTTGACACCCTTGTGTGCAATTCAACTTTAAGTTATCAGAAATAGCAATTGTTAATAGTAGAAATTTTACTGGTAAAAATGTAATTGTTGATATCCAAAATTCATATCCTGTATATGATTAAAAGCTAATTCAGCTTGCCATACAAGCCAGATGATTACCTCTTATATTGTAATAATCAATTTCTTTGTTCAGAAAGCATGCAACTTGATTGTGGCACTGACATGACCTCTAAGTGGCTTTTTGAGAATTTAACTATTACGTGTCGAGATGACCAGTGTCCAAATTCACAAAACATTTGTAAGAAGAAAATTCTTCTTAGCTGCCATTTATTATTTATAAACTAGAGTAGCTAGATTTGGCATTTTTCAGTGAATGTCATCTGCAAGAATGCAATTACTTGAACAATTTATTTGAACAAATGCAAGTACATTATTATGTATTGCAATTATAATTTAAGAAAAAAGTTAGGAATGTTATGTGTTCCCGAAAAAAAAAAGTTTTCGTGTTCTCAAGATTGATCTTTTAAGAAGCAAAGGTTTTGAAACAAAAGATGTCGTAAATATCATCTTAAAATTAAGATTTTTTTTTCTTAAATCTCAAAAGGTAAGATGTTTAATACATGTATTTTGTTATTTCACATGCAACATGTATTGTATTGAGCAAGAAGCATACTTTTGACGTTGACCATTGAGGAAAATTTACATTGATATTATAACGATGAGGTCTAGCTTCCTTACTTTAGCTTTCGTTATTGAAAACGGAGTACTTTTTACATTATTCTCAGACAAAAAGACTCGATATGGAGAGGGTCACCCTACACCTTTGCCGTACTCCCCCAAAAAAGATAAAAAGTATAACTTATTCACTCAAAGCCACGCAGAACAAGCAGAGGACCTATTTAAATAGTAGAATTGCGCTTTCGTTAATCCTTCTTTGTTTTCCCACAGTGCGCAGATCATAGGACTCGAAGCAGCCGGAAAACAAGTTTTAATTGCGAAAACAAAATGAAATAGTGGTGCGCCATTAGTTGACCCCACATACGGGCAAGCACAACGACAAACGCATTTCACACAAACAAGCGGCTCTGCCGCACGCATGCTACACTTTTCTATTTATTCTTAGCACAGATCAATTTGTGTCACACTGTACAGCCCTGGCAATAGTATAGCCATACCCTGGAATTGGGCAGTGAGCTTGTAAGGGTCAAGAATCGCTTGGAGTTTTCTCCTGTATGCGTGAGCTTAAAAGTAACAAGCAAAAAATATAAAATGCGTAGATAGTTGCATACTTTGTTAGTGTGAGTTTGTATATGTTTCACTTTGCCCCATTATTTAAAAGTGCTCATTACAGTCATGTAATGGGAGCTGGCTGATTCCCCCATATGTCTCATCTGAAATGGACCCCAATTGCTCCATGCAGTGTAAGAGGCACTTTATATAGACAGTGCTGCTAGCAGTCTGGATGAAGCTAACATTTCCTCTGATGACCTGTGTAATCCTCGTATTGATGATTACGGCTAATCACCTTTTCTGGGAATGTTTCTAAAAGTTGTTTTTTTGGCCTGCAGGTATTGTAGAAGAATATAAGCCACCATTCCATGACGTGGTGCCGAGCGACCCCAGCTTTGAAGATATGAAAAAGGTGATTTGCATAGACCAACAGAGACCCAACATCCCAAACAGATGGTTCTCAGATCCTGTAAGTATTAGTTCACACACTTGTCCAGAACTATTTAGCTATATTGACTATACCATATTACATGTAAAAGTATGCAACATTTTTAATGCATATATAGGGTTATGGGATGACCAGAGTGTCAGTGCAAATACATTTTAGGTAACACTTAGGTCCGATTCTCACTTTTTACTAGTTGCCTATTAGCATGTTTATTACTAAGGAATAGGCTCAGTATTAGTGCTTATAAAGCACATATTAAAGCCTTATTCTACATAACTTAATCCTTCCTGATACCTACACCTCACAACTCCCTTTTAAGCAGTTTATTAGTTTGAGGCAAGACTTGTAGTTAATAATGAGAATTTGACCCTAAACTAAAATCTAACATATTTTACATTTATCGATTTTTAACCGGCTCGCAGTGAATTGTTACATACATAATGAAGATTCCACTGGAATGAGTAAGACCGAAAACCATTTTAAAACTGCTTTGTGTTGTGTATCCCAAACATGCCTTTACAACAAGTTATTTTTCACCTTGACTTAGATATTTTGCTTTGAATTGCTCCAGATGTCTCTAGGGCACTTTTGTGTAAATAGCCTCAAAGCCCACGGAAATCTACTGTCTAGATATGTTATACTTAGGCCTACTGAAAAAACACTTTCTCTGTTGCAAAGTATGTACAGTATATCATCAGTGCAGTCAGCTCGGCTCCAATGTCTATTGGCTCATTCTTGACTGGTTGAGATTTCGTTTTTATCTTTCAGACCCTCACATCAATTTCTAAACTTATGAAGGAGTGTTGGTACCAGAGCCCATCAGCCAGACTCACAGCATTACGCATCAAAAAGACTCTGTCAAAAATGGAAAACTCCCTGGAAAAAATAAAAGCGGACATTTGAACGGGGAAGATACTAAAGGCCTTTACACCGCTCAGCCGACATCATTTTCGGAAAGACGGCTGGAAAAAAGGACCGTCTAAGCTTTGGGCTCTTATAGAGGCACAGTGTATTTATTTTGATATTGCAGTGGAGCATATTTTGGCATCCAAAGATGTTATAGTGGGCATTTAAAAGGCTTTAGTCTTTGATATGAGAGTCCTCTCTTGTAAGACATAAGAGCTTTCATCTAACAATGAATGTGCATTTGAACAATATGCATTTGTGTTACAGTTTACTTTTAAAACTGCTTGAGTGTTTTAGAGATATCAGTTTATTAGCAATATGCACTTTTTGTGCATTCCGTACTTGCATTCTTACAGATGACATTCACTGAATAAATGCCAAATCTAGCTACTCTAGTTTATAACATATCTATAACATATCTGAACTCCGAGACCGAAAGGATGAGGTTTGCAATGTCTGTTTCATTCACAGTTACAGTAAACCACTACTATAATGTAGACAGAGAAGTAAAGTATGTGAATTAATTACGAACACAGAAGGTTTTAAGTTTGTCCCTCGTGATGTCTAATGTATTCAGTCTCACACATTTTGTATATTACAGAGCATTTAGCATAATGCATTATGTATTTGTTTTTTGTTCATTTATATACTTCATTGAAAACATACACTAAAAGAGTATAAACAACTTAAATAAACGTCTGAAAGATTCTGAAAGAAGCATTCCTCTTATGTGTTGTGAGATCGTATTGCGTTTTGTTGTCAAAGTATGAGCCACACCTCTCTCTCTCTCACCTCTTAATCACTCTCCACAAACCTTTATTGAAGTTATTAAAGTTGTTAATAAAGGATAATGTATACAACAACACATGTAACTAATCATAATGCTTTTTATCAGCTTCATAGGGCACTTTCCTCGGATAAGGTGGAAACTTTTTAGCAAATGGTTTGGAGATGCTCTTTGTCACAAGGATAAACCAACTATGAATTGGTTAAGAGTTTGTAATAAACGTATATTTCCCATAAATTAAAGACCCACAGCATTTGACAATTATGAAATAAATATGTAAAAGTTTTGTTTCCTGTTACCATAATTTCTTCATGCCTTTAAATGATTTGAATGTGACTCTTAACCCTTACCTCATTGGTACAATACGCAGATTCATGAATTTGGGAATTGGTCCCTGCCTTCAATCATTCGCACTGGCTTTGACTATGGATATACGTACACCGAGACCGCATTCATTACATTTACATTTAGTTATTTAGCAGACGCTTTTATAGTTTAAAAAACGAGTTGGACGTATTACGTAGTATTCCTGTGCTCGATACACTCCCCCAGTGTTTGCACAGGGTTCGGAAAGTTTTTTTCTAACATGAAAAGTTGTTACATAACAACCTTTCTTAGTCCCTTATTGGACGATTCTCCGGAAAAGCACGCACGGAGAGCGGGAGAAGGAGCATGCGCACAAGTCACTTTCACTTGTCACTGCTCTTGTTTGCTGTGTTGCGACCACAAAAACACGAGAGAAAACACACAAAACTGTTCTGCGCATGTGCGCCCACTCTTGTCCTCGTTGCCACAACACATCAGGTTATGGTAAGATGAGTGCGATAAAGCAAAACATTTACGAGGGAAACTAATTACAGTTCCAAATGATGCAGGGAAAGCTCCACGCTTGGAAAGCTCCAATCTGCTCTTGTCGTTTCAACTAACAAAGACCCTAGCGGTTATGTATGTATCTGTAATGGCCGGGTCGGGTTAAACAATCTCGGGTACGGGCCGGGGTTCAGGCTTTCTTTTAAAGACCCCTCCTTGGCCACTCCAGAGTGTAAGTCTGTCCCATGTCTTAAAAATGCCAAAGTGCAGTGTCCTTAACGGACACTACACCCACACTATCTAGAATATTGCTTCGGAGCAGTATTCAGGGCTAAATGTATCCCATCATTAGACCTTTTGCCTGGGTCTCGCAAGATGTTGCGGAAAGCTTTCCAGTGTAAGTTATTCTACTACTTTTTATGGTTATATCTTTATTTATTGTTTTTTCTCTTTTTTGGGGTACAGCTGCATTAATGCAATACAAAAAAACGCTATAAGAAAAGCTCATTTGGGAAGTCCACACCCACTAGAACACTTGGGCCAAGTCTATTTTAAGCAAGACTTGACCACGGGTAAGTGGGGGTATTTGGACTCAGCCGTTGTCCCAAATGAGATAACGTAGTTACAGAAAGTTTAGGGCTAGAAACAACCTCTTGGATTTGGGGACCTGCAGTGTAGATAGAATAAGCTCATTCTAAGGTAATAAAAACAGAACGCTTCATTATGCAAGGTCTTTATTTACCTCACATAGTTATTTATATTTTATTGCATTTCTGTCAATAGATATAAGAAATAACACACTGGTCCTTCAAGAGGTTAGAGCTTATTTGGACAGCACAAAGTGAGAGGCCAAATGAAAAGCATGAAAGGCACAATTATTTTCTTATAGACATAAAACATAGAGCTTGACAGTTATTGGTTAGTCGTTGTAATAGAACATATATTCAGAATATATTATATTCTACATTCTAAAATATTATAAGCTTCTTTTCTATTAATACCATTTCAATACCAACCACATACTGTATCTGTTTCTTGACTGTCAGATGGAAAGACATTTATTCTCTCGTCTCTACGGATGTATCTGAATGTAAAGTATGTGCAACAGCCTTGAGGAGGTAAAAATATTTATTTTAATCGCTTCTGATAAAGCTTTTTATGAAAGGAATCTGTAAATGGAATAATTGAATATATAATAACATGATTTTGACCAACCCCTCTGATCTGGGCTTTTTATAATAGCTCCCCAATTTTTTTTTATTTTTTAATAGTCTTGTTGTCAGGATACTAATGCCGCGATGCAATAAACCTTAAAGTGATAGATGTTCAGTAAAAAAATAACATGTTCTCATTGTTTACCTACCCTCAACCTGTATAAATAACGTTGCTCTGCTGAACACAGAGAGAGATATTTGGAAGAGAGTTGGCAATTTTCAGTTCTGGGACATCATTGACCACCATAGCAGGAAATAATAAAATGGTCGTCAAAGGTGCCCCAGGACAGTTTGCTTCTCTAAATTCTTCAAAATACCCCATTTTGTGTTTAACAGAATAAAATATGCATTTTTTTAATGTGATATAGTCAATGATGTCCCAGAACTAAAACGTTCTAACATTCTTCCAAATATCGTCCTTTGTGTTCATCAGAACAAACACATTTATACAGGTTCGGAACAATTTGCGGGTGAGTAAATGATTACAAAATTGACATTTTTGGGTGAACTGTCCCTTTAAAAGTCTTAAAATAGACTTGATTTGTTTGTGCAATATCTCAGAGGTTCACCTATATACTGTTTCAACGGATGCACACTGTCATGAATCACAGGGAGAGAACCCAAGTGCAGGCAGACACGGGGATGACGGGGAGAACAGAGATTTTATTATACAATAAACACAAAACAAAAAACCCACAAAGGGGTAAAACAAGACAAGATAAGATAAGAAATAATCTGGACACGGACTAACTAAACTGAGAAAACAAACACTAAGGACAAGACTAGACTAACTCACCAAGACAAGAACTAGAGACAGGATGCATAGCTAATCAATACAAGGGTTACAGACGATGACCGCATACAAGGTACAATATACAGGTCCAAGTACAATGAACGAGCACAGGACAATGAACACAAGGATGTTTTATAGGGGAACAAACACAGGAGATAACAATGGGCAGGTGCGGGTACTAAAACACTCAGGGAAGGTTAACGAGACAAAAGGGCGGGAAACACTGACGGGACACGAGAAAGCACATGGCAAGTTAGAATCAAAACAAAGCCATGTCTTTCTCACGCAAAACCTAAGGCTATGCCATGACTCCGCTGCAAGACCAAGAATAAACATGACATGATAGCGGAATCATGACAGCACACGCCTGGCCGAAGTTAACTTCTGGTGGCTAGTAATGTAACTATTTAGATTTTATTTCATTATATTTAATAAACATGTTGGTTTTATTGTATACTCATTTTATAAGTAAACAATTTGTAGAATGGGTCGCGTAACTTTGGCGCATTTAAGTTTAGCCAAGTAACGTTTCTTCTACTGATAACCCAAAATAATACTGTCTAGACATACTTTTAACTTGCTAGCTGATTTAATTGACTTGCTATTTCATTTGCCTGTTTTCAGAAATAATCTACAGGGACTCTATTCTTCACAGATGGGTAGCGGAAGTTACATTTGGGCCACAAGCCTGCATGCATTGCGCTGTAACAGAATCAGAATCAGAATCAGAACAAGCTTTATTGCCAGGTGTGCTTACACACACGAGGAATTTGTCTTGGTTACAGAAGCTTCCAGTACACAAATAAGGTTACAAGACAAGTAACAATCAACAAAGGCAACGAAAGTACAGAATAAAAATAAAAGTTAAGCACACAAAGGTGAAAGTGCAGTGTGACATATTAAAATATACAAGTTATGAGTTTATATATGTGAAATGTCTGAGGGAAATTATTGCACACATTTATTGCACTGTAGGGTGTATGATATGTATATACAGATTATATGAGATATCTACAGGTGTTTAAAATATACACATTTTAAGGTGCTATATACGAAAAATCTGGCACAAAAATATTGCACTCATTTATTGCAAAAGGTGAACATTTAACTGTTCATGAGGTAGATGGCCTGAGGAAAGAAGCTCTTCCTGTGTCTGGATGTTTTAGTGTAACGTAATGTTGTTACTTTGGACTAAAGTCAATTTCATTTGTACAGCATTTTTCTCAAGGTGCATTGTAGCAGAGCAGCTTTACAGGAATAAAAGTAAAAAACTAAATATTTTAGAACCCAGATTATTTTTTTTATAAAATATTAATTATGAATATGACTTCAAAATGTGACAAAAAACATTAAATAGTTCAGCCTCAACCAGCGGACAGTTATCCCATTTTAATTTTTTTTTAGGGACAGTGTTTTCAGCAATAAAGCTAACTGCATCATTATTAACTTTCTTAATACTTTTTTTGTTTACTGGTGCTCTCTCTCTCTCTCTCTCTCTCTCTCTCTCTCTCTCTCTCTCTCTCTCAGTCTCTCTCTGTCTCTCTCTGTCTCTCTCTGTCTCTCTCTCTCTCTCTCTCTCTCTCTCTCTCTCTCTCTCTCTCTCTCTCTCTCTCTCTCAGTCTCTCTCTGTCTCTCTCTGTCTCTCTCTGTCTCTCTCTCTCTCTCTCTCTCTCTCAGTCTCTCTCTGTCTCTCTCTGTCTCTCTCTGTCTCTCTCTCTCTCTCTCTCTCTCTCTCTCTCTCTAATCCTCTTACATTGAGCCTCAGGAGGTGGGGCGAGTCTCTGTCTGCATATTTAGTAGCTCTGGGGTTTATTTAGAGTGAAGCCGTGCATTCAGTCCGCGTGAAAAGACAGCAGAACAACCGTGATGTTTTTGGGAATACAGGTGGATGTGTTGGTCTGTGGAGAGTGACAGATGTCATGTCTCATCTCAGGTACTCGGACCCTGTGATTCTACTCATCATCTTTGCGCAACTCTCTGCAGGTACAGTTCTTGTCTTCCTATATTTAAATATGTTTTCTAACCCAACTGTATTTTAACCGTGTTCTGTATGAGTAAAGTCGGGTGCGTTGTGATAAGTTATAGTGTTACATCTTACAAGTCTGCGAACATTTTGACCGCCTCATAACCACTTGTTATCCACCTTATTTTTGTAGTATACGGTGTGACATACTTCCTTTTTGTGTTAAGACTTCCGTATTATTGGCTGGCCGGTTCAAAACGCTTTTAAAAAAGCTCTGAAGAATATTTTTCACGCCCGCCATGAAGTGGCTTGATATACCATATGAGGATTTATTCCATTGCTTTATATTTTCTCTCGGAATTGACTGGTCTTCGATGCGCAACCATAAAAGCACAGACGTAAAATCAAATATGTACATGACAGACCACAAATTCGTGTTTTTAAAAGCAGATGTGAATACCAGTCAAAGAGGAGCAAACATTCCTGGATCCTTACAACTTATAACGGAAGAATGGAGACGGCTGGTTGCTCTTGTATCGCAGGTGTCCACAGAGTTGCTGCATCCATCACAAATTTCTAAAAACATCTCCAAACACCAATAACTGTGTGTTCTTATGTCTATTAAATAAAGATAATATTTCATGTTGTTCTCTCCCTTGCTTGCTTTGATCCTCCTAGTAACATGGCCTTGAAAAGACTAGCAGCAGCCTACGTGTTGACATAATGTTAAATGTGCTTTGGATAAAAGCATCTGCCAAATAAATTTTAATGTAATGTAATGACAGGGCAAGTCCTGTAACTGTAAGTCATGCAGCTGCGATCCACTGGCAGGTAGGTTTGCTTTAGCCTATTAAGTTTTTAACTGCTAAATATATATAAAAATGCTAACAGCTTTATTTTAACTGCTGCTAACATTATTATACCCCTATTGGCATGTTTTAGTTGTCCTTAAATGTTTTATATGTAATCTTATATTTAACATTTAGTGTCTCTCTCCCTGTAAACTCCTGCCTTTGAACGTTTGCTATTAAACGTTAGTAACAGCTCAAAGATGGCGGCACTCACATTTACGCCCAAATAAGGTGGATAGATGGATAATTGATGTAATGAAATGGATAGTCAAAAGGTCAGCAGAGATTGTTAAAGACAAATATGTCTTCACTTTAAAGCACATAATGTTTGCTTACAAAAATTGTCTCCAAGAAGTAATCTTTATACAAGAGTTGAACAGCTGATAAATAGCTTAAATATCTCAATGCAGTATTTAAAAACTTTTAATAGGAGAAGAAATCTATGCAATGATGCAGATCTCTTTTTTTATGAACATCAACATACAGTGAGTCAACTAGAGATAACAACTGTGTGTGTATTTCATTTTGAGTTCATTTGGCACAACATAACACATTGTCAAAAGCCCTGCAGTCACAGTACCTACATTTTCTTTAATGGAAGCATGTGACCTTAAAGGGGGTCATATGGACGTGTTAATACGTGTTTTTCTGTGTCTTTGCGGTGTTGTAAGTTGCCCATGCATGTATTAGACTTAAAATTGCAAAAATTAAAGTGTCAGATCTAAAGATGCATTCTATCTAAAAGCGAATGCTCACCAGACCTGCCTGAAACGCCTCGTGTAACCACACCCCCACAAATCTACGTCATTTCGTGGTATGATTCGACTAAGACCGCCCAAATCTATACGCAAGTAAGGTGGGCGTACCTGTCAGTACAATCAAAGAGGAACCTGATGTTCCAAATATGGTAAGAGGCATTAAATATCCGTCACGTGACTGCAGTATTCGACCAATCACTGCGTACTGGTTAACTGGCTAATCATAGCACACCTCGCTTTTCAGAGCGATGACCTTTGTCAAAAATCTGCACGTTTTAAAGAGGCAGAGCAAAGATGAAATACAATTTTTTTTATTCTAAAATCGTGTATACACATTGCATTACATATAAAACAAATTATTATATTTTATTATTGTCATATGACCCCTGTAAAGTCTTAAAGCCCATATACAATGTATACCTTGTATATTGTTCATTTTCCACAGTTTTTTCTTTATACATGCAAAGTGGTCTAATGTGTTCTAACTCTTGTGTTAGACAGTAAGGGGCTGCAGCACTGTCTGTGTTGATATGGCCAGCTTTAATTTCCAGGATAATAGTTCCAGGGCCTCGTCGGTTTCAGATTTTATAAAACCATGCGTATGCCAGAACCTAGGCAAGATTCTGTTTATTTATTCCAATGCAGCAGAAGACTTTGCGTACATGTATCTCCACCCCATCTCTTCTGAGAAATAACCTTATACGAAGGTTACAATGGCCAGTTTATATGCACGATATCTACAATACATACCATTTCCAATTGCATATTGTGCATACAAAAAAGACTTTTCTGTACAGTATCATAGAGTCAGATTATACAAGTCTTAGTTGCGTGACATGCTATATATTTGATATTTCTTTCTGTGATTTCTTCATTTCCCTGTGAAGTTGCTTAGGGCAGTCATGTCCCAATATTGAAAGAGTTGGACTTGTGACCCAAAGGTTGCATGTTTAATTTCTCGGAAATGAAGGACATGACTGAGGTGCTCTTGAGCAAGGGCAACTTTCTCCCAGTTACTCGCCGGGTGTTCAAGACTTGCAGTGCGTTTGTCCACTACTCACTGGATGGGCTAAATGCAGAAGACCCATTTCGAATACCGGTTGTCAAAATGATAGACAAATAGCTTCATTTCACGTTGAAACATTGTAAAAATGCATTTCATAAATGACTTTTAATTAAATTGAATAGTGTAGGCACGTGTGCGTGTGGGGTCCTGGAAAACTCTAGTGGTACTTTAATGCTATACATTACAGTGACATGGCGTTGGCAGTGGTTCAAGTTGGACAACATTTCTACCCAGCATGCACTGCTTCAAGTAAGCACACATTGCTGTTTACAACCTAAATCATAAAAAAATTACTCATTCAAAAAAGAAATACACATTCAGGGAAGGTAAATAAATGTCTTCAAAAGTGAAATGATAGCGTTGTATATTCCAAGGATGGAATGAGGGTAAGTCAATTATGAGTTGACAACTGTCCCTTCGAAAATATCCTTTTCATTTATTACAAATGATAAAATGTGTTCACTGCATGGGGATGTTAAACGGCATCATGCATAAAAGTAATTATCAGGGAACATGTTATTAATAAAGTTTGAACAAGTTGTCAGAGGCTTGGTGATAGTCACGTTGATGTCGAGCGCCCGCAGTGTAGTCTGTTTATAGCTTCATGCTTTTTACTTCTGTGGATTATATTTACGCTTAAGAAATAATAAATGTTGTGTTAATTTCTAAAGGTTATTTTCATAATTTGTAAGTATCATAAACCTCTAAGAGACTAAAATCTTTAGGCTTTTTGTCGAGGGGAACCAGTGTGGTGCTAACTTCCGGGATGGGCTACAAAAATACATCATCCACACAATTTATTCACTCCTTGTTTTTAGAATATCCTGACAGTAGTTTTTAACATCAACAGAGGCGTTTGCTCTGGTAAAAGCTGTTTTTGCAAATATTGCCTCTAGTTTTGAGTATATATACAGTAGGTGAACTTTGATTTTGGAATTTCTGAATTATAAACCAAATTAGACCATTTTGCCAGTTTGTTTGGCATGATTTAACCTTTATTTAAAATAACAGACTTGGAATTATTTGCTCGTTTTCATGGTTCAGATTAAATTTAAAACATGATATTACTGAAATATTGTCAAAAATATTAGATGGTGAAAATATTTGGGAAAAGTCTTGTGAAACCTCACCTCTTGCTCTGACAGCATATTTTAGATAGCATCATCAAATTTACGAGCTTGTTTTTTAGAGTGTGTGTGAGTTTTTTGGAGAAAGAATAGTTTAAGCCATATGTAGAGTTTTCCTTTTAAAAAATACCAAGTTTTTCCTACAGTTACTCTAGATAAACTGTTAAAATATTTAAAGCAAAAGCACCATTACCAGTAAATACGAATCAATGGGCCGAACACATGGTAGATACAAATGGATTTTCATACCATGGTCATTTTTCAATAACGTGTATATAATAGGTTTATATAGCTCTTATACGTTCATCTACAGTATATAGCCTCGTTTCTTGCCACCACAGTAAACAGTTTATATGGTTTGTAAACTTTTATGGTGTCATGTACTTTTTATTATGTGCACATTTAGCACTTCCTAAACTTTCTCTTTATGAAGAAAAACATTTTTAGCAAAATATTAGAAGAATACAGTCAAGTCATTGTTATGTTGGGAATAATGTACAGGCAGCCGGTCATTATCGTAGAAATTAGTGTGATCAGGACCCGACGAGAAGCGGAGTGTACGATCTTGTCTCCGATTTATTTTGTCCGGCCTCAAAAACTGGGCTTAGGGCAGATGGGGTATGTGGATGACCACGGACACCTCTGATGACGAAAAGTGCATCATGTGTGTGCGAACACAGATGGATGAACTATAAACTGTAAAAAACTTGAACCCCCACATTTTACTGTATGGGTTAAATGCAGAGGTCACATTTCGCGTATGGGTCACCATATCTGACAAATCGGTCACTTTCACAGTCAAATGACAATCTGTGAATTTAATCAAATGAGTTTTTTTGCTTGCAACAAACTTTAATTTTACAGTATATCTCCCCAACCAGAATATGTAATCCCCCCAGCCGAATCCCCCTAGTCGGGCCTGAACCCTCACTTGCAATGAGTGGAGGCTTGGACCCTGAAACAATATTCCTTAGGTCACAACTTAACAAGCGGACGAAATTAAATGATCTTCTGAGAGGTCTACTGGTTCCAGTGAAAATTGGAAGTTTAGATCCAAGGACACTCAAACGATTTATATATCCCAAAAATAGAGATTAAAAACATAAAAAAGAGATGCCTGCTGAATTGATGAATATAAGTATTCAGTACATAAATCATTGTAGCTAATAACAAGTGGGGAAAAGAAAATGCATACTGTTATTATTTCGTCATATCCCATGCAAAAGATTTGAACATATGTTAAGAAAAATCTGACGAGCCCATATATAAAAAATGGTCCGGTCCCTGGGCATTTGCCAAGATGGCAGCCCATGATAGTAAATAAACTACACATTTTTATGACAAAATGAGATAAAGATTTGCACCCAAACATAGTCAATACCTTTGTTTAACATATTTTTTTGTCTTTATTAAAAGAAATGACTTAACAATCGAATGTCTTTGTCTTCTCTCAGGCTTAAAGTGTGTGTGTCAGCTGTGTGTAAACCATATCTGTGAGACGGATGCAGATGGCGCATGCTGGAACTCTGTGATGCTCATTAATGGTAAAGAGGAAGCTGTCAAGTCCTGTCTGTCTCCATCACAGCTGAAGGGTCAGGTGTTCTGTCGTAGCTCCAAAAACGTCTCCAAACGCAACTGCTGCTTTACAGACTTCTGCAACAATGAGACTCTGCACCTCAAACCAGGTATGGCAGTCTAAAGATCAGCTCCAATTGAGTTCTTACAACATCTGTCGATAAAGGTTTTCGTCCTAATATACAAGGAGTATATAAATGTTTGATAAGTTACCATGGCAATACTATTTAAGAAAAGTAAGAAGAATCCTTTCTACCATTTCATGACAACATTCTGAACAAGTTTATGTAATATCCATGAGCGACACTTCCAGTAGGGGGCACTAGGACTGTGACTCACAGTAGGCACATCCATTTGTTCACCCATTAACACAATATACAGCTGAAGTTGACCAAGTTTGGTGATTTATTGCTGGCCTATAGGAGTAACAAGAGCAAAAGGGAGATTAAATCTTTCAGTGCTTGGTCTCTAAATAATAAAGAATTAGCTATGATAATATGATGATAAGGTAGCAGTCTCCCAGTGAGTAAGCCAGTGGCATCGGTGAAGGAACCAAAACTCTACTATTGATGTGTGTACATGTATGTGTTTAAAGGCTGTAATACACTACAAGACTTTCAAATTTTGCCTAGATTTTCAGTCTGGACGTGTTGCGGAAAGTCTGTGCTAGTCTGCAGATTTCATCGCGAAGTGTGTGATGCCCTAGTTTTTTCTGCAAACCTTCAAAAAGTCTGCAAGTGTCTGATGTCTAGTTCTTTAAAATTCTGTTCAGATTTTAAAGTCGTGTAGTGTTTTCCAGCCTTAAGAGGGGAGAAAAAAAACTTGTGAGGGACCAGACTCAACCGCGAAAGCCAGTTCTCCTCTTGCATATCAAAATAGCACTGCTGCAACTGCAGAGAGAATTATTATTGTAAACGCTAAGTTTCGACAGAAATAATTAGCCAGGTCATGCGATAACTGGACTTATCCACGAGTTTCCTATGCCCCATGATGCTTTGCGTGAAAGATGGGTGAAACCTATGGTTTGATCTAAACGGCTCATTTCTGCCGTATTTCAAGTCATTGGTTCATAGCAGAATGTGAACTTATAAACCAAATCAGCATTCTGTCCACTGCTTTATAGAGGAATGGCATGATGATGCTTTTAATGCTTGATGGCGGATATTACGCAAACTTCCTTGATAAAGTTGTTGTGACAGTAAACCAATGAGAAATGTGAAAACGATTGGTTTTCGTTTTCTTTACATTATGTCGATTGTGTGCTACTTAAATTCAGATGTCGTAAATAATAATAATCATATTCTTTGGTATTTAAAAGCGAACTGCAAGCATAAACGGCCATGTGAACATTTCGTAAAGATGCTGTATCGTCAGCTGGCCATTAATCTGATAAACACTATACTAAAGATCACGTGCAAAGGTTGCCTTTTAACATTTTGTTTATAAGACGATCAGTTAAAGAAATACCCACTTTTTATCAAGCATATCAGAATATGTAGTCCACATGATGTGATATATTCCAACAAATTTTGACCATCCTTGTAAATCCAGTTTACGGTCTCGTGTTTTTATTGAAGACCGTACAGTGTGTAGATGATTACATTCATCTCTTTGAACTCCATTTTAAAACGGCTAACTCTTATTAAACTATGAGCACATTCAGTCTAAGTGATGTTTAATGATGGTTATCTATTTGCTTGAGATAAGCGGTCGATATTTTGAAGTTAGAAAACTGTAAAGTCCTTCACATGAGCAGTCCGTCTAAACTTCAGATCTGTGAGTTAAGCGCTCTATTTTATTACGTGAAATAATGTTCGCCAGGTTGTAATGCTACGTTCGAGACAACTTTTCGGTATTGACGACCTGTGTCTTGTTCCGTAAGGCTGCGTCCTTGTGTCCTCCAGAGCCTCTAAAGCAGGGATATTCAATTACAGTTCCAAGATGTCCGGTCTTTATATTTTCTTCCAAACTGAGTTCTGGACGATATGTTTTTTTTAAATAAATAAATATTTAATCAATTAAACCCAGTTGGATACTGTATAAAAGATATGACCTTTTATCAGGCTATTTATTATAGATTTTGATTTCCACAGTATGTATGTATGTATAGTAGGCTCTGTGGCTTTAGGTGAAGTCTGATTATTAATATTTGTGAATTAAATAAAACATGCAAAAAGCAAATGTAATGTAACAATTAAAATGCTCATAATAAACAGAAACAAAGTTACTTACTAATTTAGTCTTTTCCGTGCCATTCATACCAGAACTACTTCTATCTAAATAATCTTCCAAATTAAAACGTTGTTCATTACAAAATGTGACCCTGCTTAACAATATCAATATCTATGATTGCATGCAACCAATTTGACATTAAGGCGATTTACAAATTGCCCCCATTGTAATCCGTCAAAATTATAGATTTTTTTATTGGATTATGGATGCCCTCACGCATTCTGGACGTCATCAAAGTGGTGACATCATCAAATTGCGATCGGTTCGTGGGATCGGCCAAGTTAGTGAGTACCGATCGAGTCATAAAATGTGATAATCGGCCGACACCGATCTGTGGCCGATCGATCAGAGCTTTACTATTTTTCAGTGTTTTTACAACATGTAGACTATGTTGACATGCTGTTTTTACTGTGTTCTATAACACGATACAGTTGTTAAATACACGTTTTTCAACACATAAAGGTCCTTATCTGTTTGTGCATTGCATCTAAGGTTCCTTATGAAGATATTCAAGCACAGGCTGCAATGTGATTTCCAGCTAGATATTCTAGCTTTAGATATTCTAGTGTTGGCTAATGGACAGCATGTCTTACACATCACTTGTTATGCACCAATTTCCACAGTTGTCCCGGCTGGAGTTCATTAGTCCGTAGGTCAAACATTGTGAAACTTATGGCCCAGCTGTGAAAATGATCGCACAGCATGTGAGTATAGCATTACCGTGCGTGGAACTATAATTACAGTTACCATAGTTACAGTAGCCACTGTATGTTTATTTAAACTGCGCAAGCCTTCATGAAACCTGAAAGCTTTGAGATCAATATCTATGAGACTTAATTCCATTTATTCAATGTTAATTCCATGCTAGAAAATTTGAAATAAAAAAATAAGCAGTGTTCTTTCGAATGCGTGTTGATGTCTTATATTTTTTCAATTCAATTAAAAGTTATTTCTATAGCATATGTTTACAATTGTGTGTTGTTGCAAAGATCAGAAAGTACATTATGAATATATTAAATTATGAAATATATAGAATATACAGTATCCTTGCAATGATTTTCAAGTAATATCTACAGTACGTTGATGAAACTAACATTCTAAAAAATGTAGTTCTAAGATTGTTATATTTAGGGTGCTAATAAGCAATTGTGCACATATACATTAGAATAGATATACATGTATATTAGCATTACTGTTAAAATAATTATCTATATGATTGTGATCAGTTTTGAAATAGAAACACTTGAATTGATGACAAAAACAAGAAATGGGCGCACATTAGGAAAACCATCAGAAATGTCAAAACATCAGAAATCTGTTTCATGTAATGACAATGTATCAAAATGTTATACTGAAACTATGAGATATTTAGTCTATTAGCATGATGGTCATGCCATGATAGCGTACATTGTAATGGAGTAAAAAGGAGGAAATAACATAACAATGGGAAAAAATGTAAATATGATGGATCTGAAATAATCTCTCACCCTTCTGAAGTATGTTATTACTCTCACTATTTCTGTAGATACTTTATAAAACACTCTTCATTGGCCATTTGCCCTCTTGTTTCCTAAGTGGACTTATTTGCAGTCTGTTTTAGTGGGAGAGAAAAGGGAAAACGTGTTTTGAAATACTTGACTATGGATGTTGTTGCTGGTGACCCTGTACAGATGTTAGTAATGGCCCATTGGCTGATCAAAATCAGCCTTTTTATAAACCTGTTGCACTGTACACTTGCGGACGGGGTGTAAGACTAATCCCAGAATAACTGAAATGTTAGAGATGTATTAATCGAAAACAACTTGTTTTTTCTCAAGATGAACAATATTAAATTGCTCTTTAGAATTTGAATTTTAAAGTTTTACTTAATTAATATTGCATATAGGAATTTATAGTCTGTTTAATATTTGACCTGTGTTTCTCTCTCCTTTATCTTGAATGTGTGATTCTCAGTGATGACCCCTGTGTTTGTGTGTGTCTGCACATCTGTCTGTGTGCACATTTGTGTGTGTGTCTATGTGTGTTAGTACGTGTGCATATTGTGTGTGTGGAATGTTTTGTATGTGGGTGTGTTTGAAACTCTGTGTGTGTGTCGGTGTTTTTACCTGTTTTGTTTTTACTTGTATAACCTTTAATGTTTTGCTTATAGTCAATATGTTTCTTGTAAAGCTGCTTTGTAACAATGAAAATTGTAAAGATCGCTATATAAATAAAGTTGACTTGACTTAATTCAAATTTCTTCTCTTCTCATATATTTAGTTACATTGATAGCAAGCAATTAAGTAATGTGCAAAACTTATTTTATTGGGCCATATTTACTAAAGCCATGAAACATTTTTTACATTTTTTACAGTGTGAGCACAGAGGTTCATGATGGAAGCCTCCACTGTAGATGCAAAGCCCTATTGTTTTTACTCTGATTATAATGATGTTTCCAATGTCCCTGGGCATTTTGGAGCCCTTAACATGTTATTTCAGGTCATTACGAAAACTCGGTTAACAGTTCTCATCGACTTGAACAATTTTCGCTCTGACACCCACTTCCTCCCCCCAAAAGGAAGTATTTTGGATTTTGCGAAAGTACTTGTGATGAACTTTTAAATACTCCACCTATGTGATTTATGTGATTGGCACCAAACTTGGTGAACATGATGCCAAACATTGAAGATGCTAAATTGTGAATGGATTTTCTGATACCTTGAACAGTGTTGCCGTGGCGAGGCAATACAGTTATGGTGAAATCTGGGAAAGAGGAAGTGTCTCATATCTGCAGTGTACAGTACATTGTGGGATTTTGATCAAACTTGAGGCACATGTTTGATCACATTGATGTGGTACTGTAAGTCCTGGATAGCCTATAGCGCCACCAAAATGAACTCAAAACTGACTTTAAAATCATCTGTATTGTACTAAGCTGCTTCAGTCTTCAGTGAGAATAATGTAAAGACATCACTGATGTGAAATTGTAAAAATCTATAATCGTGTTGCCATGGTAAGGTGTCAAATGTTAGTATTATACTTAGGTGTTTTGAAACTCTTAACCTGTTTAAAATGTCATACAATTTGAAACACGACCCTGCAGGTGTCCTTTAGTCACGTGCAAAAGCTCAGAAATAGGAGTGGCGGCCGGGGGAGGGGGGTCTCTTTTATCTACTGCATACGTACATGGCACGATATTGATCACATTTGAGACATATGTTTCATCACGGGGTCTGATCACATTAATGTAGTTATTGTGACGGTGTTATTAAATGTTTTGAGGCTCTTAGTATTCTTAATATGTCAAAGAAATGTGGCACACACAATTATGGCATAGGCAAAAGCTCAGACATGAACATAGATGGCAAGATGCTAAATGTGACCCTGGACCAAATGCTCACCATGCATTGTTTTCTGAGAGCCACTATGTAGCAGTGTGCAGTGGTGTGGGGGCCCATCAACGCTGCTTGCATATATTTAATATATTTTGAAGTTGTGAATAAATGTGTTGACATGAGAAACGTCTTGTGTGATGGTTCAGAGCCGTTGCCTGAAGGCTTAGGCTGGAGTCAGCTGGAACTGGCCGCAGTTATTCTTGTGCCGTCGTGCTTGGTGTGTGTTGGTGTCGTTCTGGGAGTGTGTGCCATACAGAGCCTGCGCTGCGCACACATTAAAGCCCGCAAACAGGACCCAGAAGAACCCCTAGACGACCAGACTCTTGCGTCATCTGACAAATGCTTGAAAGAACTCATTTTTGACATGAGCACCTCCGGCTCTGGGTCAGGTGAGAGCAGACAATTTTTTTATGGCCGCTTAAGATTTTATCATATGTTGTGTGCTATATTTAAAGAAACCCCTTCACAATCGATACTACTTGGAATGTGTAAAAAATTTTTTTTGTTTGCCGAACCCCCCTGTTTAAAATTTTATTTAGCGAATTTTGATGTTTTGAGTGCAATCAACGTAAAGTATTTCCGATAAGCACACCGATTAAACCAAATTTGATTGATTGGAGTTAAACCTTTCTCTAAAGTTTTAAGAAAATCTTAGTATTCAGTTTAGGTATTTGTTCTATATAAATGTCATATACAGGTATATAGAACAATATGTGTGTGAAATAAAAATCTGATTTAATGGCTAATAATGTATTTTGAATGACCAAGCAGTAATACCTAATTTATTATCACCGAGTTGTTACTTTTAGCTGACATTGTGGTTTAATTTTAGGATTGCCCCTCTTGGTTCAAAGAACAATTGCGCGGACTATCGTGCTCCAGGAGAGTATTGGGAAGGGCCGTTTCGGGGAGGTGTGGAGGGGCAAGTGGAGGGGAGAGGATGTTGCTGTGAAGATCTTTTCCTCAAGAGATGAGCGCTCCTGGTTCCGTGAGGCTGAGATTTATCAGACCACCTTGTTACGACATGAGAATATTTTGGGTTTTATCGCTGCTGATAACAAAGGTATTACATGACAGGATTTAGGTGACTTCTTCTTTGCTTTGCTCGTCTTAATAAACTGAACAAACAAAGTAATTCCATAAACTTCTGTAAACAAAGTATTTTGTAATACACTATCGTAATTAAAGTAATTCCCGTAACGATTGAAAAGAAAATTAAAAAACTAAATTAAGTTATTATTATCCTTTTAATGCTGTTATGTTTAGAGTTTCTAGACCAATACAAGCCAATACGATGTAATTTTAGTAGCTTGCCATAATAATTTTAATGTTATTAAATAAAAACAATTTGACTTAAAGTGTAAGATTGTATTTTGAAGTTTACTAATATTGTGTAGGAGTACTCAACAACAGGTTTAAATGCATCCAAGGTCAAACAACGCTGTAGTTTTCTCAAAATATGCATTTTATATCACCTCCTTTCTCAAAGATCCCTAAACGATTCAATTGGTCAGCCAACCCAGTCTGTTGTGATTGGTCTTTCCACGTAGACTTCATTTTGGAAATAATCTTCTGTATGTTTGAAATCCGGGGGCTTATAAGTACACGGAAGTTCTGGAAGGTTACAAAAATGCCATCGATTTGTGCTATTAAGATAATGACACTAATGTATGCAGACGGGCTCACAGCTAAACAGTAAACACAGTAGCGTAAAATGATTAAATGTCCGAGCCAAGTGCACGGTGACTGATGAAACATTACAGCTTTTAAACGATATCTATCCACATCCTTCACGAATCCAAGTAATTCATTCGTCGACAGTCACTTTTTAGACAAAAGGACTCCCTGTGTTCCGTGTCAACGCGATGTCAAAATCAATAAAGAAAAATGACAGAGAAAATTCAAAGTGATCTACCAAATTGCCCACAACAACTACAGGTCAAGACATCCTTATAGCTGTCGATTTCTTACTTAACAACTGCCCTACGATACTCTTGATACTTGCTGCCCATCATGATGGGAAACAATAAGGGATTTAATAGCCATCTGAAGAAAAAGGCTCCAGAACATGAATGAAAAAATGATGTAAACATCCATGGAGTTGCAGTTATGTTTACTCAGCATAATTTAATTATGTTCAACTTGCCAAATGTATGTTTGTCACACAACAAACATAATAACTTTGAATCAAAAGTTACTGAGTGCAGCCGTAACGCGTCAGAGGAAAGCTGGCCCTCCTTGCTGAGTCTGGTTTCTCCCAAGGTTTTTTTCTCCATTTATTCAACATTGGAGTTTCGGTTCCTTGCCACTGTTGCTGTGCTGGCTTTCTCACCTGGTGGTATTAAATTAACTTAAGATTGATTTAAATTCACTTATCATTAGTTTATTAGAAGCAATGAGTATCTTAATTTTCCTATAATAACATGTACAGTACTGTATTCCACCTCTTTCTGTGTTTTTTTACCCTGTAAAGCTGCTTTGAGGTAATGCAACATTATAAAAAGCTGGATAAATGGAATTGAATTGAATAAATCCATCTCTGTCTGTCTTTAGATAATGGCTCATGGACACAGCTGTGGTTGGTGTCAGAGTACCATGAGCATGGGTCTCTCTTTGATTACCTGAACAGGTACACAGTATCAGTGGAGGGGATGATGGTTCTGGCACTGTCCATTGCCAGCGGCATCGCCCACCTACACATGGAAATCATCGGCACTCAAGGTGAGGATCATTTTGGTCTTTTAATAGACGACATGACATTCCTTGAGTCTTCCAGTTATAGCTGAGAAAAAAATGTGTTTTTAAAAGTACAGAAATGAACTGGGTAACGCTTTAGATTACGGACCGCAATGTACCACATAATTAAACAGAATTTACAGAAAAATTATGTACCTCTACAGTATATATCTGTATATATGTACAATATGCAACGTTTGGGGAATAAAGAATAAAAATATACAGATACATGTTTATTTGATTGATTTAAGGATTGTTGGTCACAAATCATTTATTTTTATTATGAGTTTTTATGAGTTACAAATTATAAAATGCGCAAAATCAATGTTGATCTTTTGAGAATATAATCAAGTATTTGAAAAGCAGTTGGATCTGGATATTTATATATGGCATATGCAGTTCCACTTATAAATATTTTTTAAAACCTTTACACCTTTATTCCCCAAACTTTACCTATAGTTCCCCTTTACCTTCAGATGTTCTGTAGAGGTTTATTATTCTTACAAGTTACGCAATAAATCCTGTTTAATTATGCGGTACATTGCTGTCCGTAATCTAAAGCGTTACCATGAATTGAATGTATGTGGCTCCTAAAACCAAATGGCCAAATTACTTTAAAATGTATATTAAAGGGATTGAATAGACAGAGGCAGTAGCAATCTGTTTTCACCTTGACATAAAAAAAAATATTAAGTAAGTACATTCCAACCCAATGTTTCAAGGGGGTGAATACTATTACCTCTCTGAATTCACACACAACAGCATTTACAAAGAGTGAAAACTCGTTTTACATGGTTGACTGCAGTAAATCCTCTTACAGGCAAAAGCTGGTCATCTCTTAAAATAGATGTTGAGCTTTAGATCCCAACACCCAATCAGATTAGCCACCATTTATCCATTCTGCTTTATTACTTTCATTCTCTGTTCTGACCAGATGTATATTTACATATTCACTCTCTTTACCAAGAGAAGAAATGCTGTAAATGAACATCATCCATCTTCAGCAGTGGTGCTCAAACTGAGCCAAATTTATTTTTTTAGCAAAGTGTTAAATCTCATTTTTATTTAGTGAGATTACTGCACTGTAGTATGTAATGTCATGCAACCTCAAAACCCCTACACCCTCATCAGTGTTCGAATCATGGGAAAGCTCTTGGGGGGGTTCCCAAACCAGCCCTCCGAAAAATAGATGGGTCACATCTGGTTTGAAAGTGTGAGATAATGTCGTAGATAAAGAAAGACTTGCATATCAAAATGATAGTATCCGTTGAGTCTGTACATGTCTTCATTGAACAATGTGTGGCGTGCTTGAGCATGCATGGATTTTTCCGATAAAAATGCAATTTTAATTTGCGTCTTCTGAAATTTGGACCGATAACGAACAGTAGTTTTAGCGTGACAATTTAACAAAAAATGAGTTGACATTTTTAGTAATCTAGTTTTAATGAAAAACTAGGGGACCCCCATGTTAGGGGACCTTGCCTATGGGAGGTCAAATTGGAACACTGCTTCTGATTCTCTAATCAAAATGAAAAAGTTATCGATTTGGAATTTCTGGAATGTACTGGCTTAATCTATGTTTGTAGTTCTTACATTGGTATTGTTAATAATATTTAAAGTTTTATAGATATAACTACAACTGGGTATCAAAAATACAAAAGATAAGACCATCCAATATGTCCATCATAGCTTTTCAAATATGTTTTGTCAGATCTATACTATGTTATGTGATATTAAGTTGTTGTATTTCTTATGGGGCAGGGAAGCCTGCCATTGCTCACAGAGACATAAAATCAAAAAACATCCTGTTAAAGAAGAATGGAATGGCTGTGATTGCTGATCTTGGCCTGGCTGTAAAACATGACTCCAGCACCAACACCATTGACATTCCCATCAACCACAGGGTGGGCACCAAGAGGTTAGCTTGTCTTTCTCTTCTGAAAGGTCATTGAGATTCAAATGGAACCTCGGATAGAGAGACAGATGTAGGCCTATGGCTCAATATATCAACAATGGCATTGAGTTTACAGTTGTGAAATAAAAAAACAATATAAATGTCACAGTATTCTTAAACTTTGAAAAAATAGTTTTACTCTGAGGCCGCAATTTTCTTTTGCATCAAAATACTTGACGTCAAGTATGGTTACAAAAACCCAAACCCGTACTCTTAACACTACAGCAAGGTACGTATGTTTTCCATACATATAAGTTAAATTAGTCGTCAAACATAAGATCAAATATATGTAAATACACAGGGACAGTAGGTGGCGGTATCTTCACACAAGCATGCCTGCCATAAAAGAACAACTCCTTCAGTAAGCATCTTTTCAAGCCAAGGTAAACATATGCACGACCAAATGGGTACACACGCTGAAGAAGGCATTACCTGAATGATGAAATTGTCCCCATGATGAAATACGATTGAATACGTTTGCATCTCTTGAGTGCGAACCATTTTGTATGAAGAAGAATAACGCACCACAACAATAAAAGGAAAAACAAGAGCGCAGTGCAAGCGAAACATATGCATGAAATCACAGCTACTGGTCTAAACTACTAGACATAGACTATTTAAGACATTATCATTCATGAGAATATACTGATAAACACACTAAAAAGACACTTGAGGTTTGGTTATTTATTCTGTATTAGAGAATAAGAGAAGATCAGGTATAAACAGCCCCCGTCAGAAAGAGAGAGACAGAGAGAGAGACAGTATCAACAAAATTTATTTCTATAAAAGCTAAAAATATCTTTGTTTGTATTGTTTCTGACCAACAAGATGTATGAAAATACACCAAATATTATTGTAGCCTTATTTGTTTAACATCATTTTATCTTACAGTACATTATATCTACATAAGAACTGATTAGTGTGTCTGCATTCATGTTTCAGTTTTCCATTTCAAGTCATCGAAAAAGAAAATGTTAAAATGAGTATTACATATAGGTTATTTTAAAGAAATAAACATTGAATGCTATAGTGAAAGGTTATTACACTGTATTAAGGCATACACGTCTTCATAGGGCATCCCTTTAAGACATTTCTACAGTATTATATTAGTAAGTCCTTTTGAGGTCAGTTTACTCAGGAGTCAACTGACTGTAAGCAAACAACGTTTTCAGAACTTCTGCAATATAAGCCAGCAAGAAAACTTCCCCCGAACTTTCACTCATTGGTGGGGGCTATCTTCAATTCTGTAGTGTAGAATCTATAGTGTCATACTTTACAGTGTTAAACGTATTTACAGACGAACTGTGTTCATGTTTACACACAAACAGTCAGTAACGGTGACAAGTTTTTGGACACCATGTTTTGTATTCATTCATTGACAAGTCACCCATTGTTTGGTGAATTGATACTGTATGTTGCTTCTCCATACCGCTCACTGTACAGAATAGATGCTGAGAGAGACGATCCCTGAGCCAGGAAAGCAAGACCTTGCGTGAGGCAGTAGTGGTGACATACTGTTGAACACCAATAAAGTTATTTAAAATTATTTCAGTGTAGCCAAAAATGGTAGTCAAAGGTTCCCAGAAATGTCTGTTTTTCAGATTTCTTCAAAATATCTTCTTTCGTGTTTAAGAGAACAATATATATATATATATACATATATTCAATCTCTTTTGCCAAATATCTTTCTTTGTGTACATCAAATAAATGTATACAGGTTTTAAACAAACGGAGGATGAGTAATTCATTGTATCCAATCGTTTTGTCAATTTGTTTTCTTTCATTTTAGAGTTTTGAGTGAAAAAAAACCCCATTATTTGTGCATAATTTTGCTAATATTAAATAGATAAAAAATCCGACAAGGTTACTCTTGTGGTGTTCTCTGTCAAAAATGCAACAAGGTATGTGAAGCACAAAGGTATGCAATGCAGGTCTCATGCCCATCAAAAACTCAAGGATGAAACACCTCGAGAGCACAGCGGCAAGAGATGTTTGAACACGTTTTCCCCAAAACGCCCAGGGGAGCGTCCCACCTGAAGAGGGGACGAATCCGCAGGAATAAACTCAAACATAGCGAAGTCGCATGGCATAAAAATACGCCTCGTTCCGAAGAACAAAAGCTGAATAAATGGGCATGCCATCTTCCTTTATACCCGTGTGTAAGGGGCGGAAACTGGAATGCGAATGTCCTTCGCCAAGTTCCTCTGCCTTTTGAAAAGTTTAAACCCCATTCTGTCTCGACACAACGTCGAGATGCAGACAGAAAGCGAACCAAGGTGCATAAGCTACGATTCAATCAGACTTTATCAGTTTAGAAAAAGAATACAAAACCAGTTCTAATTGAAAGAAACAAGTGGAGAAATCCAATGTGCCTTGGTGCTTGGGCCCTAATAAATGCTAGCTAACCAACACAGCTCTTCACATACCTTTGTCCTTTGGCCCTTAAAAATCGCAAAGAAAACAATAACGCTTCGCCCGAGAGTAATTGACCTTAATAAGAACTAATAAGGTCATTAACGTATAACACATAATGAGCAAGCACAGCGGTGCTGAAGAGTGTGTAGCACATGCGAGATATGTTTGGTGAAGCATTTATTTGCGTTTATGTATTTTAAAGCGTTGTTTTGTGAAATTGGGGATTGTTACATCACACTTCAACAGTAAAGCTTAATATCCCTTCATCAAAAAGAAGCTAGAAATATATTTACTGTATATATTGTCTAAAAAACTCTAGGGATGTTTACAGTACTTAAGATTTGTCTTAATGTGATTCATTTTGACAGAGGTTAATTCGTTCAGGTGTGATGCGGATACTTTACTGCAGTGTGTGTTTGTGTCTGCAGATACATGGCCCCTGAGATCCTTGATGACTCTATAAACATGAGCAGCTTTGAGTCATTTAAGCGAGCTGACATGTACTCAATGGGACTGGTGTTCTGGGAACTTGCCCGCAGATGTTCTGTCCAAGGTGACTTATTGTCATGTTAAATGGAGAGTAATTAGAAGTAGTCTGATTGATATTTATTCACAAACCTAGTATGCTGCCTTATTAGTTACTAATTCGATAGTTACTAGCAGCCTTGCGTCTGCCTTAGAGTTTGCTTTTGGCATGCTAAACTAAAGATCAGCCTGTCAGACACATAGAATTACAATTCATTCAATTCAGTTTGTTTATTTGTAACATGCTGTGATATACACAAGTTCAGGTCTAGTCAGCTTTTCTGTGCAAATAATAAATGAAATAGGAGAGAGACGATTTTAAAGTATAGAATAACAATGATCACGATAAAACGGTATGATGAAATTAACAATAGGAATGGAAATAAAAATTGAAATCTGGAAAATATAAAATGGCAATATTTTTATGACATCAATGTTTGTAGAACTAAAGATTTGAATGAAATCAAGACTTTCGATGGATGTTTTATCAATATTTATTGAGGCTTTGCACCCTGCAGGAATTCATGAAGATTTCCAGTTGCCTTATTACGATCAGGTGTCTTCAGACCCATCGGTGGAGGATATGAGAAAAGTTTTATGTGAACAGAAACTTCGACCCAACATTCCTAACCAGTGGCAAAGCTGTGAGGTGGGTGCGATAAATCATGAGTGTGGCATTTGACAAATTCAATGAGTAAATCTCAAACAAATAGACATCAAAGTATACAGATTTACAAAGTAGACAGCAAACAGTATACGTAAGGAGAACGAATCATTCTTAACAGAATAAGAGACCAGACTTTGAATTTAAATTGTGCCTTATTGTCTAATAAACAAATTGGGATAAAATGTGAATACTGGAGATTGTGGCCTGCCATCATGAAAATAGGATTTTATCAAATCAAAGCTCATTGACACCTATAACTTAACATAATTTAACCCTACACTGTAAATCATTTCTGTAGAAATTACAGTATTACTGGCAGCAGTTTGCCAGTGACTTACTTTAGCTTTATATTGATCTTATTTATACAGTTTGTTCAAAGATAAAAGAATATTAAACACAGAAAACAACGACAAATAACAGCCTCACGCAAAGCATTCTGGGAACCAAAATTGGAATAAAAAACAGAAAAAGGTTGACGTGAACTCTCGCATGGTTCCCAGAATGCTTTGCACAGGCTGTTGTTTTATAGTTTTTTTTCTGTAAGTATAATTGTTGAATATCCATTTCTCTTTGAACAAACTGTATAAATTAGATAAATATAAATCTACAGTAAGTCACTGGCAAAACGTTTTCAGTGTCCAAAACATATCCTACGTTTTTTATCCAGAGACTGAGAAATGTTCAGAATTCCCTTGAAGGTTGATTTAAGGCCATATTTAGAGAATTTGATAAATGTTTTAACCGAGCACAGATGTTTCACCAGTAAACAATTTCAAGCAGTAATGTGTCTCTAGAATAACCCATGTATGTTGGTTTTAAGGCACTGAGGGTTGTGGGTAAGATCATGCGGGAGAGCTGGTACATCAATCCAGCTGCTCGCCTGACTGCACTGCGTGTCAAGAAAACGTTATCTCAGGTGACTGTGGTCAAGGATGTTAAAGAGTAAAGGAGTGACACATTTCAAACAGTGGGTCTGACAAGCCAAAGAGTTCTGTTTTAGTACAGCTACGGAAAAACTGTCTTCTGCTGTCACGGGAGCATCGAAAGGTTCAATGAATGAGTGTGTTCTTGTTTTGTAGCATGTAGATTGCATATTAATTACATATGTACAGATACAGTATATTGCTACCTCAACTGATCCTGTAAGTGCCAAACATTTTGAGTTGCTTTGTGCCATATGTCTCTTTTGCTTGGTGTCATATATGAATATACATTGACCCCAACATATTTTAAGATATTTGTGGACACTTACGTCCCATTTTAAAATGCCTGAAGTGGCATCTTCAAACAGATTAGGTTTTCTCAGAACTAAGGTCACTTTTCTAAATCATATTGCAATGAGGTCTATACAGCCGGTGTCAAGGTGATTGATTAGATGTTTGAAGTCAGTTTTACAAAAGTGTCCTTGTGTAACAAGTCCGGAGAAGCCATGGTTCACAGTAGCCATGGTTGACATGAATACAGTAGTTCACTTTTATCAATGTCTGCGTTTGCCCCATTGGTTTTCCTCCCCTTTTCCTATAGTTTTATCATTTATCACTTTAATGTATAAATATTTTGCTGGAAAACCTGTTGTGCTATCTTATTTAAAAAGAAATTATTTTATTTTTAAGTGTTGGGTTAATGTCCAAACACTTTTTTTTAGAGCCACTGAATGTGTGTAAGGATTATGGGTATGTATTTGTTCCTCCAAGAACAAAGTAGATGGTCATGAGTACTGATGATGTATATACTGTACAGACCTTAACTTCTAGAGAGGAACAAAAATGAAAAGAATTATTGTATTCCAAGAACCATGTGTTGCTTTTTAAGTTTGACGTCAAACATGTATTGTGGTCTGCAAATCGTGGTTTCCTTATTAGAGGAAATGTTTATAATGTTTTTGATTGTACTGAAGGATGATTTCCTGCAAGCACTTTTATTTCTAAATGTAAATAAAGGTAATACATGTTTTGCTTACAGTATACTATATGCAGGTCTGTGACAAACTCTGTCAATGTCTATTTTACGATTGCAAAATGAATAAATATTGGACCGGCGGATAATCCAAAGCATTTGAACTAGATGCTCCATCTAGAGAAATTCAGAATGTGAAATGTACCTGCTGGAGGAATGTATATTTTGTACAATATTTATACAATATTTTTCTTTCAAATTGATATCGTACTCTATTGCACTAAACAAAGGTTCTGAGCCGCTTACAATAAAGGAAGGGTAGACAGATTTGTTGGAGCTAGCAGCAGCTTTGAAAGCAAAAGAAAAGATCCCACCCGCCATTCAAAGCTCTCTCCCAAAGCCACATCTCCTGAAGTCAATAACCTCATGTCTCAATTACCAGCCAGGCAATATTTCAGTAAAAATGTAAAGATCCTCTAGGTTCCTCACATTGCCACACCAATGGAAGCACCAGGAGAACCTCGATGAGGTACATTTTTAAGAATGGCAGTTCTATGAGGAACCTCAAAGTTTTCTTGAGGAACCATTCTATTAGGAATGGTTTGGAATCACCAAATTTCCAATTTGAATTATTTACTTTTTTATTTCCCCCTTTGTTATTGTTCCTGCTATTGAAATTATTATTGTCATTATTTAAAAGATGTATTTTAGCCGATTTTGCCTTTATTTTGAGGAAGTGAAGCGAGAGAAGGGGGCGGGATCAGGAAAGGACCACCAGTCAGAACTTGGGCTATCAGCTCTGACTATTGACATTATTTTGATAAACCAACTGAAAAGCAAAAACCAAATATAAAGCAGACATTAGTACTGGACATTCATTTTCAAATTCATAAAATATCCTTTGTGTTCTGCAGAAGAAAGAAAGTCATAAAGGGGGGAATAAATGATGAACTATCACTCAACTATAATGAATTGAGAGTTTACATCCTTAAGACAGAACAACCTACGCTATATGTAGCTCCATGCTCTCTCAACATAAAAGTGGTCACCACTTTGAGTAATGTCGTCATTGTGTGTCAGCAAGCGAATACTCGCTATCAAGAAAGAAAGCATTGCTGCCTTCAGCAAGCGTATCTCCTGCTTGACAGGTAATGTGAGGCACTGTGTAGGTTGTTGGTTTTAAAAAGGACTTTAAATAACATCTCATCCCAACACATTTACAATTATTAATTGGTTACAATGAGTCTAAACAGGTAAAAGAGTCTGTAATAAAATCCACCGCCAAGGGTTTGAGTTTTCCTTGTGGGAGTTGGTGAGGAACTTTGGCTGAGCATCCTTTTACATACCGGGAGACATTCTGGGCCGCCGCACACCAATCCAACAGAGTCATCGAAGATAGCCATTTACATGTGAATGTCAGGATTTAATCCCCGACGCTTGACGGTGAGCAAAGTTACCTCATTCCATCCACTATTCACTGCTAGGGAACGAAAGCTTTTTTTCGGAGATGATATAGTTGGTCATGCAAGGAGAGAACAAAAGAGGTTTAGCTGAAAATGTCTTTCAAATGTTTTAAGAAGGAAATAAAGGGGGAAACTTTAATACATATCATTTTAAAATCTTAGATTGAATCATATGCCAGTCAAATTAAAGGCATGAAGGATTTATTTACATTTGGTGTCATTCGTGCATTGCATTGTGCATTTTTTATATGTTTTTAATAAAAGGGTCTGCTTGCTCTTCGAGCTTTGTTTCCGAGGTGCTCACGTTAACCTGATGTTACCTTGTGTTGTTAACCCTAAAACATTCTGACTGATGACTCAACTAAGTAGTTTCACAGCAACCTGCCGATATAACAGTTATAGGCAGATCTGTCCGTTAAAGCTCTGTTATCAATCTGACTGTTGAATGAGTCAGACAGCTTTCTGATGTGCATCTTGGCGGGTAGTGTGTGTGTGTGTGTGTGTGTGTTTGTGCAAGTGCCGTTTATCTGCCTCTTGGCCTTATTTAGAGTGTATTGGGAAATACGTTATATGTGGTTTAGTCCAACCTTTCCCCAAATCTAACCAGCAAAAAAGTGCAAATATATTTTTCATGAGGGTTCTTGAGATGACTGTGGCTTTCTCATTCATGCTTGCACCCTGACAGCAGTAACCTGATGAGTAGATAAAAGGGTAAAATCTTGTGGGCAATTCCATTGTCATGTACGTGACACAAACTCGCAGAAAATGTATTTGTTACCAATATGCTTACATTTATATGAATATGAACCGTCTGTTTATATTTTACCGAAGCCTAGTTAGTAGTGTCCAAACATTCATAGGTCTTTTCATAGGTTTTCTATTTTAAAAAAGGGAAATAAACATGTCTAACAGATAGAAAGAAAGATACGTTTTACAAATCAGAAGCAATAATACCAAACAAACGGAGATGGGTTAGTATTTATGCTATACATGTAAATAGTTACTATTTTAATTTTCAAGTGCCCATTTATGAAGAATACTGTAAGTAACACTATGAAAGTTTATGCTTTAAAAAATGCTCACATGGGCATTTAAACCACAAAATGTTGACATCCGCGCTATCAGTACGGTCAAACACCATTTGTTAAAAACTAAAATTTTATAGTAAGATTGACATTTGCACGGAAATGCCCATTTGGGTAAGGCTGCAGAACCTCTCTGCATCAATGAGAATCAGTTTACATTGATTCCTAAGACTCTTAAGAGTTCCGAACAAGGATTAGCTTTAGCCAGGACCAGGCCTTAGTTAAATTAGGATATTTAAGTTGTGTTAAAAAACATACTTTAGTTGTTTTCGTTTGGAACTGCCTTAACAATTCAGTTAGTCTGGGACTAGTTTTAAGCCTTGTCCTTTAAATGCACTTCTTAACGTTTTGGAAAAATTAACTAATGTCTAGTTTGACAATTATATACTTGAAATAATATTCGCATTATATCAATAAATAATAATGTTAATAAGGTGTCTCTGTGATGTCATTTAATGGTGATACGAAAATTAAATCCAAGAACATTATGAAGAAAACTGCACATTATACCTTTTGTCTTACAAAGATGTATGTGAGTGATTCCTGCGGGTACAAAACGACCAACACACAGCTCAAACACAAAAGCGACAACAACCTATGTTTTATAGTTTCATAAATAGAAACTGTACATGTCACCGATGGTCTCAGCTCCCTATGCCAGCAATCACAAAGCTTTTCGGTGGAAACCACAAAACAGAAGTGATTACCCATACAGAGAACTGAAAGTGCTGTGAAAACAGGTGAGAGATGTTTGAACTCATAAGAATTTTGGCTCCTCATGCAAGTGTTGTGTTCACAGACCTCTGCAAGCAGAGGAAATTGTCACCAACAGACACCATCATCACATACACACACATCGAAAAACTGAACTGATGAAAGAAAGAAAGAAAGAGCCCATGTAGGTCAACACACTCCCACACAGTCATCGTTGCTGTCTCCGGTTCCTGGTGCTCACGTGACGTGTTTATATCCGCTGTGTGTTCTACAGATGGGTCAGACTGAAGCCTGCAGTAGTTGTGGCTCACTCAATGAAGCATCATGACATCCAATAAGAACTTTAAACCACCACTGAAACAGCAGCTCAGCGTGGAGAGCTACATGCTAGATGGCACGCAGAAGAAGAAAAGCCATCTGTGGCGACGACGTTCACTCAACAATTCAGTAAAAGATTCAAACAATGGTGAGACCAAAGGACGGACATTATCAAGGACGTGCAGTCAGGTGGGACGATGCAGAAAGTCTACTTTGAGAATCCTATGTTAGGATAGAAAGACATGTTCCTTGGCAACATGAAGGCTTACAGCTAATTATTGTTAAACTGTCAAATTTCTTTTATAACCCAATCATTCAATAAAATATGTGTATTTTTATTATTGGTATGAGGTTTAAGATGTATCAAATGTTTCCTTGCAGCTGAGTAGAACACGCTTAACATCTTTAGTGGATTACACGGATCCTCAGAGGTAAGACTGAATCGCTGTGATATCACATCAGCTGCAAAACTTTATTTATGTTATGTTCGTGCAGATTTTTGTTAAAATCTCCTGTGTTTTGCACAGAACAGTGATTGTATTGGAGAAACAGGACAATGAAGCCTTTGGATTTGAAGTTCAGGTATGTTGGGTAACCTATGTTTTTATGGAATCAAATGCATGCAAAGGTCTCATTGAATTATGACTAAGCTACACACTTGACATGGGCACACTTAATATAAATGCAATTGTTAAATGTTATTTGAAAGCAAAAAGTGGCATTAAGATGTCTACTTCACTTCCATGTTTAACAGACGTATAGAATCAAGCATGGTTCCACTAATGGTTAATAACCTTTGCTCTACACTCAGTTTTCAACAAAATATTGTTAGTTATTTTTAACAGAACTTGTTTGAACAGCATATTATTTTCTTTCAAATAAATGCAACTAGTATGATGTTTGTCATTTTAAAGTGACTCTCGTCATTTCAAATCTATTTGACTTTCTTCCGCAGAACACAAAAGAAGATATTTTGAAGAATGTTTTTAACCGGTGCCCATTCACTTGCATTGGTTTTGTGTTCATACAATAGACGTGACTGGGGGCTACCAAGTCCTGTTCAGTTACCAACTTTATTCAAAATACAGTATCTTCTTTTGTGTTCTGCGGAAAAAAATCATAAAGGTTCGAAAGTAAATGATGACAAAATGTTCACGTGTGTTTTAAGTGTATGTGCACTCCCACGGGCAATTCAGCAGATTGTAAACGTATGTTAACGGTTTCTGATGACGTATTAGTAATAATCCTTTGGGATGTGTTTCTCCGGCAGACTTACGGTCTGAAGGGGAAGAACAGCAGTATGGTGGAGATGTGCACATTTGTATGCAGCGTGCAGGAAGGCAGTGCAGCAGAAGCTGCAGGTCTGACCGCTGGTGAGACGGTTTTCCACATCCTTTATTCAGTGTTAACCCTCCCATCTGACCTTGTTTACACTGCACCATCCCACCCACACCACGACTGCATTTACCAGTAGCTGATGCATCGATTTTGGTCTCTGGTTGGTTTGACCCTCAAAATGTTTTATGATTTTTCATCAGTTAATTTGCTGTCTGAAATCAACACAATCTTGTCAAAAACAGATTGAATGTTTTACCAAAGGGAGCTAAATGACATATGAAAAAATCCAGCTGTTGCGTGTGTGTGTGCTCGTGTTCATTGTCAGATTTGTGTAGACAATTATTTTAGTGTTGCTTATTGTTATAGTGTCATCTCTCTTTCGCTGTAGGTGATATTATTTTGTCAGTAAATGGAGTCAGTATTGAAGGCGCCACCCATCAGCACACTATTGAGTTGATCAGAGAATCCACCAATGAGCTCAAGTGAGTTTATACATCAGACACACAAAATATCTAGCCTACATGGCATCTCCTGCACATGTCCCTCACTTCTTGGAAGAATTCATAATCCTGAGAATGATCTCAAAAAGTATTGAACTGCCCCACTGCCTGGTGCTTACCCACACCAATGGGCATTTCTGAAATTGTGAGTTTTGTTAAGGAGTGGAGTGCAAATCCCGTAGGCTTGAGTTTTTAAAATGTAGAATTTTAAGACTTTATCCTCTAACTTTTCAATCTGCTGTGCGAAGGTTGGAGACCGTCAGTGGGAGCGTTGTGAAGAGAATTGAATTAGAGAAAAAGATGCATTACCTTAAGGTCTGTATCTGTAAATGTGCCGTCATTGTGTTACTGTGTATAGCTGAATATGTTTTGATGGAAAATTAGTCCAGTACGTTTTACACAAGAGTCAGTTTAATGATGTGCCGATTAACATACTGAGAAATGTATCAGAATGACTCACAGATACATCTCGCTTTGGTGTTTTCGCTCTGCGCAGCAAACTCTTCGTGAGAAATGGGTGGAACTGCAATATATCACACGTCAGGAAAAACGACTAACACGAGGTGAGATTAAAAAAAACTCTGACCACTGTATATGACAGAAGCAGGTTTACAATAGTGATGATATAAGTGTCAAGTGCATAATTCTCCACTTGGTATACACGTGGGCATTAAATATAAAGGTCAGTTTTTCAATAGTGTTTAGTGTGATTTTAGTGCAACCTTTTAATTTCTTAAAAGATAAAAAGGCTGTGGTTCTGTACAGACACAAGTATGAACTTATGTAAACTGATCTATTGTCTGTACTGTATGTTTAAAAAGGTCTCCACATTTCAGACAATCTGAATGAGACTGCGCAGCATCCATCTGTGGACTCTCTGATGTCTCTTTTGTCTCCCACGGGCCGCTCTGACCAGCGCTTCTCCAGCGACAGCAGCTGCCGTAGCATAGTGACAGATTATGCCATCAGTATTTGATGACTCAAGCCCTTTCAGCCCCACAGTGTCAAATGAGGGCTTTTTCCATCTAGATGGGGGTCCTTTGCGCCCACTGAGCCGAACACGCAGCATTAGCCTGACAAGCAGTAATAGTTCACTCTCTCCAGGCTGGGAAAATTCATCATCTGTGTTTGGGACCATGCCACGGAGAGGCAGAAAAGGCAGCGTCCGTAAGCACCTCATGAAGTTCATACCTGGTCTAAATCACTCCCTGGAGGAAGAGGGGAGCAGTTAAAATGTTTACAACCAGTGGCTGCTGGTCTGACTGAATCTAAAGTGACCCGATGTCCAGATGTCATGATAATCATGGATCTTCTTAGGTTGAGTAAAAGGAGCGGAGTAGCACATAAGCATTACAAACTGCAGGGGGGAAGATCTCTATCTTTTATTTCAATTCTACCGGGGAACCAAATGCATTAACCATCGATTCTCAAGAAGTCTGCACGGTCATCAATAGCCCACATTAATATGTATAGCACAAACAAACTGTACTGAGCGAATATTATGGACACACTTTTTGAAACACAAGCAATTTGTCGAACAAACTGGACAGTAGATAGTTAAACTGTGCATTAAAATATTCATCTATAAAACAGGGGCACTATGTGGTATACATCTTTTGAATTCTTTTTAAGAAGTAACGACTCTGTAAATGTTTTTTCTTAAAGGGATGGTTCACAGAAAAAGATTTTAAATCATTTGATCATTTACTCATCCATAAGTCATACACGTTTGAAATGGCACGAGTAAATTTTACTTTGGCGAACTATCCCTTTAACTTGAGATTAGTTCAAGCCTTTAAATCTTTGACTATATGAAAAAGAACGAATGTAAAAGCAGCAGTCGGTATGTGAAGTTCTATTAACCTCCTTTCCTAATTTGATCACAATTGTTTTCAATCAAAATATATTTTAGTTAAAATATGTCATGCAATACATTCATAAAATTTGAATGAACGTTTCTTAAAACGTTGAGCCAAACAGTTATCACTAATCCAAACAACTCCTGTAGGTTAATAAATGCCTTCTGAAATAAAATGATATGTGAGTTGTAAAAGATTGCTTGTGAAATGGTAAAGGTTTGTATCAAAATCAAAGCTACTGTAAGGCGTCACTACTCAAATGATATTGCATGATATTGATCAATTAAATATGTTTTGTTGTATGATTAAATATGTTTCAAACGTAGTTGTTATATGGCTGTAACATCAACTTCCATTATATGAACATAGAAAGATGGCACATTTGAAAGAAATTCTTTGTGTTCAGCCTTATACATCTTATACATCTGGAATGGCATAAAGAATAAAATTTTGGGTGAACTACTCCTTTAAACTGATGTTGTAAAATGCTGAGACTGTGTGATCAGTCTGAGTGTGTCAAAACTTCAAACCACAGAAATATAGAAAAGATCTTCATAACAGGATGTGGTCTGATACAGGTGCTACCTTTAAAACTATTTTCACTTACTTGTGTGATCTATATAACGGAAAGTTTCATTTTAAACTGAATGTATAGACATTTTAATGTGTAAAAAACATTTTGTGGAGGGCATTCATTTTTTGTTTGTGCAAGGTAGAAATAAAAAAAAGCTATGGGGAGATTTTCTCAGAAAACAGTTGTAAAGTTATTTGTGTTTCTGTAGTCACATCACATACAGGATGTGTATACAGTATATTTCAGACCCATTTGAAAATGAATTTGAATATGTTAATATGAGGTTAATCCAATATTTATAATAGTGTAATGGCATTTGAATGTGCTCTAGTTGGAACTAAACCATTTTTGAAAGCATACAATATATCACATAGAAAGTTGCAGGGTTGAGTTTTACAAATTGCATAACTCTGAGAAACATATAAGATAAATAAAGGTAAGTGTATGTCTATATGTATATTCACTATGCTTTAAAGTACTGGGCAGTTGCTAAGGTGCTCAAGACAGCCCACCCCATGTCTCTACAATGTTCCAATGCAGAGATATAGGTCTTGCCTAAATAGTTGCTAAGGTACTCTGTTTGGTTTCTAGGGAGTGGCTCGGCAGCTGCACACTATTAATACTCCAAGCCACGAGTAAAACTAACCAGCCTCCATATCTTTGCGATGTTCTGATGCAGAGATAAAGGTCTTGCTAAAAAGTGCCCGGGTGCCCTGCTGCTCAACCCTCTATTGCTTGTCTTCAACCCCTCTGCCACTCCATGGACCTGAGCCCCCTTCCCTCTCTGTCCCGCCACTTTATTTAGGTGTCAATGAGCTCTTCATGCAAATTTCTTGCACGTGATTGACACGAGAGTCAATAAAATATATCCCTTCAGACATCTTGACCATGACCAGCGTGTCTATAATTACAGCGATTATTAATTAGCCAGTGATTAGCATAGGTTAGTTCCAACCCAAATTCAACTCACCTAGGAGCCGACTTGACTAGACCTGAATTACAGGCTATCAAGAGCTAGCTGTGTTGTCAAGAATGCATTTGGCGACAGATGGTGAGTTTCTAACCACAATTAGCCTGGACCAGGATTCCCCAACCCTTTGAGGACCACCTCAAAAAGTTAAGTAACAGAGCCTACTTTTTTGTATAACAAGCAGGTGATGAGAGGTGCTTGTGAACCTATACTTTTTACGCACAATGCATTCAGATTTTGAGTGTACAGCCGATGTTTGTCTAGTGTCAGTCTTTGTTTTGTGTTAAACGGTGGTTCAACTCATTGTTTTTGTCTTGGTTCCTTGTTTTACTGTTTGCTGTATGGATTATTATTAAACTTCACACTGCATGTCTCTCCTCCCTGCCTGGCTTCCAAGTCATTTTTCACAAATACAGAAGTACTGTCCACCTCTGCTGTGAAGTTAATGTGCCTTTGTGTTCCACAGGAAAATGTCATATGGTTTTGGAACCACACGAGAGATTAAATTTGTCATGATTCTGCCTAATCTTGTCTTGGTTTTCTGGTCTAGGGGCAGAATCATGACAGACTCACGTGTTTTATGTGGAGAGAAACATATTATTGTCAATCAGGACATAATATGTGTTCTCTCCAGTCTCGTCATTGGCCCCGCCCCTCTCGTTCCTAGTATTGCTTTCCTCCCGTGTCTCATTACCCACACCTGCCCATTGTTATCTCCTTTGTTAGTTTTCCTATAAGATGCCCTCATGTCTATTGTCTTGTGCTCGTTCGTTGTACTTGTTACCCTGTAATAGAAGCCTTGTCTGTTGCCTTATAAGGCTGGTCCTGAAAGCTATGTTAAGTTTATGCTAGTCTTGTGAGTTTTTGTTTCGGTCTTAGTGTTTTGAAGTCCTCCTTCAGTTCTTGTATGTTCTTTTACCCCATTATGGGCTTTTGTTTTGTATTTATTAAAATCTGTTAACCCCTTCACCGCTGCCTGCACTTGGGTTCTTCCTTACCAAACCCTGACATGAATTATTACAGAACTGTCATTTTATTTATTTATTAAAAATATAAGTTAATCAAATGAACTCATTAACACTGTCGTATAGAATAAACAGAACCTTGTTCAAACCACATTAAAACGCACTTCATTATAAAACACATCTTACCCAAACACCAAAATACTAAAAACAAATTAACCAAGAGAGACCTGAAGCTCTTCTGTTCTAAACCCCAAGTATATATAATTACACAAACATCCTAAACTTTACAAAGAAAAAAAGAACGTCACATAACCCCCAAAAAACAGTTGTCTGTGACAGGGAGTGGCGATGGTGCTGAAGCTGTGATATTTTATGTACGTCACTGAGTGTAGTAGTGTGTGAACTGCCATTTTTGTAGAGTGTTGATGGGATCACAGCCTTTCAGGAGTATGCCATCACTATTAACTTCAGCCTCCAGACACATGGGTTGGGAATGTCCTTCCATCATCAGATGTTCCACCTAGACAGATTCATACAGAGGTCTTAGGTTAATCATTGCTTGGAATCTGATGAAAAGTCCAGAAGAACTTCCCGTTTCAGTTTTTTTAACACTGCACAAATGTTTGAACAGAATACAACCAAGAGAACATTTGAATGTGTGTTATTTTACATATGTAATTACATGCCATTAGCTCTGTGTATATACATACAGAAGGTGTGCCTGTTTACCTCTAATTTGGCCTCATTTATCAAAACAACAATCATTTATGTAACATTCTTATTCCATTGTTTAAATTATCGTACGTTGATAAATGTGGCGGATGAAAACAATCGGCATGTAAAAATCATACCCCTATAAATTCAGCCTCACAACTAGAGTTTACAACACGGTAAATGTAAACTGGTCAAGAACACGTCCATGGAAATTTAACCTTGGAAGTTCAAATCAACCATCGTGTGTGTTTTAATAGGATTTATTTTAAATATAGAGAGAAAGACACATTTAAAATCTGTTCAAAGCATGTGAACAACCTTGAACTATTGAAATACAAAGAATGAGGATGTAACAACTCGTAATGTAATAACCACACAAAATATAATAACTGCATGTAACATAATGAATACTACATATGTCATAAAGTGTTCTTAAATTTAGCAAATAATGTAATAAGTTGAATATGACAAATTATATCATGATCACGACTGGAAGAAACCAGTCTCGGATACAACTACAACCAATGTTCCTGAGGGAGGGAAAGAGACATTTTGTCGAGGGTTGAGCTTCAGAACTTTCAAAAGTAATTTCGAAAGGCCAACGAAAATTGCCAACTGGAATTTGCATGCCATTATTAGCTTGCACATACGAGTGTAAGAGAATGATGGCAGGCACCATCCATTAAGTTTTTTGCTGAGGAATATGAGAAGTGATAATGAAATCTGTCAATTTATGGTAACCCATCCATGGTGAATACTGAACACATAGACTGCATACATCCGGAGCAGTGGGTAGCTATCACTGCAGCTCCCGGGGAGCCACTGGGGGTAAGGTGCCATGACTGCTTAATGGTTATTGTGTCCTTCAGACAACGGAACCGCATTGTGGCATGACTAGCACACTGGTTACAGTCAGAACTGAGACGTACCCTTTCTGTTGTTCACCAAAGATGGAACCCAAGGGGAGCATCTAGTAATATTGTATTTGTCGGTTCAAATCGGAGTAGTAAAAATGAATCCCCCTCAAAAAACACAATAGACAATGTGAAGCTGACGTGATGCCCTAGCTTACATGTTGCAACTGCGGCGCCATCTTGGAAGGATCATACTCCACTGCTATTATTGTTTTGATATGTACCGTTACTTGTTTTGTTTTGGTATATGGAGAAATCGAAAGAAAAAGAACCAGGGGCTTTTCCTAAACGACTCTGCGTAATGCCATAGTTATATTTCCTAATCAAACAAGAGAAACAAAACACTGCATTGAAGGCCCCAGCAGCGATCCTCCCAAGATGGCGCAAAACATTCAACAGGGCGTGACGTAGCTTCACATGCTCTAAAATAGTTAGCTTTCCTAGGAGAGAAAACTTTGCCCATTTCCTACCAAAACTCCACCAGACTTGTGCACCCAGTGTTGGTGTGGTTTGATGTTGTCACATGGTTCCATGATCACATGCATTTCCCGGGAAGCCACACAGGAAGTGTTGTGTCGAAGCAGCATTAACCAGGTGTAACTAAAGTGCTGACTCTAGAGGGAGAATACAAAAATATAATGATACCGAGCATTCATGATGCAAGGTTACACTATTTTAAACTAGAAGATTATCTGATCATTTGAATTCACCTTATTTGATAGATCACATTTATCAAAAGACAGACTGCCATTTTGAAAGATCAAACATTTTCTGGTCCCAACGTTAAATATCTAAAGAAGACAGGAAAAAGGTCAGAATGTAAACGAGTGATTTAGAACATTCTTACTCAAAGTGTCCGAATGCAATGATTTAATTTAAACAATTTAGCATACAGTGGTATGTTTTTTCCACCTACCAGCCCATCAGCCTTGACCAAAGGGGCATTCAGATCTGGGTAGACATTGTCCAGGTACCATTTAAAGCTCTTGCATTTGAGTTTTTCTCTTAGTTGAATCTGTTCGGTCAAATTCCCTATATCAGTTATGCTCTTGTCCAGCAGGTGATGGTAGCCATGACTGTAGAAGATCTCTTTATAGTCATCCAACCACACCTCTGCTACCCTGGCCAAGTTCCTTTCAACTGTCTTCACACGGTCTTTAGGGAATTTATAAGGATTATCACCGCGGAAAATGTGGCCCACACGAGAGCAGGGGATAATCTCAATCTCACCACCACACATCCAGATCTACAGCACAAATGTATTATTTTTAAAATACTATTTTATATAAAACAGCAAATGACCTTGGTAGTATATTTATATACCTTGAAAGAGATTTCCATGTTTTCACCTCCCCACACGTCCAGGCCTGGGTCATATGACCCCAGCTCATAAAAATATTTCTTATCTATAGAGAAAAGACCACCTGCCATGACAGGACACCTGTGAAAATATAAAAAAAACATACAAATAAAGGTGCACTCAGAACACGCTAGAGCTTCTATCACACATACTATTACTCGGGACTGTTGTATTGACATGGTTTCCACCATTGTTTTGAAGGTGAACATTTTTTTTAAATGTTAAATTACTTTTTCTAGGAACACTCACATCTAATCATTATCAAAAGCAAATACAAAAATAATGATTTTGAAACAGATTATTGGTGGTTGTGCCAAAATTCATGTTAGGATCTATCTTTACAATAATTTGCTGTTGAAAATGAACTAGTGAATGATGGTAAGGCCTGTTTGACATTGTTACCACAGATCAACATGATTTCCAAACGTTTTCTTGTGTGTGTCTCTAGATGCTGCACAGAACATGTGGTGGAAACCTAACGGATACCATAAGTACCAAGGCGCTGGAACTACATATATTTGCTGACAGCGCTATCTGGTGGCCAAAAGTTATGAATGGCTGCATTACAAACATTTTATATTTTAGTTATAAAACTATATATATTTATGTCATTTTTATGATCTTTTTGTTGATCCTGATTTGTTGAGCCAGTCTTTATAAACTTTACACATGTGTTGTGTGTCATTGTTTTGAAAATCCTACTAAAATAATTTATAATAATAATAAATAATCTTCTAAAAGCTGAGCTTTTGTTTATACTCAATAGTATGGAGTATCTTTAACATTGTCAGCTGGACATCACTGCAAATATATTATCATTAATATTAGCAGTACTTATGCTAGTTATGCGAAAACTAAAAAATAATTGAATACTCAATTGTTTGAGAAACAGTAGCCAATATCGAAGCAGCCAACTTAAAATCACTATCTACCCAATATGCTACAAAAGTCTGATGTTACCTGATGGGGTCTGAATCTGTCATCTGATTCTTTTTTATATATTCTTCTGTCAGAGCGCTCCAGCCAAACACCAATGGCCATCTGAAAATCCCTCTTTGGAAATTATCAACCAGCATATAACTGCGTGGACCAAAACAGTAAAAATGATGATTTTATTGAATACATTTTGTCAGCTCAGTGCACAAACGCTTTCTTTTTATTACCATTATAATAATATGGTAATCAAACAGTATCATGGAACCGCCACAGTACTTCATTACCTCATGTCCTTATCGTTGATGACCTCAATAACAGGACAGACCACTTTTCTGTGGTCCAGACGAACTCTTTCTAACAGCGGCTCCAGCCACCCTATGTTACACTCAACATGAGAGTCCAGAAATGTCAAGACTTCACCTGCACAAAGAACATTAAAGGCTTACAGTGATGATAAGCGATGTGTACCTCAGAATGATAAAAAAGCACAAATTTTAAACCTGTGACTGTATGACAGTGACAGCAGAATGACATATTTACATGAGAAATGGAATTAAATGTTTACATTTACGGATTATGGCAGTAGTACTGCGTTTGAGCCCAATAACCGAGGGTGAGTAGGGCACAGACTAACATGTGTTAGTGACATGGACCGTTTACATAGTTACATAGGGTTGAGCAATTTGTGCTCTTGGTATTTTTCACTCACAGTCAAAAGATAGTTTCCTGTGAAGTTGTGGAAAGTTTTAATGTGTTTTCATGGAGATACTGGAGATGTTTTGGCGACATGAAAGGACATTTCATCACCATGTGTTTTTTTTAAACAAATACTCAACCTAGTTTTTGTTTTAAATCAAAAACTAGGTTGTAGAAACAAGCTTTAAGCGTTTATTTGTAGCAGAGACGTGTATGTTGTAAAAATCGGATTGATCAATTTATTTATCAAAAAGCGTTAAGTTGTGCTCCGCTGTCCCCCTAAATCCAGTTAAACCAGCCTAAGCTGGTTTTGATTGGGCATCCCCAGCAGATTAAACTGTTGATGTTGGCTGGTTTTAGAGGGGTTTTGACCACTTTTCTTTGGTCAGGCTGGAATTTTACAATGCATTTACAGGAAAATGTCAACCCCTTTGCATCCCTATCCCTAGACTTTTATCCAAAGTGTCCTTAACATTTTGTCTTGTGTGTTCCTTTGGAATAAGGTAATAAACTACAGGAAGACTCATTTCATTGTTCTTGTTTAAAAAGAAGCTTTGCCTTTTTATAATGAAGCAGACTGAATGATATTGACCTGTAGCGGCATCGGCTCCAGCAATCCTGGCTCGGATGAGGCCTTGTCTCTCTTTTAGACGGATGATTCGAACTTTAGAAAACTGGGACATATACACATCCAGCTGCTCCTTCAGGTAGTCTTCAACACAGACAGAAAAATAAGATATGTAGGATTAACACTAGCACCGCTACGGTGTAAAATTTCCCCGTTGATGTTTTTAAAATACATTTTCAATAAGTCAAAGTCTCACAGTCATTAAATTGTGTTATTTACAACTCCCTGTTGTTAAGAAAGTATTTGGATATAGCCAGATTAAAAATAGGGCATTTATACCTATTAGTGCCATCGGGACAATTTACCCATATAATGACTTTATTGTTTGCGCTGTCTTTGAGCAACGTGTTGGCTTACTGCAAACAGACACACATTGCACATTCAAATGAAGTTGTATTATCCTAGTCGGCTTTAAGGCATCCACCTGTCAGATACTTCCTGACCTGCCCTGTTTTACACGTATGCTACTTCTGTGACTACGTGTCATTATTCACAGCAATATTTTGGTTTATTTTATATTACGGTCAATTATATGTTTTTCTTACACAGCTTACACAACAACTATAGTCAAAATGATGAAATAGACGACACACTTCATTACATTCTTATGCACAGAGGATTACCAAGAGTAAGCTATTTCATGGTTGCATCATTCGAACATTTGGACAAGAACACTGATAACTATATTCATATTACAAAAAGTATTTTTAAATATTGGCCAAAGTTGCTGTATTTTTCTATTATTACCAAGGTTAAAAATAGATAAATTTATATGCCAACACCCAATTAATAATCTACAGCATACTATTATGTTATTGCATGGAGTTTATACTTTGAACTTTTTTTGCACGTGCTTTTCATCTTCTGTAAAACACTTTTTTCCCAAAATCTCCTCGTGTAAATAACTGTAATGGCATCCTTCTATTTATGGTGTAAGACAAAACATGCAAAATGATTTCTGATTTCCAATAGGATATGTATATTGTTTAATAATGTCGTAACATGTAATAAGACCATATTAGTTCAGTTTCATGAATTGTGTTTGGAATCGAGAAAAACTATAAGATGACGAGCCAAAACTATTTAGTTGATCTCAGAATTAGTGAAATGAATCATGGCTAACTGCATATATAGATTTTTTATAATAAAAGCATTGGTAACTGAACAACTGTATTCTATAAAGTACAGATTTACCATCATGCAGGCCTGTGATATGTAAACTAAATCGACTAAGTGCACATTTATTTATAATAACAACAGATTCATTTAATCCTACCTTTGGTGCTGCAGTCATCCACCAAAATGACCTCCTTCAGCAGGTGTGGAGGAGACCTGTTGAGTACACTGTGCACGGAACGCAGCAAAGTGGACCAAACCTCATCCACAAAGCAGAAGATCACACTGGTAGTGGGTAGGTCATCATGAACAAGGCTCTCCGAGCATCTACAAAACATAACCAAGAGGTGTTGCATCAATTGCCATATTTTTCATTTAAAAAATCTGCCAAAATCCGCAGCACTGGACCAGTTTTAGGTGAAAGTTAACACTCACAAATGGGGTCTGGTGTCCGGGATGGCCCTGTCTACTGGTATCTGATCACTCAGGAACACATTAAAATGTCCTTCACCCCAGCGTCTTCGGCTCTCAACTTCTTTGTCTCTGGGGACCTTTGCAGGCTGTCCAAACTGACCGATAGCCTTTGGGTCTCTGGGTCGGTCAGTCACATCAAGGGCCATGATCTTATGAAGCCTTCCTGATCTTCTCATCCTTACATCGGTGGAGTTAAAAAGCATCGCTGCTTCCTCCGATGGTCCGCGAAGGATTAGTTCAGTTGGTTTTTGGATGAAATGTGTTTTGTTGGAAGAATGTATTTCCGTACTGTCAATATTAATGTCCGATTCGTCATTCCCAGGTTTGAGCAACTTATTGACTAGGTTCTCATGTTTCCCAACATCCTTATGTGACTTTACTACCGTGTTATTACGATGATGTTCTTCATCATCATCTAAATGTGTTCCAATCATTTTGGCCTTCATAGTTTTCGTTTCATTGTTTTTTTCAGGGATGATGATGATTTCTTTCACGACCGATTTCATGGTTATAAGCACATTGCTTCGATTACTGTCCTCCTTATAAGCTTTCCCACCATTCAAATGGTTTCGTGCAAGATCATTGGTTTCTTGTCTCGCCTTTGCCCCCCTTCTGTACACATCCTTGACCTTTCTATCAAACCTATTGCCCTTTTTAATGAAAGTCCCTTTGTCTACGTTTACTGGTTGCAGTGGATGTTTAAAGCCCATATCCTCTATATCGTCTTTCCGTCTTCCCTGTTTCTGAGCAAACTCTCTCTCTTTGAGATCCTGACTTACATCGTTAAAGGACATCCTCAGTGCTGCGATGTCAAAAAGCAACCAGATGACAGAGGCGACGAACACGAACGCCAGGACCCTCCGACTGCCCCTCAAATACTTCCGAAACTTCATTTTATGTCAAACTCGCAAAGCGTCACATTCAGCAAACTTGCACGATAGAAAAATATGAGTGTCAACCTTGTTTAAGTGTTTACAGTCTGTTTACAGAGACACTCTGTACCTAATGTACAAACCAGTGGCTGCATTAAAGCACTTGTGCCAATGAGGAACTAGGCTCAAAGGAAATCATTACAAAAGTACAACCAGCACGTCTTAAGGTTAGACGTCGTCACTATCGCGAAAATGGGAACGGGGTTCGGTTTTACCTGTCAATACAAACAGTGTTAACTTTGTTTATATGTCTACAAAAGTGAAACTTGGCGAGTCATGCGTTAACTCGCAATGTGCGTGCGTGGCCAGAGAGGGGCGCCGTCCTCCATTAAACTCCCTCCATTCAAACATGACTGCGTGGCAACATTTCTGCGGTCCGATCATCTGAGGCAAACTGTTCCCCTTGCCCCCTTAAGCGATTCGGGTCTGTATATCCATACTCGATCAATATAGCCACGTTAAATCCAAGAAGCGCAAACGCGGAGCGACGCGCAACGTGCGAAACTTCCTCACGGGGTCCGCGTCGAAAAGTTAGTATTCGCACACGTGCTGCTTGTCTTGTCGGGTCTTTATATGCTCGCCACTTGTGTCGATAATCCACTCAATTCTTATGAGCGTCCTCCAGCGGTTTTGAGGCAGCCTCCTGTCAGACAGACACTCACTTTCCTGCTGGAGCGAGTCCCGACCAGACCTGCCCTGTTTTACACGTAGGTCGCCTACTTCTGTGACTACGTGTCATTGTTTTGCAGACATATTTTTGACAAATGCATTCTGATCAGGGAGTGGCCATACAATTCCAATTCAGAAAGCATTGCATATGATGTAAAACATGAACAAATGCGTCACATGGTAGGCTGCACAGTACTTGGAATGGTTTGACGTGTAGGTTACCATGTGTAGATCCATTGGGACCTTTTGGGGGTACTTCATTGATATTAGTAGTATGTGTCCAAACCCTTGACAAGTGGGTTAAATACGATTGTAGATTAAAGTTTTGTACCATGGCATCGCCACCTGATGTAAAAGAGTCGTCGGCTATTATACACCATATAGGCTAGATGCTCTGGTTCACTTTAAATGCGGATATTCAGATCAGGTTTGTCTGGTTAAACCTGCTGTTATTGGAACGGTCACTAGTTTAGAATACTTCGTTATTGATAGAATATTGCTGTATGGATCACACTTTTTAATTGAAGCGCCCTTGTGGTCTTCCATCAAAGTCTGAAAATGAATATTCTCCTCTGGAGTGGCAATCCTTTAGCATATCTTATGACTTATTATGGTATTACTGAATTCAAACCCTTAGGGAGAGATGCAGACATTTGCTGTCAGATGGGATGCTGGTTCCCTGGCCATGTGGCTTGAAAGTCCCATATTGGAGCTTTTAATTTGCCTCAGGTCAGCCCTCCAGCACCAAGACGGCACCCACAGTTTACCATACTGTTTCTTCATTGGCCAATCACACTACATTCACTCACTCACATTGACTGTTCACTGCATATTTGATATATTCTGAAACTGAGAAATAAAAAGCTTGAATAATCTCAAAATTACCGGCAAGTTTGGCGATTTAAAGAGCGATAAATCAGGATCAGAATTGTTACCGCCATATCATCTTGTGAGATGCCATTCCGGTGAACATTTTTTCTTGTAATGAGCCTGTCGACTGTATCACAGACAGCTGGTAATTGAGATATTTTCAGTCCCTGCAAAAGTGACTCGGGCATGTCCTGAGTCGAGCTGAACGATTCCGCGTCGTGTTTTTGTAACATACTAATTAGGCCTTGGAATTAGAATTACAACAGTTGGTCTTTCATTTGCATAGAGGTCATGTTTAGCTAACGTGTCTCTTGTTGAAACGGACAGCCAGCATGGCTACGGTTAATTCTGACCCAATGACATTTCACCGCTTCAAATTATGCACAACGTGTGAATTCAATTAATGAGAGAATTCATTAAGAAATATGGCTGGTGGAAATGACTGTAATATTTAGTTATGTGAAGTCATTTTCTTTCATTGTGGGAGCTAATTTGTTTCATAATATTTCCCGCGGTACTATCCGCTCATGTAAACTATGATATATGCCATTTGTTAAGGCTTTAATTAATTATGATTGCGTTTTTTACTAAACGTACAGCTTGTTTGGACAGATGGCACTCATCAGGAAGACCTTTCAAACAATTAATTTGAAATCAATTACTTCCTTTTTGCACTCACTCCGACTGCTATGGCACTGGGTGGGAAATCTGTATGCTATTTCCTTCCGCTGTAATTGGCTGTAAATAGCTGTAATGAGCGATCATGTCCCCCTCTGCTTCTGCGGCAGTCAAATAAATAAATTGGCCTGTTGTAATGGTTGTTGTTAGTCTTCCACCATCCCCGCATCTCTAGATACTCCTTAATTAGTCCTGGATTGCAACGTTTGGGCCTGTAGATGCGGCATCTATTATGTCCTTCGCTGTAGTATTTAAACAGGACCCAGACTCAATTATGTAAATCATTCTTTTGTGAACAGGGACAAACCTAGCCCATCGGAGTCCTTGTCAGTCAGTGTGAGTGAAAGACAGAGTGTGGGTGGAGGTGCAAAAATGTCAAGCCAATGCATCCTATAGGATCACATTTTATGTGAAATTTGTTAAAGTTATATACTGCCATAACAAATAAATACCAGCTGATGTGTTTAAAATATACATGGGTCAAAGACGAAGAACGGTTTAAGCATAAACACAATCAATGTAATACTGCTTTAAATTGTTGTTGTTAAAACAATCTTTTCAACAAAAATCGATTTATGACATATTAAAAGACTTATTACTTCCACCCCAAATGCTAAATAGTTGTAATTTGACTATCCTAGGTTTGTCGACTAGAGTTTTGTACTCATTTGACGCACAATAAAATGTAATACGCTACCTTATTCAGGGAGAATAAACGTGTTGTTTGAATTGGTAAATAAATATTGTGTTCCACTGAAGGACAATGTAACATTATTTCAACCAAATGTTGACATTTTAGTCTCTAAAAACTTAGTTGAAACCATAAAGTAGACATTTTACTTACATTGAATGTGCTTTCGATGGACATGAAATCACTTTTGTGATTTTGTTTTGGTGGAGCATCTTTTTATAACAGCATAAAGCTGATTTTTTATTAAATGTATGCAATTATTTCCCCCCTAAACATTATTTCACATTGTCAGTAATACTGTACATTTCCTTAGATTTTTTAGCCGCTAAACACCATTTTGACACTAGATGGCGCGTTAGTTCAGTGTATCTACAAAACCTAATGAATGCAGTGCATGGAAGCCGTAACCTTTAAACGTCGCTGTGGTATACAACTACACGTTGTTTGTTTTAAAATCGAACGATAGCTTTCCTTTTAACTCTTTGCTTAACTTGAATGACTACAATGAGAGGTTATGGCTCAGAAATATAATGCAATACAGAATCCCGTAGGCTATGCAGTGTTGCAGCTGCCTGTAAATGAAATGTTAAGTTTATCAGTTATTTTTATTGTTTAGTTAACAATATAATGAAGTTATAAATTACAATAAAAACGCCAATTTACCCTGGGTGAAGCAAATATAATATTGCAGTGAATGTGAAATCGTAAAAGGTTTAAGTTGGATGAGCAGCTGTGCAACTGACTGTACCTTTCTGTAGTTTTCACAACAAATATTGGTATATAAGGTACACTACTTTGTATCATTAAAAAAATGATCAATAAGATGTTTATTCGTGGTTAAAGATTTGCTTAGCTTTGTCCATTGTGTCATACACATGATAAACTTGTGTTTTCAGTGAGCTACCGTCTCTCTCCTCGTTTTTGACATGGTTATTAGATTTCTCATGTTTTGACTGTGTTTGCATTTGCTTTAACAAATAATGAGTTATCCAATATTATTATGTAAAATGAATCATTAATATACCATTTTATAAATTACTTTTGACCGATGATTAACGGTACGGTTAACCAGCTGTACCGGCTTATCTTTAAAAATACATAAAATATCATTTTACTCGTAAAAAAGGTGCTGCTAAAAGGTTCCTTACGGCGATGACATTGAAGAACAATTTTTGGTTCCCCGGCTATTTATTTCTTCATTTTCTATAGTCTAAAGAACCTTTATCCACTTCAAAGAACCGTTGTGAATCAAACGTGTATTTATGGTTATATTTATGGAACAATTCAGTAAAACATGGTTCTTCTTTGGCATCATGAAGCACCTCTTTTATGAGTACCACATGAAGAACAAAACATGTTCACAGTGAAGCAGAATGGCACCTTTAAGGGAAACTTATAAACATAATCGCAGGTGTTATGATTATTAGTAAATTCCAATACTTAAATGCTTTGACTTCATACTGTAAGTGCATCACTCATCAGAAATATCGATTGCCAGCGATGCTTTAGTGAAGGGTGGTCTGGCTACGTGTGGGTTGTTCTGTCAGCAGAGGCAGCAGTGTTAAATGTCAGTCTGTAATGCACGCGGAACAGCACCTCAGAGTTTGGACAGTAGCTGTATTGGCAACAAACATGCCCTGTGGCCAGCCTGGAGCATGACAGACGAACTGAATCCTGCTTTAGTGCAGAATCAGAAATACTTTAAATAAAAGACCGGACAAATATCCTTGTATGAAAATATTTTCGAATCAGTCGTTTAAAGATGTGTTTAAGAATGATTGAAAACCGACAAAATTCAAGGATGAAATAATAGTGAAATCAAGTCAGATGAGCCTCCATTGTTTAAAAAGGAATGATGTCAATAAACTGGACTGAATTGCTCATCGAAGGAATTAAAACAAATAATGTTGTGCTTGTCTTATGTACAGGATTTGCCCAAAAAAAGCTGATCCATTACTATAGTGTTTTTTAGAAGCCAAACAATCCGTTTTTATCTTTACTCATGACAGGTTTGACTACTTTTTCAATAGATTCAATAGGTTTCAGAACAACTTGACTCAATTTGTATGAAGCCTATTGCCAAACATGACTTTTTATTATCACACAGCGGAGGAGATGAGAACACAACGTGTCCAAATTAACTTCCCCTTTCGGCAGTAAATGAAATCAATTCTCTTCTTTATGTTACTTTTTCATCTGGCTTTTGTCTTGTTGTGGAATCTTTTCTTCCTCTGCCTCATTCATCTGTTGTGCCCTTTCTCTGATCTGATAGCATTAAACATATAATTAAGCCATAAAGGAAAGGCTGATGAGCATTGCAGATGGTAATTGCGTCCTACGTTTGAATGAAATGATATGCATTGCCACAATTTACAGCCTGTTCCTCATATTTTATTCAGAAACCTTTTATCTCTTTTCCCTCAGAATTATTCCGCAATAAATTTAGACATCTTATGAATAGCAGCTGTGATTGAGGCAGAAGCTAGAAGACACGAGGGAGAGGAGAAAAGAATAGAATGGCAAAAAGGAAAATTGCCAATATTTTTGATGCTTGAAATTATCTGTAATAGAAAGCTTATGTGAATTCCACCCATGCTTCGGTTTTTCTGGGTTTGGAAACAACCGTGTTAAAGTTACGTGCTCTGTAATAAGAGAATACATCATCTGATCCTTATACAAAACAGTAAAGCAGTGAAGGCCGAGGACTTTCTTTTTTCCCAGCCTGCCCTTGAGTAGTAAACAAAGACATAACCAAATGCATTTAATGTCAGACTAATTACCGTTTACGCCGTTCGCAAGGGAAGCATCATTATTTGGTAAATATTGGTCTTTCTTAAGAATCTGCTTAATTCAAATCCGGGTAGATAAGTACATCAGCAACACATGTTAAGGACAGACATTCAACGCACAACATACAGTATGTTGGTGACCAAGATAATAGTTAATAAAGTTATACTGAAGGAATGGGTCTGTAAATGAGACAAAGATGCAAAATTAGAAAAGTCTGACTGTCGCCTAAAGCTTGCTTATTTATTTTCTCTCACAGAGCAACTCTGGTAAGATTCTGTGGCTAATTTGCAGTTGTTCATTGAATCTATCCTTCCCATTTTACAAAGAAGCGCGACTCTTCTCTATTTTACTCACATTCGGCAAAAGTGCTTTAACACTGTTGCTTTTTCAATGCGACAAAACAAGAGTGGGACATTCATTGATTATACGTCAATGGATTTTTTAAAAACGAGTTTTTTACGTCAATAAGACGATTTGCATTGTTTTGACCTCTGTATTGCCAACCCGATCTCACGGGAATTCGTAACTATTTTACAAGGAGACTTATTCGTATGAACTTGTACTTTGGGATCAAAAACGTAAAATTGCTCAAAAAAACTGCAATATTGATGCCCATCCCCTAAGCCCGCACATAAAACTAGCATAACTGGCTCGACAGCAATCGTATAAAAAATTTACGAATGAGCCAAAATTAGCAAAATCATAAACTAGTTACGTAATATTGTGTAGGTATTGCTACCGTACGTCAATTTTCTGGAGTTTACCACTTTTCATCACCTTTTCAGTATCAGTATTACTTCAATTTCTAGTATCAGCTTGTGTTTTTGTGAATATGTCTGAGCTCCGAACAGACCCACTAGTATGTATTGCCACGGTTGTCGTTCTTTCTCACATTTTTAAGTGGATTATTTTCGCAGTGTCTCTAGGGCTGATATTGTGCTAAAATCACATTTTCTTAACCGTGGGACACATTTAATAATTTAAGATTTGGACCTTGGCCTGTCTAAACCAATTATTCCATATATGTTCTTTTAAAAAAACTTTCCTTCCCTTTTCCAGCTGATCATGTCTGCGGGACGAGAGCCAAAAGGAACTGATTGTACTGAAGTGTCCCTGGTGGAATCCTGCTCTCTGCTGATACTTGAGGATGGGTAACACAACCCATATAGGTTTAACTCTGGTGTCTTTTTGACCTGCCAAGTACCAAGGTATGCCAGCTGGCGGGCTTATGGCATGGGGAGTTGAGGGTTAGAGAACGGAAAGCATCAGTTTGTAGACACGTTAGAACTGAGCTCTACCCCAGGCTCCCGCTGTTTAGCCATAGTGTAACTCCATTACCTTTAAGTACTGATGCTTATGTCCGCGACTGACTTTAATAACCCCGTGGCCACTCTGCCAGAAATCCACTTCACTTAGAGGCTTCCACGGCTGTGATGCCTCAGGAAATGCCCGTGTAACTGGAAATAGACTGCATGGAAAGGCAATAGACCGCATGAGAAAGAGAACAAGAAGGAGATAATGCGTTCGATTGATCAGTGCGAACAAATTTAATTTGTAAAATCAATACGAGTTTACAGTTGACAGAGCCAAACAATACATTTATTTCCTGCCTTTGAAAGAAGTTTTCTGGCAGTGAAGAGGAGATGTGCTCTGATTTTGTGTTTGTACTACAGGAACAGAGCCTTCTGCTGCTTTATTGCTTGCAATCTGTATTTAAAACTAATATCAGCCTGCCGTGCATGGCTCAGGGCTACATGCACGTAACCAATCTGATGTATATATACGGAGCCCTCGTGTTCCAATTTTATTAGAATGTGAAAAATACCTTTTCCTCTGCGTTTTTTCATTGGATATCCATTTCTTTGTGTTTGGTGGCTGGAAAGATTGGGTTCTGTGCGCACAACACCAGTGATTTGTAATACCGCTGTGTATGATTTAGCCAAGGCATATTACAAAAGCTGATTCCGGGGAATGGCGAGGCAGGGAATGGAGCGTGGTCTTTGGGTGGGGGTGCATGGGGGTTGGGAGAAAAAAGGCGGTGCCAAGGTTACGCTCAACCTTTCTTTGGTTTTTCTCATCTGCGTGTTTCAGGGGTTAATCCATAGATCCCCTCCAGACACAAAAGCCTTTACAGTGGTTCGCACATACCGTAGGCTTGTGTACAGCCGCACATGGAAAGCTCGTCCACATAGATAAACATTTAGTTAAGGTTAAGTAGCTTCAGGCAAGTTCATCAGAAATATACACAGAACTGACTCGTATCTTATGGTTGAGATGATCTACCACAAAAAAAATGCAACTTATCCTTATACGGTATTGTGGGGTCGTGGGGAGTCCTGAAAGCCTATCCCCGGATATCTCCGTCCGCATAGCGTATAGCGCATAGCGTTCACTCCCAGCACTTTAAAACGGCGGCAAAGAGTTTTGCACGAGCATCATTCAAACTTTCTTCAGAAAGCGGACAAAAAGTTACATTTAGCTTCGCCTATATTCATACAGGCATCTACATGCATACAATGCATCACCGAGGGTTCAAGAGCCGGTGCGACAATGTCCTTTTTTCCTAGTGCATTTATATTTGGCCCAGGTTGGGCAAAGGCCTGAGACGCATATTGTTTGTGTTCATTTGAATAAGGAGAAATGTCAAATTTCCATGGCTGCAGGCTGCTTGCATGTTAGATGATCCAGTCACCGGTGCCTGTGGTTGTGGGGTCGTGGCTGGTCCTTCCAGGTCAGTGTCAGCCATGTGGCGCTTTCGGGCCATAATTGACCTTTTGACAGAGCACAGGGAGACAGCTCTTCTCCCAGGGCCGGAATAATCACTCCCCATCTTTTGATGCGTAAAACTAACCTCAAGTAATTAAAAATGTACGGTTTTGATAAAAACGTGAATATAACGCCTCCCTTGAGCAGCCACACAAAATACGTTCAATCCAAGACTTTCATTTTCGTCTGAAATGTGTCACTAAGTCCTTTTACTGTCATACATTTTGTTTGGAGCTAAAATGTTTTCTTTATGCGACCCTAAGATATTAACAATTTATGTTAATAAAAAATAAATGTCTCGTTGCTAATTCATTATTTCTACTTTACAATGTCACTGAACACTAGCATGCAAACTACATTACCACTAAAATATATTTACAGGCCTGTTTTCAACCACAATCTGCATTATAATCTAGTATAATAAGTGAAGTGAACTAATATCCAGCATTCAACAAAGCAAATACAACTGTAATATTTCTGATGGAACGAGAAAAGGCTTCAAGCTTTTTTCTTTTGTGTTAAAAGTGTTTACAAGACATAAAAAATAAAGACACAGCTCAAACGCCACAGGCTTTGCTGTTGAGAATAGAGTATTATGATATTAATTAAAACACAAGTCGGCTTTCCCCCTCTCTGCGTATAGCCCATGGGGATACAATGTTGCACACTTGATTGAATCAGGTACAAACAGTCAGCTAGGCATTTCGTATTTTGCGCTTGAAGGGGCTGAAAAACAGTGCCATTACTCTGAGTGTGATAGGGAAGTGCTTTCTAAGAGCCGTTGGAATCTGACAGCTCATGAGGCAAGAGCATTGTTTAAAACTTACTGAATTTGAAGATAAATATAGAAGAGACGAGATGAGTAACCATATTAACTAACAGCTTGCCGTATCAAAAAACTACAACATTAGCGCTTAAAATGCATGGACAAAGCTGTCTTTGCGAATTACCTTATTTTATATGTATTTGTAAGTGTTTCATTTTTCAATTCATCCCAAAGGTGATTTTAGGGGTTCAGGGCAGTGCAGTCTAGTCGAGTTTTATTTCTTTAGGAAACTTGCCAGGCTTGGGCTTTTACTTGGGAACAAAATACTTCACTAAATTAAAAGCATACTTTTAATCCTCTACATTTCATAAATAATACATTTGTATATAGTTAAATATATAAGTTATATAGCTATATATAAACAGTATTTAAAGTACATTAGAAAATGTAGTACTTTCCCACTTTTGAAAGTCAAAATACCAGAGAAAAAGGAAGTAAGAGATCTGCGATTGAATAAAAACATTTATATATATATTTACACTCAGGTATAAGGTGCAGATATTTAAACATGTACGTGCGTACAAAGTTTAGGGATGCACTAAATATTATCGGCCATATTGGTGTCAGCCGATAAATGGCCATTTTGAATGTCATCGAGCGAATAATAAAATCTGACCGATATATAAATAATAATTTAATTATAAATAATTCAACCACTTCAGCTGCACGCTGCTCACCACTGAAGTCCAGTACAGTACTGTCTTTATCATGACCATTCACTTATTGCTATTAGCAAAATGTTGTTGATGTACAGTAGATATTTATGAATGTGTAAATTATAGAAGTAGCATATTGTTTGTATCAGACTGCTGTCTGACTGCTTTCTGTCTTGAGACCTGTTGGACTTACTGGACCTATTGAGAACACTTTCTGGGTTAAATAATCCACATCTAGTGTAAAGTATAGGCTTGGTTTACACGGTTTTCAGAGAAAAGACAAGTAACGGTTACTTTGTTTTCTGCAGTAAATGTTTTCAAATAGAAGCAGTCGACAAAATTTGTCGTGGTCCTTTTGTTTGAGTCTCAGAAAATAATATAATAATATTTCGAGACGATATATCGGCCAATAAATCGGTTATCAGCCTCCATAGTGTTAAAGACTTGTTGGTTATCGTTATCGTTAAATTTACAGATTGGTGCATCCCTACTTCAGTTTTATAGACATGTAGTATAAAACGTGCGTACGCACAAATTTGATCGTAGGACAAAAATCGATGGTAGCGTTCATATTTATAAAAACGGTCTTTAAAGGTGTCTGGGTCAGGGTCTGGGCGGACGTACCCTCTTTTGCTTGTTCAAGTGCTGAATGTTTTTGTAAATATAAGGCATTCTTGCCATTCGTAAAGGATTCATATGTTGACAGGTGTTCTTTCCTATTTCAATTATATTAATTAGACATCGTTTATACGGCGGAGATCTAAAACTGTTCAGCTGCACGCAATTTCAAGTTCCTTATCATTTGATAGATTTCACATATGAAAGAGAGTGGTCTCATTTTAGTATGCACTTTGAGAAATGATGGTCAAATCAAATTTAGGACGTATTAAAGGCAGCATTTTATAAATGAGGCCTCAGATCTGAGGTGGTATCATGGCTTTAAATCGACCGTTTTAGAATGATACTGATGTCCAGAGCATAATTGGCTTATACAAATGAACAACAGAGTTATTAATGTAATCGATACTTTATGGTTTTCAGTTCAACTCCCCCCTTCTGTCCACTTGATTTATTGACTGGCGCAGTATAGAAATCACTAGCTGTTTCCCTCTGTTAGAACCTGCCTCATTATTGCGCTTGGTTTGTGCGATGGACACGGACAGGAGAAACTCCATTAGTGAGTCGTCTGCTCATTAAGGATGTGTCCTGCCGAGCTGTGAATATGTAAAGTTTTTAATAAGCTCACTGACAGGATAAAAGTACTATGACTCGGTTTTAATTTGGATGAAAAGAAAGGTAATATACACAATGCAGCAGAGAGATGGCTGTAATTAGATATAGATGCTCCACGTTGTCCTCTGCTTCCTGAAGACGGTCTCTACTTTGGTATCTCACTCCCTGGCTGTGTCACAGTTCACCACTGTCTGTACTACGCAGTGTGTGAGTGAGTTCATAATCTTAGGTGCACTATATGGTGTCATTTTTAGATGCTTTGCGAACTTAAATTGCCGATAAGCCTTGCACGGTGAACACTTTTGTTAAAATATGCTGTCTAGACCACAAGGCACATGTAGTCAATTGTCAAACGAGAACGTTATTTTATGTGTGTGCTTCATAAACTTTATTTTCAAGTGTGCTTGATAAAAGCTATACATGAAAACATTTTGCAGCCAGGCTCTCTCTCTCTCTTTCCTGTATTCTCCTCATTTACCCATCCTCTGTCGTTGACCCCCAAGACTGACTTAAGATGCAGTCCAGGTCATAGCGGACGAATGCTTGAAATATCACAGGACGCCCCAGGCTTACACATTTCGTTTTATGCTGCAGGTACATAGAGAGTGCAGGAGGCAGAGAGCAACTCCTCCTTCTGGCTGACATGCTCTGCCGCAGGACCGCAGTGTGCCTTTATTTCTGCTGCCACATGCAGATCACAGGGTTAATTAGGTCCTAACTATGTAGAGCTCCCAATATATAAAACACCATACACGCTAATGGCACATAATGATTTTTCAGACCCAGCCAGAGTCAATAATGAGTGAAATAATACAGGTAAGAAGTCTGTGATGTGCAAACACAGAGCATTTGAGTGTGTAGGACTTGACAAACATACACACACACACACACACACGTGTGAAAGGGCCCATGTGTTTTGATTAAACATCAAACGGACACATATTAGTCAAAATCCGTCTAGAAGTAAGGTGTGCTGTGTTGTCAGTCACAGCAGACTGCTCGTAGAGAGGCTGTATGTTATTGATAACAAGCCTTGTGTTTTTAAACCCAGCCTAAACAATAGATTCTTGCCCTGTTGTGCCCCACTGCACAACAATATCTGCTCTCAGCACACATCGCAAACAATCGCACCGCAACAAAAGGGCTGCTGTATCTGTTGTATGGCAGCACTGTGCAGCTCTATACTGCCAACAATTTTTTATACGAACATTTCCTCAACTTATTTTGTTAAAGCACAGGAATTTAGACACAAGATTTGCCTAGATTTTAACGTTTTAAGAGAAAACACGCGTGATATGGTTTTCATTATGAATGCACGATACATTAATCGGCCATAAATGAAGATTTATCGGCCGATATCCATATTATCGTACATCGCTTATGAAAACCATATCACAGTTAACATGATTTCTTCTAAAACGTCGAAATCTAGTCAAATCAATCTCTTGTGTCTAGATATTAAATTTAGGCCGATATATTATGGCCGATAAATCATAAATAATTTCCTCCGGTTCAACTTCTTCAGTTGCACGCTGCTCACAGTTAAAATCCATAACAGTACTTTCTTTCTGTCGTGATCATTCACTTACTGATGTAGGTACAGTATTTACGAATGTGTAATTTATTGGAATAAAAGCATATTGTTTGAATCAGACTGCCGTCTGAAGGCTTTCTATCTTGAGACCTGTTAAACATGTGGCTATTAAGAATTTTTCTGGGATGCTCTGTCTGGAAGATCACTCCAATGCTCTGTGTTCATTCGCTTATTAAAGAGAAAGGTAGCATTTTACAATACGGTCCTTTTAGTTGAGTAAATGCCTTTGACATTAGCTAACAATGGACAATTTAGTGTGTCAGCATTTATTAAACCTTGTCAATGTTAGTTCATGTCAATACAGTTATTCATGTTAGTTCATGGTGCATTAACTAATGTGAACAGTGACATCGTTTGATTTCAATAATGTATTAGTTAATGCTGCAATTAACATGAATTAATATAAATAAGGCTAGAAGTATTCGTCATTGTTAGTTTATGTTAGCTGATGCATAAACGAATTACTAACAAATAGCACCTTATTGTAAAGTGTAAGCAATAAAGTTTGAAGGTTAAAGAACCGTTTACTAGTGTAAAGTAGGGTTGGTAGTTGGTACATGATTTTCAGGGGGGGAAAGAGAACTAATGGTTACCTTGTTTTCCTTAAGTGAATGTTATCAAATAAATGCAGCTCTCCACTTTCTGCCTTTTGTTTCAGTCTAAGAGAATTTGATATTCATATTTATATACTGTATATCGGCCAATATATCGGTTATCGGCGTCCAATGTTAAAAAAGTATCGGTTATCGTTATCGGTTACAATTGTCTCTCAAATATACATGTATTTTTTCTGCTAAACACAAAGGAAGATATTTGGAGTAATGTCAGTCATCAAACCTATCTCATCCCCCATCGACTCCCATAGCGTTTATTTTCCCCACTGTGGCAGAAAATGGGGGATGAGATCTGTTTGGTTACTGACATTCTTCCAAATATCTTCCTTTGTGTTTAGCAGTACAACAAAGTTCATACATGATGACATCATTTTAAGTGTTGTGAACTGTCCCATTACATTTTAAATGAAAATAACACAAATTCATATTTTGTAATGTCTATGTCATGTTTTAAATCATTGATTTAGCTGTTCCACTTCAAAACGTTTTAGTGTTAAACATTAAAGTTTTTTGTTACTTTTTTGTCTCTGTAAAAGCCATGTGACAACCTGGGCTCTATGATCTATTATGTTCAGCTGCTGCATGTGGTAAAGCCAAATCGATGATGTCACTCCCTCAAGTATGATGTCAGAATTGTTTTATATTTTAAAAGGGGGAAATGTCACAGCATGATAGGGCTGAGCTGAAAATGCTTGTACAAACGTTGTATTTTCTCATCATTTCATCAAAACTGCACAGACAGTGTGGACTGTGGAGTCAGGGCTGGGCAGAGATGTCAGTGTGTGTGTCTCTTCGCTGGAGGTCTGAGGGCATTCATCAGCGGCACACATTTATTCCAGGGGCAGGCCAGTCCGTGAAGCTAAATGGCATCGTTACAGCACACTTCCCTGATGTGTTGACAGGTCCATATGCTAATTTTAATGGATACGAAAAGGCTGCAATGTGTACGAAGACTCCCAACAAGGAGCTGAGTCTATGTAAGTGCGGCAAATTGAAATTCGCTCATTATAGACTGGATGTGCGGTTTCCGGTGGTTAAACTGAATTATTTTCCTCAAGGACTCAATTAGGGACACTAATTTGTGACCACAATTGGAATTTTATTTTCCAGGTTGACACATTTTTAATAGTGAAAGAATTTGCATCCCTAATTTAAAATCACACTGACCAGAAATGACAAAGCCTAATAAAGATGAGTCATGTTTGATATAATACATATAAACTATGATTGTATAATATGTATTATAGAAAAGGAGGCTAAGAAGGAAAATGTCTAAATTACGTGTTCAGATGCAAAACCTTCAAAAAGCCACCTTTATTGTATATATCTCAGATGGTTTGTATCTTTAGCACAGTTTTCTATTTTTTTTAAAACGAGCATACGCATGGACGATTTCCATGGTTTGTGCTGTCAAGGAGCAACAATTAATAACAAGATTTTAAGCTTGTGATTTCACAAGCCTTTCTTTATTTCTACCGTCACAATATGTGTCTTCACAAAAATTCCCTGTGTTTGTCCAAGCGTATGACCATGTCTGAAGACGGCACCTCAAACATGTTCTGACCAGCCCATCCTCCCCTGTGAAAAAAGCCCGTGGACAAGCTGGTAGGGCCAGAATGACTGGGCCCAGACCCAAAGTGTGCTGAGCATGCCGACTGCACTGAAGTGTAAATGCCAGGTGCTGCTGGTGGCATACTAGACCCGTAAGTCTGTGGAAGCCATCAGCACATCACCGAAAAACTGGAACACTTCTTTAATGTCTTGAGTGTAGATGTTTGTTAATCATGCTGTTAAAAGAGCACAGAGCTATATAACTTTCTCAAGCACTGTTTATATATAAACGGAAGCTAAAGATTCTATGATGAAGTTCTTCTTGGCGTAGGCCCGTCCATAGCTCGAATCCACAGAGCTGTAGATTCTTCCCCGTCCTGCCTAAAGATGAAGGCCTACCCCCAGGATGTAATAGACAGGGACCTGGTGGTGGTGGGGAGGATGGGGGTGAATGCCGACTTCAGTATCTGCGAAAGCAAACTTGAGTGAATACACATCTATATGTGATCGGTTAGATCTATAGGTAATAATAAGTGACGTACTGTAGCATTAGAGTCTTCCAAGCAGAATTTACACTAAGCTTTTACTTCTCATCAAGGCTGATATGCCGAATTGATGGTCCCGAGCACCACAACGCCACTAAAACGGTGGCTCTTAGAAAACCGTGCACAGTGTACACATACATTTATGTGGGTAAATATAGGGCACTATTTTAAGTTGGTGAAATTCTGACCAGGGCTCAACTTGTAACCAAACATAAAATCAAGTTTGAGGAAATCAGTGTGAAAGTATGAACACATTCCGTTTATTCCTCTTTTTACGTAATGTATTTCCTCGCCATGGTAACAGATCCGTGCCCTATCTAAGCTTTTGCTCATGCCTAATAGACTGTACGTTAAATGTACTGAAATTTGGCACACGGATCATACTAAGTGCATAAAAATACTGAATATAGTATTAATGTTTGATGTGTTACCATGGCAAAACTTTTTAAGATATCGCAAATCCTTTCACAATTTTACATCTGTATTGCCTCTACATTAGTCTGACCAGGTTTGAAGTAATCCATGAAATCCCAGAGGAGAAGAATAAAAACATTCACTACATGCAGTTTTCGCTAAATTCTAAACGCCCAACTTCCTCTTTGGCGGAGCTAAAATTTGTCAGTGAGAACGATGAAAATTATATACGTACCAAGTTTTGTACATGTGTGTACACGTATCTGTGGCCTATGCACCAAGAGTTTTTGCATAACAGATGGTGCTAAAGAGCCCCCTCTGCTATGCCCATGTGCAAATCTTTGCCTAGGTCTTTGATAGTTGTGAGTTTTTGAGCAGGTTAAGGGCCCTAAAATGCCCCTGAAACATTGAACAAATTATTCTAAGGAAGATTTTATGTAGGCTGGAGCCCTTAATATAGCTGCATGCAGCGATGACTAGCCCAAGCACCACTGCAGCACCACTACATGGGGCCTCTCAAAAAACAATGCGTGGTGGACACGTGCATGTAATGCTTAAGTTTGATGGAAATTTCTCAATGTATGCTGTATATTCTGCATGAGACTTTTCCCTTTCTGACATAAATTTAGTGCATCACAATGTCCACAGATTTAAAAAAATACCACATTTACAAATTTACATGGCAACTCTGTTTAAGGCAGAATTATTCAATTAAAGTTCAAAGAGATCCTAGTCTCTATATTATTTTCAATGCGAAGGTCCGGACACTGAGTTTTATATATATTTTGGGGCACAGCAGATTTGTACTGTGGCACGACGAAGAGCTGCTCCACACCAGAAGAGCCACACACTGGCATAGAGTGAGTCTTCAGCCTTTGTGCCGGGACTCAGCCCCGGATGGCCCGGCCCAATTTAAACCCGGCATACAAATGATATATTCATTCCTTAATCTATAGTTTCTTGAGGTAAAATGTGTAATAAATAGTGATTATGTGTTCCCCATACTAAAAAGCCCATACCTTTATGCCATTTACATTATACAGTACAAATGAATATTAATAATACTAAATAACATATTATTGCCCGTATTTTTTCAAAGGTTTTGCCGTCCCAGCAAAAAAGTACACGTGTACGGTTTATTTGTCACTTGCCCAAATACGTCATCTAGCAATTTCTGCCTCTATTATTTAATATAAATATTACAAAATATAATGTGAATCTTTGTGATTTCCAGCACTGGTTTTGATACAGATTGGCAGTTAACTCCATTCTCCATGGTTTTAGAATTACCCATGCATGTTATAGAAAGAAACTTTCAAAGGGCGAAATCTGTATGAATCACCCACAGTTCGCAAGCAACCTCCTCTGATATGAATTATCACGGTCACCTTTGAGTTCAGGCAGACATCTAGTGCCTCACTGTATCACGCACAATGACATTCAGTCCTGCCGCAGATCACATTTAAGATAGCATGTTTGATACAGCTGTAAACTATCGCACTACCTAAAGCCTCACTACCTAAGAGGGTATACGGCCGATTCCTCTCTAAACGCACCTGTTTCTCAGTAAATATCTGTCAGTCCAGTGCTAATGTCACCGTTCTAGTTAAAAAAAATAAAAAAACATAATAGAGTGAGCGTATGTGTGTGAAACAGAATGAACGGTGAGGGAAGTCAAGATTATCATTGCGTCTTTTCCTGGCTCCGCTGCCAGACACAGAGTGACAGGTCTTTCGGTTGAATGACAGGTGTCCTTTGAAATACCAGCGAGGTGGCGTCTGTTCCAGCTGTTGAAATGCATATTTGCTGCTCTTATCATAACGGCGCGGATGGCTCCGATAGGTGCTGTTAACATTGCAAATGGCTCTGGAATTATTCATTGTCAGCTGGGCTGAGGTGAAGTTAAATTATTCTGCTCACACAATAGCGGCCCGTTTAATGATTTTCCTCCACCTTGGCAGCGGCAGCGTGCCGGCTTCAGGTGCTAGCATGAACGTGGGTGACATGGGTCTGGCCAAGTGTTAGAGCAAGATCATAATGTCTCAGCCCCATTTTAATTTCTAATACATTAATCTTTCCTTCCCAGATCCTCCATGAATATTCTGTGGACTCTGTTTGTCAAGAAGGCTGTCTCTGTTTCATCCATTCAGGTGCTTTCATTCTTTGTGAAAGCCTGTTAAATGGGCCCGATCAGTCAATGACAACAGAAGCACAATAGCCCCGGCTAAGACGCTTCCCTTTTCCTTTCAAGTCTCTGATAGACAACTCTGACACTTGGTCCCTTGGGACATTCAGGAGCAGAGTCAGCTCTCCGGGTTCGTGAGATACTTTTTTTCATAACCATAAAGGATTGTCACAGGTGAATGCATTGGCAGTTCTAAGAGCACCAACCCCTCTGACCCGTTCCAGCTCTAGCCTGAATGTGTAGTGCACCTCCGTGCGGCACGGTTAATGGATAGCCGCGTCTGAGCTTGTGTTGTATGAGCATGTGCCCTGTGTATCAGGGGTTTTAAGCGTCTTTTGTTCTTAGACAGTAATTAGCATTGTTTTGAGTTCATTAGAGTGATGCTCTTAATGAGTGGAGGTGGACCTCCTACAAGATTCCCGGCATTGTGCTGGATGACCCTACAACAGGTTCCAGCTTTCAGGCCACAGTGGAAATGAGAGGACACGCATGTTAGTTCACTCATTCAATCTTTCTCTCAAAATGGTTTTAAAAAATGCTATTTGTTATACGAATGCCCATGAGTTGGATGTGGTATCGGATCAAAGTTTTTCACTCGGGCCTTGAAAATTCCAGGCGACTTGAACTGAAAAAATCATCTTAATCATCCGTCTACCATGTAGCCATTTCTTGTGCTGGGAGTTGAATATTACAGTGATCTTTATATGGTGATATATCCATAATTATGATATCTGATTTGGAACAGAGTGGTGCTGTGCTCTACAGGGGTAACACAGGGGAAAACAGTGATATTTTAATGTGCCAAAGACAGACTTCTCCCCGAAGGTACATCTAACACGACACCAGCTGCTGCCGAATTGGGATTTATACTTCCTGCTTCGATTAATATGGAGATGAATACAGGTGTTCTGTGTCGTAAAATTAGCTTATCTCCCACAAATTGCAATTATGGCTTGAGAGGACAGAAAAAGAGGTCTGTGTGGAAAAACGAGATGAAAACTGCAGTTTTTAACTAGGGAATGATGGCATGCCATTGTGGCTGTCTAGTCCCAGAGTGCCGCTTGGCATGGGCACCTGTTTGTAGAGGCAGGCTGGCATAAGAACTGCCACGCTAGTTGGGCACAAAGAAAAAGCACAACAAATGGGCTTTGAAACATTGCCTTTTCAAGGGTGAGCAGTTGGGAAGGGCTTCAAGACCCAAGAAGTCATCCAAAAGTCCCCTGTGACACTTTTGGGCATCAGGTTGAAGTGCGGGTGTGTGTTTCGGGGTCCCATTTGTGAACGTGCCGGTGTCACGATATGGCTTGGACAGAACCCAGATGCAGGCAGACGAGGAGTTAGATAAAACAAATTTTATTTAAATGTGAACAAAACTAGAAAAACAAACACTTCCCTCTCTGGGGACAAAACGTGGTCTACAGGAAAAACTATATAAATCCACAAACTTAGAAACAGGTAATCCAAAACACGAAGTCCACAGAACAGCAAGACATCCAGTGATCACAAACATTAGACAATAGATAAAGACAATGCACCAACACTGAACAGAGAGAAACTGAGACCATATAAAGGGAGACACTAACGAGGAGTGATTACATGGGGAGAGTGGTGACAGCTGATGGGAATGAAACCCTAACGAGGTGAATTACAAAACAGACGATGGGAATGAAACCCTAATAAACTTACAGGAGATAGGAGGGTGGGGCTGAGAGACATAACAGGAAGACACGTGGCATCACGTAACAACATAAAGCCACATGTCTCCACACATAACACAACAAAAACCCGAAAGACGTAGCAATGTCATGACTCTGCCCAGGGAGCTTGAAAGCTCGAGACAGGAAGGACAGAGTCCTAACATTACCCCCGCCCCCAGAAACGCCCCATGGCGTCTCAAGGGAGAAACCTCAGCGGGCCAAAACACAAAAGCACAAAGACAAACACCACAAGCACAACACAGAACAAACTAAAGGGAACATAAGGGAGGCTATGAAGGGGTTCGGGTGGGTCAACAAAAACAACAAACATGGGAGGGGGGGTGGGGGAATGGGAGACCAAACCTTGGGGACACCAGAAAAGGGTGGGACAGGTTGAGGAGACTTGAAACAACCGGACGAGACCGGCGGGGATTTGAAACAACCGGACGAGACCGGCGGGGATTTGAAACAACCGGACGAGACCGGCGGGGGCTTGAAACAACCGGACGAGACCGGCGGGGGCTTGAAACAACCGGACGAGACCGGCGGGGGCTTGAAACAACCGGACGAGACCGGCGGGGGCTTGAAACAACCGGACGAGACCGGCGGGGGCTTGAAACAACCGGACGAGACCGGCGGGGGCTTGAAACAACCGGACGAGACCGGCGGGGGCTTGAAACAACCGGACGAGACCGGCGGGGACTTGAAAAGGCTAGGGAGAGGTGTGTGTCCAAGGGGGAAAAAAGTTTGAGGTGATGCCGGCCGGGGAACTGGCTGAGGCACCGGCTGGAAGTCCGGCTGAGGCACCGGCTGAAAGTCCGCCTGCGGAAGGGCAGGCCTGGACGCCTGCGGATGGGCAGGTCTGGACGCCTGCTGATGGGCAGGTCTGGACGCCTGCTGATGGGCAGGCCTGGACGCCTGCTGATGGGCAGGCCTGGACGCCTGCTGATGGGCAGGCCTGGACGCCTGCTGATGGGCAGGTCCTGAAGCCTGCGGAAGGGCAGGTCCTGATGCCTGCGGAAAGGCAGGTCCTGAAGCCTGCGGAAAGGCAGGTCCTGAAGCCTGTGGAAAGGCAGGTCCTGAAGCCTGCGGAAAGGCAGGTCCTGAAGCCTGCGGAAGGGCAGGTCTGGCCGCCTGCGGAAGGGCCGGTCCTGACGCCTGCGGAAGGGCAGGTCCTGACGCCTGCGGAGAGGCAGGTCCTGACGCCTGCGGAAGGGCAGGTCCTGACGCCTGCGGAAGGGCAGGTCCTGACGCCTGCGGAAGGGCAGGTCCTGACGCCTGCGGAAGGGCAGGTCCTGACGCCTGCGGAAGGGCAGGTCCTGACGCCTGCGGAAGGGCAGGTCCTGACGCCTGCGGAAGGGCAGGTCCTGACGCCTGCGGAAGGGCAGGTCCTGATGCCCGCGGAAGGGCAGGTCCTGATGCCCGCGGAAGGGCAGGTCCTGATGCCCGCGGAAAGGCAGGTCCTGATGCCTGCGGAAAGGCAGGTCCTGATGCCTGCTGAAGGACAGGTCCGGCCGCCTGCGGATGGGCAGGTCCGGATGCCTGCTGAAGGGCAGGACTGGATGCCTGCTGAAGGGCAGGACTGGATGCCTGCTGAAGGGCAGGACTGGATGCCTGCTGGATCGCCCACTGGAAGGCCGGCTGTGAAACCGGGTGAAGAACCGGCAGGAGAACCGGCTGGGCTGGTTTACGTGCCCCCCTCCGTTGCCTCTTCCTCTTCTGCCGAGCCAATCTCCTGGTAGTCGGCTGGAGGAATGAGGTGAAGGACGGGGCTGGCTCCGCGTTGGAGGCCTCCGAAGAGGACCCCCAGGACTCTCTCCTTCCACGCTTGCCCTGAAGACTGGTAGGTGGTGAAGAGGTTGCAGGGTCCGAGGCTGATGGTGCGGTGGTGGTCACCACCCCAAGCTCCAGGGTGTGATCCTCGGGGATGGGGCCCAACGGAGAAGACAACCTCGGACAGATGGAGACACTGGGCTCCGGTCGGCTCATGGCGAACTGGAGCACACCCTCGAAGCCAAGCGGTCTCAGCCTCCTCATCTCCGCAGGCGATAGGGGGACCCTCAGTCCGCTGTTGAACGCCGCCGTCACCTCTTCCTCCCCGAAGAGCTCCTCCACTGCGGCTTCCAGGAACCTGTCCAGGTACTCGTCCCGGTCCAAGTTCCCCTGGCGAATGCTGGAGAGGGGACCAGGCTGGCGAGGCCTTGCAGGGAAAATCGCCGCCTGCTGGGTTCTTATGGGTCGGTGCATTCTGTCACGATATGGCTTGGACAGAACCCAGATGCAGGCAGACGAGGAGTTAGATAAAACAAATTTTATTTAAATGTGAACAAAACTAGAAAAACAAACACTTCCCTCTCTGGGGACAAAACGTGGTCTACAGGAAAAACTATATAAATCCACAAACTTAGAAACAGGTAATCCAAAACACGAAGTCCACAGAACAGCAAGACATCCAGTGATCACAAACATTAGACAATAGATAAAGACAATGCACCAACACTGAACAGAGAGAAACTGAGACCATATAAAGGGAGACACTAACGAGGAGTGATTACATGGGGAGAGTGGTGACAGCTGATGGGAATGAAACCCTAACGAGGTGAATTACAAAACAGACGATGGGAATGAAACCCTAATAAACTTACAGGAGATAGGAGGGTGGGGCTGAGAGACATAACAGGAAGACACGTGGCATTAAGTAACAACATAAAGCCACATGTCTCCACACATAACACAACAGAAACCCGAAAGACGTGGCAATGTCATGACTCTGCCCAGGGAGCTAGAAAGCTCGAGACAGGAAGGACAGAGTCCTAACAGCCGGAGCTGAAGTTCAGGAAGAAGAATCCTCAATCATTTTAAGCTCCCCAAACACTTCTGAAATAAAAAATTATTTTAATCATTCTTATATGTCTTTAATTTACAACACCTATTTAAGAATTATAAAATTACTTGTAAGTCGCTTTGGATAAAAGCGTCTGCCAAATGAATAAAAATGTAAAAAAAAGAACCTATTGAGTAGTGCTCTTCCTATTTCACCCTTTTATTCCACGAAAGGGATCGAACTCACAGCAGCACATTCTTTATTATTCAGTTCTTTTTCAGTTATTGTAATTGATATTTGTTTAACACCAGAAAGGATCAGGAGCTAAACAATATCACTGTGCTGTTTCTTCTAGAACAATAAGAAATGATTATTTACTAATAACAATCTGGTGGTCATTATAGTTTTCCTGTTTAGGATGTACACATCAGGTCGCGTTAGATTTAGACATTTGTAAGTCACATGTCGATTTGGTTCTTCATCTATCAAAACAGATCTATTCATATTAGAAACAATTGGGGAGTAAAGGCAGCGACCACTGTTGCCATGAAGGATTTATGCATGTTGCCACTCTGAACAGGAAAGTAATGTAATCTCCATTCATAAAAACACATCCAACTCCATTTAGCAAAGCGCTGGGTGGCTCTGGCTAAAGATGGTAATGGAAAGGCAGAGGTATTAAGGCGAGACATTAATTCACTGTGTCAAGCTGTCCCAGCGGAAAATTTATGATACTAAATACATTTAATTACTAGCCCCGTCGCTGATACTGGAAAATGCGTTGTCAGTAAAAGGAAGGATTTGGAAGTCGACCATTGTTTTGAGGCCTGATTTATTTAGTCGGGCATCAGAGGAATTCAAAGAAACATTTTTCTAAAGCAAACACCTCAGATGTTGGCATTTAATTTAGCAAAAGTTTGAAACGACGATAGTGAGCAAGAGATGTGCACGTGTCCTTTGGTGGCTTTAGAACGGAGACGCAAAATAAAGACCTAATGAATACATTTACTGATTTCAGACTGATTTAAGTACTTTGATTTAAACGCACATTTACTCCCAAATTGTCCATCTTAAAAACACAACTTGAGAACGTTTCGATAAAAACATCTGTCAAAACGAAATCGTCGCCTAGGAATGATAAGGTTATATCTGCGATTCTTGTCAAAATTGAGTTATTCACATATTCTTGTTCTGTAACAACTTATTTACATTATGTGATGCGTTATTTCTTTGGTACTACTGTGGAACCTTTTAAGTTTTTTTTATAAAGTCCCAAAATGTACACAGAGTCAAATGGAACGAGAAAAAACGTTGCAGCATACAGAACCTTATGATTCGAAGGTCAATTATAAAAAGGTAGCTAAGGCTATTTAAATAATACTGTGACATAACGCCATGAAGGTGGTCTAAAACCCTCCTTTAAAGAAATACGCTGGATCTGTTTCGTCATTTACTGAATAGGCAGGCATATTTTAGAACAGCTTCAATCTTGTATTGACAAAATGTAGCGTTTTTTTTATTTAGACTAAATCTTAAATCAATTAAGACCTATAGGAAAGCATTATTTGACCATTTAATACATTCTTAAATACATATGAAGAATAATCTTTACCCATATAATCACAGGACTTGTGCTTTCTCTATTGCAGAGTAAGACATCATGTCTGTCTGTGATATGCGCAGAGTGTCTGTCTGCCAAGTGCTGTGTGCTGTGACATCTGTCAGAGTGTGTCACACAAACTGGGAAATGACCAGTTCCACTATCTCCGGCCGGACCGTGCAGACCCACGCTCTAACAACACACTGAATGATGCTAAATAGCTGATCATATCTGGACCATGTTGACTGACATAACACCAGATCGAACGTTGCTAAAGAAGTGCGTGATGCTTGTGCGTGTGTGTGTGAGTGACACACAGATTAAGTGCTCTGACAGGACACACAATAAAGCCATCAGGTGGAGTGACACGCTGGATGGATGGAGAGGTGGATGAATTGTCAGTCGGTGTCAGTCTGGATGCGGTCTTCATCCCTGACGTCCCATACACACACACCCACACAGCAGCAGCATCGTGGGAACAGCAAACAGCAGTCGTGTGTGTTTTTAAAAGATGGATGATATTTCTCAGATATGTCACTTTTGCTTTGAACATTCGCTGAATACAGTTTCATTTCTGATGGATGCATGACTCAAGATTCAGACCTACAACAACTGATTATAGATACTGAGTGAAGCTTTGACAAAGAAAATAATGTTTATAATATATCAGAATAAGATGTACATGCATTGTCCCTCACAAAACAAATTATATGGGAATATACATATGAAATATAATGTAATATAACAAATAATACATCTCCATATGTTTTCAATATGAAAAGTAACAATTTTTTATTACAATGTTATTCTATATATTGTTATATAACAGTATTTTAAAATAGAAATGTAATGATTTAATATATTGACAGTTAATATAAAAGAAAATGTATTTTGTTTATGTTAAGGGTGCATCATGCAATTAAACAAGCATCTAAAAAAATTACATCTAACCGATTTACACAACTATATATGTCTGTATATAGTGATGATATAATGCAGGGATGTGCTATATCTAATTTAGAACACAACATCATTCTTTACGGGAAATACAAATCTCACCAGCAGAATGTCTTCGTAGTTTGTGCTTTTTATTCATATAATTTAAAAGAATAGCTGCAGCAAAATAGAAAAACACAACGTTTTGCAGTCTTATGTCATATTGAAGTAAAACGTAAACTTTCCCCCAATTCCTCAGAAAATTTTACAACATTCATAAACTTCTACCATGATCCCAAGAACAAGTGTCACAAAAATAACCTTCCCAGAGAAAATATAGAAAGGGGTCCTGGGAACCATGCAAAAGGTGTATATACTGAAAAGTACAAAGACTAAACAGCAAAAACATAAAACAAAGTATTTTAAATTCAAGAATATATACATGTATTGAAAGGTGTGTTCATCTGTACATGTGATGTGAACTGTGCAGTATTCTGCCAAAAGATGGCAATGTTGCTGCGCTAAATAAAAAATGAGCTCCTGGTTTTCTCCATCTGTATCTCTTTCTTTCTTTTTTCGTCTTAGGGGCCATTTACATAGAATGAGTTGTGGTGATGGTGAAATCTGTGCATGTTTGGTTGACAACTCTAATGTGTTCACCAGAGATTACAAAAACTCTGCTCAACACAAAAGTTATGGTCAGTGAGCCATCTCTTCCGTCAGCACCTGACCGATTAGTTCTGACTTCTATTTTTTATTTAACTGTTTCTATCTTTAAACCCCCGACTTAGCTTTGTATACTGTTGTAGGCTATATGAGACCAGCTGCACTTTTTGTTGTCCTTACGTAGTTTCAATGTCTTCTATTGTTAACCTCATTTGTAAGCTCCTTTGGATAAACGCGTCTAATAAATGTACATTTGAGATTTTCTATATCTAATGCAACTACTTGTGTGCTCTAACACAGTTACACCGACTAAGAGAAAGTTAAACTATTATCCCACAATGTGTGAAATGTGGTTACTTCATTTTTATACAGTAATTTGTTGCCGTGAAAAAATATCTGCCTGCATTTATTTTAACAGTTGTCAATATTATTTTTACTTTCACCGTATACCACTTTTGAAAATATATTAAAACATCTTGGTAAACTCACTACTGTTAATGTATAAAAGAGATAAGTCACCTACAGATTCCGTCATCATTTACTATCCATCAACCTGTATGCATTTCTTTGTTTTGTTGTTCACAAAAGAAGATATTTTAAAGAATATAGAAACAATGTTCTGGTGAACAATTACTAGCATCCGTTTCATAAACTAATAAAGAACAGACACACATTATGCACGTATATTAATGCAAATAAATGCATAATACATGTGCAGGTTTAGCAGAAATCTCTCATTTAAAATCCAACGAATAACACAACTTACATTTTTATAATCACGTTATTCCTTTCCTCTCCTCGTGTGTAATTATGTAGCGTAAGGGTGCATTACGTTTCAGAGCAGCCAAATGGACCCACAGCAGGCTAGCAATTCAGCCACTATTACCACACTGAACTACTCCAAAATGTGTCTCTCTTAATGGCTTATGAGGCAGCATCCTGCAGGGGAAGGGTTAACAGAGCAGTGTCCATCCAGGAAAAATTGCCACTCTCGACTAAATTACATCCTTCTTAGAATCTTGCCGAGGTACGTGTGAGGTAAAAAAAGCACTGACAAGTGTGAAGATGTCACGTTTTCACAATTTTATTAATTGTTACAAAAAAACTACATTTCAGTTTTTCTGAATTGCCAGAACACTAAACATTTAAATTTACATTTAGTCATTTAGCAGACGCTTTTATCCAAAGGGACTTACAAAGAATTCGGGGAGCAATAAGCGATATGTCATACAGGAGCAATAATACAATAGGCAAAGTTACTAGTTTCAACAAAAGCCAGACCAATACCTGTTGAGAGAAAGAGAGAGGGTTGCTGTACATTAATTTTGTCTTTCATTTGTCTGTCAAGTATTCACAGAAGAGGTGTGTTTTAAGTGGTTTTTTTAAGCTTGTGAGAGATGTGGTTGACCGGACCGAGTTAGGAAGAATGTTCCACCAGGAAGGAGTACGGGAAGGTGATTTACTTCCTCATGTGAAGGCAATACAAGACGCCACTTCTTTGCTGAACGCAGGGTTCTTGATGGGGTGTAGGAGGGTGTGAAAGTAAGCCGGTGCAGATCCAGTGATAGTCCTGTAGACCAGCAAGTATCCGTGACTTGAATCTGATACGGGCTTCAACCGGTAGCCAGTGGAGAGAGATGAAAAGGGGAGTCAAATGAGCCCTTTTGGGGTGTTGGAAGCGTCCAGCTGAAGTGGTTTGATAGCCTTTGCAGGAAGACCAGCATGGAGAACATTGCAGGAGTCCTACCTTGAGATCACCAGGGTCTGGACAAGGAGTTGTGCCGCATGCTCAGTGAGGAAGGGTCTAACCTTTCGAATGTTGAATAAGACATTGGTCGCATTGTCTTTGCAATGGACAGCTGTTGATCAAATATGACTCCTGAACCCCAATTTTCTAAACCAAATGTCCCGAGGCCTAAACCATGTGTCAAATCAATCACTCTTTTGACAAAACTAAACAGGTTTAGTAGTTTTCCCTTTTCATGCTCTGTGCAAAATTCTAGAAACAGGCGGCAAAAGTTGAACACAATAACCACACAGCTGCCATCATTTACACATAACTGTTCACACTTGTATATAATAATGTTTTTATCGTGCACAATATGAACCAGTTCAGAGTGTACCGGTGGTACAGCGGTGTTGTATATCTATCCCAACAATGGATAGAAATAACAAGAAAGGCAGAGGAGAACAAGTATGTGTACGAGGATTGAGAGGGAATACTATGAGGTAGAACAAAACTCCTTTAGTGAACTAGAATTGGCCAGTACTGACAAAGGTGTTGAGTTATGTCAATTCTGGATGGCACGCCAGAGGGTTTTTCCTCTGTTGCCTGGCAAAGAACAGCTTTGCCTGATGTGGATTAAGTCTTCTGTCCGAATCAGCATGATGTACAGTATGTGTTTAAATTTCTTTACTTTCTCTGTTTTATCTCACTTGAACGGTTAAATCAATCTTTGTTCAACATTCTTTTTTCTTCTTGTATAGCTGCTTTGATACAACGCAAACTGTAAAAATCGCTATGAAATAAACGTGACTCTGAAAGTTTTAAAAGCACTGTAGCATGCATTTCATTTAGTTTTTTCTTTTTTATGGGCTTTTGCAGCTGTACTGCATATACTGCACTGTGCAGACATTCTAAGGGCAGTTTCACACCAACGCCTTTGGTGCATACCCGGGTTCGATTGTCGGCCCAGATTGGTTCGATTGGATGATGTGAACGCTGTTTTCCGAACTCGAATCCATACGCTGAACCATACCAGAGTCCGCTTATAAAAAGAGTGGTCGGATAATGTGAACTTGAGTGTGGTTTGGTTCTGATATGAACACAATCGTATCAATCGTGGAAGTGAACAGCTATTGAGGCTGCAATCCGGAAATCAATTATTGAGCAAATAAATGGACAAATCAATGTTTAAAATGACTGCCTTATAATAATGATTTATAATTTGCACTGTTGGGTCGGTTTTCTCAGGAAGTTTGGGTGTGCAGGAAATCCTTTTTGCGTCATTACCACCTACAAATATGGCCGCGACACCCAGCATTTTACACAGCGTGACGTCAGCGCCACATTCTCTATATATGGCTTGTAGGACATAAGGTAGGCGATCTATTCCATCTTTTTGTTTGCACCAGGGGCGGCGCGATAACAACGAGCTACAATTCATTCTATATTAGTAATATTTTTTACGTTTAGCGTTGCATCTGGTATTGACAAGGGCTGGGTCAGAAATCACCCCCAAACGCTCATTCGCTATTCCCTGCATTAGTTAACTAATTTGTCCACTTTAAGGAGCGGGGTTAAAATGAGTGAGTAAATTCGGACACAATAGATGGCTAGCAGCTAGCCATGAGTGTATATTGGCAGTACACTCCTTATTACGATGCATCATGGGATTGAATGAGTACACTCAATAATGTACACTATGACTTCGGACACCCCTAAAATGAGTTTCCCCTCAAATAGGGCACTATATTAGGGTATAGGGGACTATTTCAGACACATATGTTAGGGTCACGTCGATGTACAGATTCGCTCTGATGATGTGAGCAAAGAGCCTGAATTCATCCGCGCATGGCAGCAATGTCAAAGCACATCCGATGTAATGAAAATAACTCTGCATGTAACTGCAATTTTATGTTTCAAACTGAGATGGCAACAAAGAGGCCAATGTTCCGGACTGCAGCTTTAATGATGTATTATTTGATAAAAATGTGTGTGTGTGTGTGTTTCGCTCACTTTCCTGACGAGCGTGACTGATGCGCTTCAAGCAGAGAGCTGTAACGTTATATCTCATTTCTATTCGCCGTCAGCTTTCTTTACAAGCGTTTGCAGTACATTCGTAAGACAGGCGTAAGTGCCGTTATGTACTGACGCTTTGAAAACAAAACCAATGGTTTTAAAACAAATATATACATGTGAAGAGGTCCTGATAAAACCGTTTGGCACCTAAAAAGAATAATAACATGAAGGTGGAATAGGATGGAAAATGAAATAGGGTTTGGACCAGGCAATTGATCCAAGTGTGAAACCACCCTAAAATGTGTTATTTTCAATACTTCAAGAACCGGTTTATAGCAAATAACAAGAACTTGTTTGCAGGGTCAAATTTGGCAAATGGAATGAAACTATTAATGCACAAATAAATGAAGGGAATTAGACAATGACTGTCTAAATATAGACTGCAAGTTAAACAACACTACCACAAAATTCGATTAAAATAAAAAAAATATTTTTTATTTTTGTAAGGAGCAGGTATGGTAAAACACAAAACCTCATGAGACACTGTGATGGAAAAACACTCATCATGGCTTAGTGTCCTCCCAGCCTCAGGCTTATGCTGTTTATTCGATAAAATGAAAAAAATCCTTGTACAACCCAATGTGAATATTATTGAAATACGGAGAACAGATGCTTTCCGAGATTTGAAAATTTCACTGTTATTGTATACAGCCATCTGATGTTCTATTGATCCAAATATTTGGAATGATAACTTTATACCAGCTTCTTATTCTTATAAAATCGTTATAAAATTAGTACACTCATCCATTAAAAACTTCAGTCTATGTTTTGCATTGTGTTGGTCTTCTATCCCATTATTCAAATTGCTGTGCAGCTGTGTGCTGGCTGTGTAATATTGGTGATTTATACACTCAGCTTGTAGAAATCCAGCGGTATTACATTGAGACTTTGCTGCTCCCTCTATATCTCTAATCCCAGTTCCTATTCCTCCTCTGAGTCCTCTCCCTTATGCCAGTCACATTTTCTAATTAGCTCTCCCCGTGGAAGAAGAAGATGGATTATATTTTAATATCTTGGGCCTAAAATTAGTTTAGATTTTAGCAAGTTAGCACTTCAGAGCAGCTGATTTACTCTTGAAGCTGGAAAACCTGTAAGCTCGCAATTAATCATGCTTAGGCCACTCTCTTAACGGAAGAAAAAAAGAGAAACCATGAAGGGAAAATAATATTTTTATATTTGTATATCCATGATGTTAATCATTACATGCGATTGATCTCATTATTCCGTTTTGTGATGCAGTTGTCTGTTATTACTTTCCATTGTCTGTTATTGACTACAATCGGCAGTCTAAAAGATTTTAAATGAAGCGGCTTAAGCGTGTCTAGACCGGACCAGCACGGCGTGACCAAACAAAAAATTGGGCTTGACGTGTTGCGTCACGCCATCCTGTGTGGTCATTAAGACATTATAATATCATTATAATTTTTTTTGATAAAAATGTATATTATAATAAATTATAATGGGTTCTTTTGTTGTATTGTGTCATGTCATGACAAAATGTGATGTAGACATGGTGTTATTTGGCAGACAACATTGCAAAGAAGCTTATCAAAGTTGTGTAAACGTAACACTGTTGAGTCAAATGTAACGCAAGCGACTCCGGCTCATCGCCCAAGCTCGCGGGGTGGTGAATCAGTATATCATGTACGCGGGTTCGGACACTGGTAAGGACCCTGGCTCACTTCACATTGGGACAGTGATGACTGGTTTTCCTGTGAGGTGACTGCTTAACCACATTTCGATACTTCACATCCGGTATTTATCAACAACATGCAAAACCGACATCTCTCTGACTTTATTTCTTAAATACTGGTTATAGCACATATGAGCACTTTTATTATTCTGTTACAAATATGGTCGATTATTAAATTCAACTGTAGATTGTGTTCCCTGCCTAGCAATGTGTGTTCATATAAAACAAATTAAACGTTTCATGAAGTTCATTGAGTTGGCTCGTGCAAAGCTTCCAAAAATGTCATGTGATTTCCGGAAAGGCAACATACGGAGAGTCGTTGCTCCCGGGTTTTTGCGTTGCATTGGAATGTTTAGGGAGAGCACGTTTCATTGCACTGGTAGGATTTTGCAAACGAGACAGCCCTTAAAATGGTTGACTCCCTGATCAGTGCCCTGACTACTGAACAAGGGAGCTGATCGAGCCACATCCTCTGTCGCTGTGTGTCGCCAATCTGTTGCTATGATGTTGTTCCTAGCTCTGGTGGCTCTAGTAACCTCTAAGTATTTATTCATTCATTGTTTCAAATGTAATGTTATCTCGAATAAATTAATTAATTTAGTGACGCGTCAGTTATTTAATTTTATTAATGCAGTGGAGTGCTACTAAACTCCGCCTACTCGAGCTGAGTTGTGGGTAATATTAGCCGTTATAGTGTGCATCATTCTGCACTTCGGAATTTCACTCCGGGAATCTTTGGAATACTATTTTCAACATACTACGATTCGGGGCATACTAATTCTATTTTCGAAAACGACTTAGGACGGATAGTATGCGAATTGGGAAGCAGCAACTGATGACGTGAGCTCCACTGCTTTATCACGTTGTCAAACTTGACTTTCAGCATGCAAAATTTCGAAACATTGCCCAGCGTGTATGGGAAGCAATCATAGCAACCAGAAAAACGTCGATTAAAACCATTAGATATTTTGTATTTATTCTTTATTTATCATGGATTCCGATTTATTTTTGTTTTTGTTGTTTTGAAGCTGTACAAAACTGGATTGCACCTGTATAATATTAGCATTTCCTCCAACTGAAAAGGTCAAGCCGTGGTGTATCAATCTACTATTTGTCATCGTGAAATGCAGTGAAATGCTAAACTTTTCCGCAGAAGCTTGCGTTTGCGGTCTGCGGCATTCGCATGCGTATAATTGTAGATCAAAAGAGCAAACAGTCTAGTGTGACCACGCATTTACTCTTATTGGTAGTCGCACCCAAAAGTCGCTAATCATTGGCATAAAGTTGAGCTATTCTTAACTTTGTCGTGTCGCCCACTTCCTGTTGCCGGATGTCGCTAAGCTGGCAGTGAAATGAATGTGATCATGTCGTTCTGTCGCTGCCAGTCGCTGGTGGTGTGAACGGGGCGTTAGCATAAATTGAGCAATTCACAAGAACATTGTCAGTTTCACCTCATCAGTTCAACACACGAATAGAATAAATGGTAAACTGTGAGAACCCTGCCTTACTTTCTCTCTTTCAACATCACAGCAGATGAACAGCAGATAATATGTTTAGAGTTCCTGCAACATTTTGTACAGAATTGACAAAATTCTGTCATCACAATGTCTGTCCTTCTAAAAGTTCCAGATCCAAAGGATCTATTTTGCTGCTTGAACTAAACTCTGATCAGATTTTGCCTGATCAACAAAATAAATGTAATGTGCATCAGACGGCCTTGACGGTTTTAACTAATTTTGGCTTATTTCCCTTTTGTCTGGATCTCTCTACATTCCGCTGACTGTTTGTCACCCATCCTCTCTCTTTCTCTCTTCTGCTCTCATATGTGTGTTAGCCCTTGGGTCTGGGTGGAGGTGTGTCGGGTCTGTGAGTTGCTCCAGCTTCATTAATCATCAGCACTGGGCTTAGCATCAAACCCCCTCCTCGTCTCCTCCTGCACAACCCCTCGGATTACCCGGTGCTGTTGCTGAAATGTCAGCCCGAATCTGAGTCTCTATGCAGATAATAATTTCAATAATATTTCTCCATTTGTGGCCTCCTTGCCAGGGGAATAGAGCTCCGCTCTCCGTCAGGTAGCGTAAGTCTCCCGTTGGTGGAAATGCTTGACTCTGAGCCAAGCAGCTTAGCTGCTCTCGCAGCATATGTTCAACAAGCTCTCTCTTTCACACACACATGCCCGAACACACACATTTTACAGTAAAAAAAATCATTCATAAAAGGAACAGAATAACAACATTTATTTAATATCATTTTATTTGAATGTGCTTACTAACTTGTCACAGTTCCAATGCAGTAAAACATGAAGTAAACATTTTGTCATAAAACTGTATTTTTTCACTAACCCTGCTTATTGATAAAAGATATGATTAATATATATTATTATTATCATGTTTTATAGACCTCTTCGCAAAACGTAACGCCGCTGGTCCAGAACAACGTACCGTTTCGTTTTTTTAACACGGCACAAATGTTTCAACAGAACATTTATAACCAAAATAAAATGTAAAACAATCACCCGTTTGTTTATTTTGATTATTTACTTTTAATAAAAGCATTTGAGACAATGCACCTTCATTAAGTCTGCTGAGCAATGAAAAATAATCAGCTACATAATATTCCCCTGGGATCATGCAAGTGGATGCGCAAACCATGCTGTAAATGGAGTTGCCATATGAACGCAAGGACAAGACACATCATTTGACAACACAATTTGCATTCTTGAGCAAAGTATCAAGTGTGCATGGCCACTGCTGTACAAGTAGAAATCTTCCCTTCATTCTCTTTCGCTCATGAGTTATGGTGTTCTAGTGAAGAAGGGCTGTAGGAGCACACTAAAATGTCAATAGAAATATCGAGTCAGAAAGGGAAGGCTTGGCTAATTAGCACCCATTTAGATTTTATGATAGCTCAGTGATAGCTCCACCTGACAAAGACTGCTATAGTTACATATTGTTCTAGCCTGAGGGAACCATTGGAAAATCTAGATTTATTGATTCTATCATACTGGCATATTTCACTTGCCATTATGCCGTGCCAGAGCTCGGTGATGGCAGATTATTTATTGCAGATAAAAATGGAAGAGCTGGCTGGTGGAAGGAGGGCTTGGTGCCTGCGTTCATTATTAATTAACACTGGAATTATACGTCAAGATTTATCTGATGGCCAGTTTATCTGATGCAACATTGTTTTGTAATATTCCAGACTTTAATGTTCCAACTGAATTTAATGTGTCTCTTGTTTCTCTGACCTTAAACTTCTAAAGTTAAAAAACGTCATAGCATATATTGCTAATAAATTCATATTAAATTACATTACATTATATTATATTATATTATATTATATTATATTATATTATATTATATTATATTATATTATATTATATTATATTATATTATATTATATTATATTATATTATATTATATATTAAATGACAGCCCCATATCTGTTTCTTAGATGCAGACATGAATTTACCTTTGTATCGCTCAAACACTTCTTCTCTGTCTCAGACAGACCCTTGCAGTGTGTATGCCTGTCGTATATTAGTTAATGTTTATTTACTACGTCTCTTAAACCCTTGGATGTTGGTATTTATCCTATTTACACATCAATATTACCTCTCCATGTGGGCCATAAGAGTGGCATTTAGGTGCTTGTATGTGCGGGTATTAAAATACTCTTTGAGGCGGGTGGGGAGTGCGTTAGGGAATAGACTAGGCTCTCGTCTCCTATTACCCAGAATAAAAGTGTCAGCCGCCTTAATTACATCCCTGCCTGCCTCTGTCGTTTTAACAGTGTCCCCACTGCAGTGTCTGTACAGAAAAACTCTACATTACTGCCGGACAGAATAGAGGACTCTAGAAGTTCAGATAAAAAGAATTTTGGTACGGCAGTATTTGGAATTAAGTTCCTTTTTTATTTGTCTATCCACTTCTAAGACAAATACTGAGATTTTAGTCTAATTCTTAGATTATGTTTATTAAAAAACACTTAAACAGATTTTCAAAGACCCAATGGAATTGCAAATGCAAAACATATTTAAAGGAGAAACTGAGGCAGAGGGTTAGAAAAAGGGTGACCCTTTAAAAAATAGCTTTTTCACCGCAGTAAAGCACGATTTGCTAACTGTTAATGGAAGTCACTGATACTTGCAGGAATTTATTTATTTATATAGAGTGAAAGAATATTCTGCAAATCTGTACTGCCTGTTTTAAGACTGCTGGTATCTTTACATTGAAACATAAACGTTGCATAAAACATGAAGTTCTGATTCGCTGTAATTGTTTTATGCAATTTATATTAAATCCGTGAACACTGACGGTCCTTCAAAAAAAAAAAATTAATGGTCTTGCTGTTTGGTTGGAGTTGATTCACGCTCAGTGATTTGTATGTTTTTGTCTGTCATCCATGACTTCTAATGTGATAATAAATGTTCTCTCGGCGTCCTGGTACACTTTGCACACTCTGTCACCGAATATCAGTGCTGTCAGAAGAGCTGAGCATTAATGGTGGGACACCTTCATAGCGGGTTACACCACAGGTCTACAGGAGTCAGAGTCTACCAGCCAACCTTTTAAAATTCTCCTACTGGGCTGATTTGGAGGGCTGCAGTTCAGCTGCTGTTTATTCTGGGCTATGGATCAGTGAATGGAATATGTCTACATCCACTCAGACAGCGTGGAGGAGTATGTGGGCGAACGACAGTAGTCATTCTTCAAACACACACTGATCACAGATCAGCAACCCAGAGAGGCTGCGGCTCGCTGACAGACACTGGGAGGGTCAGAGGGGATACGCTTGGGAAGGCTGGATGGCGATTTAGAGAGAATAGAAATCATCACTGTAGTGCAGCGTGAGATCTCATCTTCTTTTCAAGAATAATTACAATTCTATACTGTATTCTAGTATGTTATATGTGTGGCGGAAGTGCTTCTTTTGGAAAATCCACCTCAATAATCTACTCATAAAAATGCAGGGTTATTTCTAACCCAGTGTTGGACCAATACAGTACAAACCCAGCCGTTTGGCTAAATTAACCTAGACCATTTTTAGATTTAACCTACCAATAGGTTAAAACAGCTAAACATTTTGTGTTGAAACAACCCAGCACTGTTGAATTTACAACCCAGCAGTTGGGTTTGTGCCTTTCTGACCCAATGCATTTTGTAGAGTACGACCTTCAGAGATATCAGAGAACACACATTTCTTAATCAATTGAATGAACTGCTGAAATGAATTTAATTTAGGCCTAAAAGTTTGCTTTTAATAACTTTACAGTTGTAAAAACAGTCGCAACCTTTCCTCACGGAAATTCACAAAATCTATAGTTGCATCCCTGAAGATAACCGCCTTGGGGTGTTGTGAAGATGCCCACCAGGTGAACTGACTTTCCGGCACTTTTGAGGCCCTCTATTTTTTACCATCGCACCCCAAAACCCTCTTTAGGATAATGGATTCTCGCAGAGAAGAGGCCTAGTGCACTCAGGTGAATTGTCTGGATTCTCATTCATTAGTTTTAATGGTTTGATGGTGACAGCCATGTTAGCCATAAACACTATTTATGACACACATTATGTGTGATCCTCACATGCGCTTGAAATTCCTTTAGATAAATAAAGCAAAGCTGCGGACCTCTAATTAGAAAGAATACGATTCTAATTAGGAGAGTGAGGAGGGACACAACGCTGCCCCTGACAGTCCAAACGCGCAATCAAACTCCACTTAACTCGACTCGCACTTTAAATGGAAGCTGCAGCCTACACCAAATAAACCTTCTCTCTTCATGGCCAATTGATCAAATTACACCACGTTAAAGCTCTCCTTTTCAATTTCTTTCTCTGGTTTTTCTTTCTCACCTCGTATTACTCTGTTGGTCCTTTGTGTTGCAGTCTGACATCACAGTACATTTAATTAACACTCGCAATATTGAATTAAAATGCATTCTTTTCTTCTTAGAAAAATCTCTTATTGTTGTGACGTTGTATTCTTTTTCCATGAATCGGTCACAATTTTTCTCGGGCCAGAGGCCATTAAAGCATCACTCGGCTCTAGGATGCAATCAGGCGCACTTGCTAGCCAATTACAGGGTGTAAATTTGGATTCTAGAGTGACCTTATCACGGTGCTCCTAGCTGCGACCCCACTATAAAGGCTCAGCGTGTCCTGCGCCTCCCCTCCATGTTTCCTCCTGTTTTTCATTTGAGGGATCTTTATAAGGGTGGATATGAAAGGAAGCAGGTCGTGTGCATGGCATCTTTTCTTCTGTGAAGGTGCAGAGCTGAACAAGTCTTTGTTTGCTTTGATTCTGTTCGGGCTACTCCAGCAGAGCCAGGGTCGGATATTGCACAACATCCTTCTTTGTTTGTAATCGTCCCTCAGATCTGAACGACTATACCAACATACCGACCTGCTGTCTTTCTCTCTCTGTTTTTCCATCAGTCTTTGACCGTAGAGAGAACTTTAAAGCTGGATTTCATGAGAACATGATCAGATGATCGGTTGTAGTATTTAACACAAGAGTTCACTGACCCCTGTTTATCAGAGGTGCATCATGGTATGTATGTGTGAGTTCTACGATTTCTCAGCATCGTGTTTACCTTTCTAATATGGTCCCATCTCAGTTGAATTACTTTATTTACTTTAAATTAGTCTTCAAATATTGATGTTTGGGCAGCGCCCCTCGCCATTGCATTTAACGCGCGGGTATCCCTTTGGTGTCAAATTTGACGTGCGGGGTAATCCGTTGCTTTCCATGAAAAGCCATTGGTGTCAACACGCAGACACACATTTGACCGTTGTTATGGAATGATACTTTGGGGTATCATTTTGCAATGACGACATGTGTTGGGGTTTGGTTTTCAGTTGAACAGTCAAGATAATTGCGTTTACATGATGCTATTCAGGGAGATTAAGCAAATATCGTGACAGTTTTTTTATCATCTTATATAAAACACAAGATGCAAGCAGTTACGATGTCATAAAAAAAATCAAAGTGTAATTTTTTCGACATCTCGGATCCAGTGAACAGACATTCAAAAAACGCCGTTTTTTCATTTGCGCAATAGCATTGGCTCTCCTGTGTCTTGTGACCGATCGCATCATTATTTCTGATTGAACGTGAAAAGTATAAAGTTATCGTATGGCTGTGGTTCCAAAAATCTTTTATTCGCATGTTGTGTTTTATATGGTTGAGAAGTGGTTAGATTTAGGGTTGTGGTTAGGTGCTCCAAAATATATTTTAAACCATAAAAATGTAAAGAACAAACTCTATTTTTAGAAATGCAATGAATGACACACAAAAAGAAGAAAAAAATACAGCTTAATATGACCTACAGTTCCATTTTAAGAAAAATAATTCTCTAGCAATGCTATTCCACTGATTTAGGTTGTGTATATTATGCGCAAGATCAAAACCCATTTAATTCTAGTAGAAAAAGTAGAAATGATCATCACAAACTGTTATGATTTCAAATATATTTTGACCTTGACATTTTAACCTAACCAAACCCCAACTCTAAACCAAACATTATATAAAACGCAACAGCCTTAGACTGAGAGCACTCAACAAAATTTATGGCAAACCTCACCATCTAGCCTTACAGTGTATTGCTCATCTGATGGACGCACCAAACATTCACAGGGGAGATGTGAAAGCCTTTTGTCTGTTTGCGCTTCATATACACTCACTGGTCAGTATGCTGGACCAGTTAGACCAAAAAGCAAAGGGCTGAGCTGGAGTGCGGATCACATCCAGTTTCCAGACTTATGAGTAAACTGCCTCATGATCTCAGGTCCTGTCAGGAAACTGGTAAGGGAAGAACCCAGGTGCAGGCAGACACGGGGATGAAGGGGTTAACAAAAGACTTTAATAAATAATAAAACAGAAAACAAACACCCACGAGGGGGTAAAAGACAGTACACAATCAGGAACACTACAAACTGAAGACTAACACTCGACAGGACTAGCAAATACAAACACTAAGACTTGAGACGGCTTCGGGTATACGGAAACAAGACTGGCATATGAGTATAACCCAGGAAACACATACCACATACAATGAACGAGCAAAAGACAATGAACACGAGGATGTTTTATAGGGAGACAGACAAAGGATAATTAACAATGGGCAGGTGTGGGTCATGAGACACAGGAGGAAAGCAATACTAGGAACGAGAGGGGCGGGGCCAATGACGAGACTGGAGAGAACACATATCATGTCCTGATTGAACATAATATGTTTCTCTCCACATAAAACACGTGGGTCTGTCATGATTCTGCCCCTAGACCAGAAAACCAAGACAAGATTAGGCAGAATCATGACAGGTCCGGGTTTAAGAGGTATACACATCCTCTTGGGGTTACTATTCCTACATTATTGGACTTTGAACAATGGCTTGAGTACAAGTTCAGGAGGACCACACTGATCACATAGCTTAATCCAAACAAGCTTCCTCAGTGCAGAGAAAGGAAATAAGAAGAGATTCTAAGCAAACCCGCACACTCGCCACCATTTTCATTGGCACAGAGAAATCAGTATTTCCAGCTGATCGACAGAGACCAGCCATTGCTAACAGGGAACACATGAGTGCTTAGTACCAACAGACATTCTCTGAACAGCTTTGAGAACTTTAAGCTACTCCCCAAAGAACGATTTTTGAAGCTTTATTTTTCATAGTTATAGTTATTGTTATAATGTGATCGGCCCTTAACTCTTTGTCAGACAGTCCAGTTATAAACATAAAACATTTAGAATTCATCAGTATTTTATGGTCTTTATTTGACATTTTGTATTCGTATTTTACATATTCATGCACTAAGTAGTGTTAAAGATCCAGTCAATGAAATCTAGCGGTAAGGTTGCGAATAACAACCAATCGCGCACTCCACCTCTCCACTTCGAAACACTACGACGGATCTTTGTAGATAGAAATAGCTCATTCTAAGGTAATGAAAACATAAAGCGTCATTGAGTCAATAGATCATCCCAAAAATTACAATCTGGACCTTTAAATGTAATGGGTCAGATAACTGAGCTCACGTGAAGCTCACATGAAACCATGAAAGAAGTTCATCTTTTGTGTATTTGCCAGGATGTTGACTTTTCACACAGACATAAATGGAATAATGTTAATATTAATATATAGAAGGTTTTTAAATCACTTTGTACAGTATTGTGTGAATTATTTGAATGTGCATAACCTTAATTTATATCGACAGTAAATTTATTTTTAAATCATTTTTTTGAAGCATCGACATGCCCCCATCACTCACATGTTCACATACACACACTGTTTAGTGGCTAGAATCGAAGCACAAACCTTCTGCCACTGCCTCCAGCATTGGTGCCCACGGCAACCTGCTGCTGAGCATCTCTGTGCCAGTTGCTATTCTTTAATTGGCCATTTGGGGAAAACCGAATAGAGAGGTGGGACATTCATCAGGAAATTAACCCAGCAATAATCCAGCCCTCCCACAGGGCAGCCGCCAGCTGTGGGCACACTAGAGAAGACTATGGAAGTGGATGGCAGTGGCAGTCATGGTGGGTTCAACGAAACATGCCCTGTGATAGGCTTATCATGGCAGTGTCACTCTCAGAAATCACACAGAAACAATTTACTTTATGGAATTTTTTTTCCTAGAAATAATTTGTGTGATATATCTGGCAGGTTATGAATAGTGATCTTTTTGTGCTAAACTGCACTGTAAAAATGAGTTTAGTTTTTTTTAGTTGACAAGAATGGCTGTTTCTGCCTAAGTTTATTCAACTTGCCATGTCTTTACTGTCTCATCTAGACTTGTTAAGTTGAATTAAAAAGAGTAGAGCTTGAAATGCAAAGTTCATTTAACACACATAAGGACAAAAGACATGTAAGCCTCTTTGGATAAAAGCAATTCATAAATGTAAAATCAAAATATGCAGCAAGCACCAATGAATTCCATATTATACAACGTTTATAAGTTTCAATTCATTAAGTTCAATTCATATACATAAAAAATGTGTGACCAATAGAAGATCCATATGCCAAGATGTGACCATTTCAGTTGGATGAAATGCTAATGCTAATAATAGTAATAATAATAATAATAATACACAATTCAATTTTGTGCAAAACAGCTTTTACATAACAGAAACAACAACAGTGCATATACAGCAGAATCCATGATGTGTAGCCTTACAGGGGTCCTTTTTATATTTATATTTTCACTTTTTCATCTTAGTCTGTAATAGGCTGTAAAGATGTCTCTTTTAGCAAAAAAGATGAGCAAAATGATGGCACTCAAAGTTCACTGTAAAGGGATATATTATTTTTAACATAAATATATACACAGTATATATAGGCCTATATACAGTATGTATTTAAAGATGACGAAAAACCCCACGTAAGAACTACAACAAGCTTCTTCCTGGGTTAATGACATCACAAACTCAATTTCATTATCTCTGCCCCCAGGAACATGATGGGCGAGACCGTTGAGCTGCCACGGTGAAGACAATAAGCCACTGTTTAGTGTTTTGTTGCCATGCCCACTTTCACTTTTGCAAGCCTCTGTTTACTGCTTTTCACTCTGGTGATAAAAATTCAACTACACAGATTATGAGATATTTCTAAGATTTTTAGTAATGTGCTTCTGTTCAATCCATTTGCTTCATCGTTGCACTCTGGCTTATAAGGCAGAATTGACAATACTATTATTACTGTTTATGTAACGCAAAACCGTTTAACTTGATGCATTTATGACATGCGTCACCTTATTCTATAAAACCTTTTTAGTTTTAAAATTTTTTCAGTTTAAATAAAAAATATTAACGTAATTTATTTCAAACTTGTAAAATGTTATGTGGTGCAACTGTACGTACAAGTGAACAGATTAAGACCACTATTAAAATAGGGCCCTTACTCTAACGATCTTTGTGCTGGCGCAGATGTACTTAGTCCATGTCCGCATCCACTTTTGCAAGCTTAACGATGGAAAAAACGCCAGGCTGCATGGTCCAAAAGGGTTGTACCTATTCTCTTAATGTGTCATTGGTGTGTTTTGGGCAAAACGTGCCATAAACCAATCAGAGTCTCATCTCCCAATCCCTTTAAAAGCACCAAGGCGGATTTGCGAGAGGAATTTGCAGGAGCAAAGAAAAGGATCAGCTCCCGCGTGAAGTTAAAGGGAAGTTAAACCTTCTACGGGACAAGTTAAATAAGTTCAGTCATTTGTGGGACAGACTATATACTGTATGTATAGGGAATGGAAGTTATATATATATATATATATATATATATATATATATATACTGTATATGAAGACACAGAATAGACTTGAAAATCAAATAAATCTCAAATTCATGTCGTGCAGTGTTATATATGGTGATGTCATAAATGAGTGATTGCACATTTCCGCTGCATGTCAATAAATTCTGAACACCTCTCAACCATACACACCTCTATTTTCCCCTCTGCACTTTGGATAGACATGAAGTAATTGCGATGCAAGGAGCTGCACGTTTCCTTTTCTAATTTTAAGGGTCAACAGCATTTTAATACCATTTTAAACACACAGCCAATGTTTTTTTTATGACGCATGTACAAACGGCTTTTGATGGTCGAAGCAGCCAAGCATGGTTAAAGAGAGGGGAGATGGCAGCTGCTGCCGACAGCCTCTTAATTTTCACTGCTGACCCTGCCTCACCTGGCTCCGCATAGAAATCATAATGCTATTCAACTGTGAAGAGAAATGATATAGTGTATTTACCCTAACTATTTATGCAGGGCTGCACTAACGGAGTGGGGTGCTTCTAATAAAATGAAGTGTTGTAACTTCAGCAAAGGCGGGGTTCCAGGAGAACTACCTGAGGGCTTTTGGTCCTGTAGCATTCATCACTGACACTGCAAAATACAGTATTTCTAAAGATGATTTCAAAATGGACTTAAATTGCTCATTTGATTGTTTCCCGTATGTAATGTTTTCATTTTCAGCTCCATAGAACAGAATGCTAATTTTGAGAGTAATAGTGGATGTGCCAAAAACTCAAAACATTTGATGTAAAGCGTAAATGTGTAGACACGTTGTATGTCTACATACTTTCAACAGCTACATAACAGAATTGTATCAGGAGATTTCATTAAAGGTGAATTGTGTTTTTTACTAGAATGCACACAGTATATGACGTTAAGAAGTTTATTAAGATGTCTTATTCTTTACAGCAAATTTGATTTGACTGCAGCCAGGGAGAATAAGGATATGCGTATGTCTGGTCTGTGGAGCCATGTACTATGTAAAAAAAGTCAACTAGGAAGGAGACAAGCATTACCCTATGCTGCAGTACTGTATCCCTAACCGCAAATATTGCAATTGTTTTTTGTGTTTATTTTTGATTTATTGATACATTCTTGCGAAACATCAAAGAGTTTAAAGATATTTAGTATAAAGCACGTCATTTGGAAACACAAAAAATGACCAATCTCTGCCTGGCAGAAAACATAGCCTACTTTTAACATAGAATTGAATTATCTTTATATTTCATTGCATTTTTGCTAAAATATTCACTCTGACTTTTCCAAGTGAATTACATGTTGTAATTTAAACAGTTAAATTGAAATATTTTGGAAAAATAATTGGTTCTTCCTCTACAAAATATTGACAGTATATTCATGCATAGGCCTACTAAAAATGAAGAAATAGTGGAAATGAAAAGTGCCCATGACTGATATTCTCATCCCCCATAGCATTTTTAAAGGACCGTTTACGCACACAAAGATATTTACATTAGGTTTGATTTAGTTTGAAGAAACACATTTAGCAATACCTTTCAAATGGTGATCAGTTTAAAAAGTTAATTTCTCCCGATAAAAACGTAATATTCCCTCGTCACGCTGTGTATGTGACTTTGACGTTTTCCACCTTTTAAAAAAATAGTTACGCGTAAAATGATTTATCAATGTCTAAATTAATAATGTCCATACTAGCCGGGATGGATGTGCGACTGAAAAAATGACAGGTTCCTGCGTGCGTTCTTTAACACAACTGAGAGCGAAAACATGAGAAAGGGAGGCAGAAAATAGAAATGAGGGTCATGAGGGTGATAACAGGTTATATGCTCTCTACATCAGCTCTCTCCTTATTGAATCACAGCAGCCAAACAGATCAAGATCACCCAAAATAAAGCCACAATATGATTCATATTTCGGTTTTGCTCTTCCAGTCTCCTTTCTTCCTTCTCTCTCACATACACGCACACCCATGCACTCACACCTTATCTTATTTTAAATTAGTTTGTCAATTTTATTTTCATTCCTCCCGTTAGTCTGTTACACAGTGTCTTCGTGTCTTTGTCCCCATCTGCTGTATGTCTCTCTCTCACGCTCTCTCTCTCTTTCTAATGGTGAGGATGTGTGTGGCTCTGACACAGTCACATCTGTGTGAGTCGTTCTCTCACCGTGCCTCTCGCTAATGAGATCCTCCCCATTTAATTAATACCATAAGAATTTTAATTCTGACTGAATCAATTTAATGTGATGTGATTTTGTCAGACCTATTCCCAGAGTAGATGGGAGGGAGAGAGAGAGAGAGAGAGAGAGAGAGAGAGAGAGGTGGGGAGGGTGCTTATTACATACATCATTTCACGGGGACCTGCATTCCCTGCTGACTTAAACAAATTCTAATTAAGACTAATTAAAGCATCATTTATGAAAACGCTTGTGATAGTTATGCAAACATTCTGGGTGGGTATGCCTTGCATGATAATTAGCCCTAGGTTTAAATTAAGACTTGTTCCTTGGCAATTATGGCTGCTAGAGCTGCACAATTCTCAGATAACCGTTGGTGCCCTCTCCATAGCACAGCACAAACCCGGTTGTGGAGTTTAACTTGTTGAAATATAAGTATTTTAACTTTGTTTGTTTATTTACAGAAGCAGCCCAAACCAGTAGATCAGTTATCTGATTTCTCTTTACTGGGGGCTTACTGCACAGCATCCCAATTCACATACTGTACTATGCATCCTACATAATATATTTGAAGAAAAAGTATGTGATAATATGAACACATTTTGTGTAAATGTTTTAAATCATACAATAAAATGTATTCAAAATAATGAATGAATAAAAGCTTAAATGCAAAGAGGATCTTTATTCTGATGCAATAACAATGTGCTTTTAGGTAAAAAAACAGTGATGTGTTTGAATGTCCTGGTACATGCATACTCCTTTTCATGCAAATACTTTTCCTTGCAAAAGGATTACATACTTTCAGGCTATAAATAGGCAAACTGGGATGCAACAATTGTGTTTAAGGTTCATTATGTTTATTACGTTTTCTTTCTAGAGTTGAAATAAGCTATGATAACTACTATATTTACATTCCTTGAATCTGATTGGATGAGTGACATGCAAGAGTGACATAACACTAGAGAAGCAGTTAGATGCTTTACACTTTTGGAAAGCATCACGTAACTGTTGAAAAGATACATCTGTCCGTGGACATATAGGGAGAAAGCAGTTTATTTCACAGTTGTACCATTTTTGGTGTCCCTTTCTCATACGCATCATGCCTCCTTGTTACTCCATTTCCTTCAGAATCAAATGTTGTCCGTTGCTGCCAGTCCAAAAGTGACGTTTTGCAGTTTAGAGAGGCCTGGACATAGTTTTAAAATAGCAATGGCAGACCCTCAGTCTCTGGTATAAGAAAGGGGGGAAGAGAAGCTAAAAACTTCACTCAAGTAAAAATTCAGAAACATGTGTCATAATCATACTTGGGTAAAAAGGGATGCAATATCTAAACTGTTCATACAGCGAGTTGCTATTAAATATTATTATTTATTATTAGTCATAGTATTAATATATTTGATTAAATCCAATTATTATTAGCAAATTCTTATATTATTAAAAGATGAGATACTTTTGCAGCACTCACATCCGATCTTATATCACAAAGTATATCAGAACCAAGCCCTCTGCAACTTGTTTTAAATTGGTCATAGTAGGTCATGAAAAACTTCAATCGTTCAGTTATACATGCAACAATTGGTAAATCGTAAATCAAATGCTAACTAGACTTTGTTCCGTATATGGCTAGCAATGCGTGTTTATACATAAAATATACATGTTTGTCCTTTCCAAAGCTCCATGATATTTTCACTGGCAATGCAAAGGATGTGCGTTCGATTAGAGTGAACACAAATAATGACAAAAGACATGTATAAACTAGATGCACAGTACGTCGGTTTGGAAAAAAGCGTGCCAACTGCATTTAATTTTAGCTAAACAGCTTCAAAAAAATCCCACGTGAACAAAGGGAGCATCGATGGTTTCTCTGCTGCATTTCGGAATTGTTAAGGAAACGAATGTCCCAATTCACTGGAAGAACGTTACAAATGACGTTGCAAATGAAGAAGGTTATTTTTACAATCGCATGCCGCTGAGTCAAACAGTCTGTGCAACTCATTCAAATACCAATAGTAGTGTCGATAGGAACGGTTAGTTTTTTCTAACGTTCTACTTTAAGCTCTGTGTACGTTGCAAAAATATCATTATTTTGTATTTATAATTTGATTATTAATACTACTATTATGAATATATATATACTATGACTAGTACTAAATACTAATGAGATTAAAACTAAAGATAATATAAAGTATTAAAGTTTTGCATCCTTGTTCTGACATTGCCTCAATCTCTGTCTTTCTCCCACATGTACACGCTTAAAAATAAATCGTTTTTGTGATACAATTGAACGCTAAGCCACTTTGAATGGCGTTCACGAGTACATCTGCATGTTAACATAAAGTAGTTTATATTTAGTGTCTTAGATCTACATGGTCTTATTTATGTAATTTGGGGTTCTTTCGGCCATTAAAAACCTTCACTATTATCAAGTAGGTTTTAGCAGGTTTGCACATTTTCGCACAGTTCATTTCTTTCTTCCTCTTTATCGGAGTGGTACAGTCCCTTCTCTTGTCTAAAGAGTATTGTTCAGGCTTACAGCAGGTTTGCTTAAAACAAAGAGTGGCTGAAATCGATGTTACAAATTTAAACGCAAGACGCTTCATAAAATAGCAGTTCCTGACTAAGCACATACCTACGCCCCTCACAAGCAGAAATGAACTCTGTTTTGCTTTAATGTTTCACAATTCATTAAGTGTTTTTTTAGTGGAACGTGCCACGCTCTCTCTATGGCTAAAGCAGGCTAGATTTTACAAATGAACTTTCTATATACTAGACTACACTTCAGTAAAACCCACCAATCTAATGTAGATAAAACAGTTCTTTTCTTTCAGTCAGAGTATTATGAAAAAATGCCTTCCTAGTGCATGTACTCCAGGGACATTTACCGGTAATATTGGTGACTTAAGAGTGGATTCTCTCTGCTCAGGTGTTGAGACTTGAGACGTTTGTTTATGTGTTTGTACAACACTCATTACCTCTCTGTTGTTTGTTTAGTGGCCCCCTGCTCTTCGATTTTGGCTTGGCTTCAGCTATATTGGTTTCTCTGAATGGGAGACAGCTGGTTCAATATTTAAAAGAGAGAGAGAGAGAGAGAGAGAGAGAGAGATAGAGAGAGAGAGAGGACCGCGGAGGGGCCTCACAGAGCCTGGTTAACACGTTGAAGCGGGTGTGCGGAACACGCAGATGGCACGCCGTTCCCAGATTTCATTTAAGCTAATCTAATCCTCTGCCTGGTCCCTACAGAAAGGCTGGGAATTAGCCGCCATATGTCAACTAGATTTGTCAGATTATTCATTACAATTAATTGCTGCTCTCACTTAAGGCCTCTAAGGCTGTGAATCGCTTCGAATTCTACTGCAAACACAAAAATTATGAGTAAAAGACTTTAGCCCTGTCATTCAAATTTCAGTCTGACCTTTAGCGGAGATCAGATCTTTGTGAGTTAGCATGTGGGTGAGGCTCTCTAATTGGTGTTCATTCCCTTCACCTCCATTTCTTTTCTTTCTCAGGCTTTCTGGTAGTCTGTCCATCTTTTCCGTCTTCCTGACAGCGAAGATTCAAGAGCTCTGGAAGTTGCTTAATATTATTTTATTCAACCTTTGTTGAGGTGCTTTCAACTAAAATCAGTGACTCCATTACTCACAATTATCAGTTGCATTGTAATTGTTCAACGATTGATGGTATATAAACAACGTGTTATGTCATTGTAGAATATATTGCATTGCAAGTGATATAGTCAAGTATTAAACACACGGTCCTTGACTGTAGCACTGGAACGATGACCGGAATTGGTTTGCTCATGAATGGATGATTTAATTCAAGTCTATGTGATACCAACTTATGTTATTTCTTGATAGTGTAACGTCTCAAACTACCTTTTGACAAATATATAGACAAACGACCCGAGTCACAGTTTCGAACTTCCTCATCACTGTCAAGAACATGATCTTTGTATTGTCCCAGTTTTTCGGTATATGCCACAGAAAAACACGGACACACCGACATCGAGAGAAAATCAGGCACATTTCATATTTATGTAGCGGCACAAAACAGACGTATAAAAAACGCAGGACAGTATGAAGTCCACTAATGGCCGGCACGATTAATGGTCTTGTTCTGTAAAATAAGCCTAATGTTGTCAAGATTAATGCTTTCTCCATGCGCTGCTCTCCTCATTGGCATCTACTGTATGCAAATACCACCACTTCGAGCTCCAAACGAAACCTCTATAGCCTCAAACTACACCACATCTACAAACCCTCCGTGTTTTTTCCTTTAAATATAATGTTTGTTAAGCCAATGACTTGAAGAAGAACACCCGAACGACCGTGTGATGAAAAAAAGAAAGCCCCTTCAAGTCAAAGTGCTGTTATCGCAACAAAATGATTGACACAAAACCACAAAATGCACTCAAATTTAATGAGATATTTTGGTTCATTAGCAAGTTCAACATGGCAGAAAAATGATTTCATGCTGGTTCTGATTGGACTACTTAATTATGCTGTCTGAAAGAGCAGCAGATCTCTGAGTGGGTGGTTCATGAACACCTTTGGCTTGGCTAATGAGCAGGTGAGAGCTACAGAAGCTTCTGGCCGCTGATGTCATGACATAGGCTCATTTTCACATTACTGATTGCTCAAACCTGTTGTGTTTCATTCCTTTGCCGTTGAAGCTCCGAGCTCCTCCATAATGGATTTTCCCCTTTTGCTTAAGAAAAGCAAGAACAGATCCTGACTGAATGACAAAAATGTCTTCTTTGGATTGGATCATAATATAAAACAGGACCACAAGCAGGGAGTCATATAGCAAATACACATGTAGGATCAGTAACTGAAGGTGTTCATGTTGCTAAATGTATTTTCCAAAAATATTCATTAAAACATTCAGTCATGCGTACGGGAAACATTTTGTTTTCCAGAACCTAATCTAAGTTGAAAATGGCTAAGCTCAGAACCCCAAACCCATAGCGAATAATGCTAACGTTTAGAGAACATACTGTATATCTATTTAATAAAAAAATGACATTATTGACAATAAAGTTAATCCTTTATTCTGATGCAGGTGAAGGTGGTATGCATGTGGTCTCTAATTGCTCTAGTTTGATGTTGGTGAGCCAAAGGAAAGCACTGGTGTTTGTGAGTCTCTCTGTGGCTCATATCTGTGACTGTAGATGGATGGAGCGAGAGTAGATATAGAGCTTAGCTTTTCTTCATACAACCCAGCGCTGCCTCCCTGCTCATTAGAATACAATATGGCTTCCACTAAAGGTCATCCTCTCCGAGCATAATCACACACAATCAAACGCACAAACTTCATACATCACACAGACAGTAAACAGCCGCTGGCTTTATTTTCCACTGACAGAGAATAGCTCGCAGCCTATTTATAATTTTACCCTCTCACATCAATTAAAGAAAGCGGTGAGCGTGTTAAAGTTCTCTCGGACAATGGCCGGAACGCTACATGAATTGTTTGGACGGACTGATTAAAGAGAGCCATGAAGTTTGATCCATGCCAATAGTCTTGAATCTTTCCATATGTGTGGGCTTTTAAATTCTGTGGAAGTAACAGAAAAAATGGTGACAAATCGTGCATGAAACAGCTACTAAATGTGTGTATCTTGGCTAAGTGCTCATCTTTATCCTCATTTGGAAGATGTCCACCTTCCCCGACCGACGGTGTCTTGATGTTCTGTCTCTTTTGTTGAAATGACAGGAGCCTGTCAAGAAGAGAATGTGTCAAAATGGAGGAGAGATTGCAAGCCCTTGCTCGCTTTGTCTGATTATCATAATGAGGAGAGCACATTTAGTAGTTCATGGCCTCATGTCATCTGATTAGAGCAATGATTAATGATATCCTTTTACCAAAACACCCCTCGCTCTCACACACAATAAGATAATGAACATTTATAAAATAATCGCTATGTGCTGCTATGTTTTGATTCTCAATATTTGTTATTGGGAGATTTTAACACTACACATACAATACAAATTCACTTAGTTGTCTGGTTTCGTTTATTATTTTTGACGCGTTATTTTTGCAGCTTTTAAAAAGACCACTATGTACCACTATGTGCTTGCTAATAATGTTATGGGTGGTTGCCAACTGCATTAAAAATCATATGGCCAGTGTTGATCCTAGTCGTCTGGGACACCAAAAACCTTTGTGGGGGGCCCTAGTTAAAAATAGATATACACATAAATGTAAACTATAAGGAAATACAAATATATCAACCAATTAACACAAACATGACTGAATTACAAAAAAACAATTACACTGGTACGAAAATGAAAATAAAATTTTGATTGCATGTAAATAATTGTAATAAACGTAACATGGGGTTCTGGAACCATCTAGCTGAGAAACACGCAACGCTGTGTGTTTTTACTTATCAAATTTGTGATTTACTAACAAAAATGAAGCATGATAAATATAGTTTACTCCAGAAAGCTTGTTTACATTATTGTGATTTTGATTCAGTGTTTGATCAAGGGGCTCAAGGGGCCCCCTGGTGGGGCAGGGGCCCTACGCACCTTGCGTACTTTGCGTATAGAAAGGATTGGCTCTGCCTGAGTCCCTCTTTCAATTAATTCTTCTAGGTGAATTTTAACTCAGAAAACATGCCATAGTTTCATACCTAACCCTACCTTAAGCCTTAAGCTTGCAACTTACTGTGCTGTTTTTATTTTTAATAGTGCTAAAATTCTGTTCACTCCGAGCTGGTGTTTTTTTAGACCAAATTGAAGCTTTTAAAAATGCTTTTAAAGAGTGCTGATTGTGACAATAGAACCGGAAACAATGGCGATTTTTTATCATGTGAGGCGTGTTTCAGTTTGATAGCATTGTTAAAGATTAATGTCCGTTTATAAATTCTTCACATTGCATTTCTTTAGAAGAGAACATATTTTTTGCTCACAGCTTTCTATCGGTGGCAGAACATGGGGACATTTTCACTTGCTTTTGCAACTTTAAATTCTTATGTTACTCGAAGCAGTAACTCCACCTCATTGTCGGTCCAAAAAACTCACATAAGGTGTTATTCCACTACTTTGTAATGACATTTTAAAGGAGCAACATGGTGACTTTAGAAGCGTTTAGTGGTGAATTCTTTCATTCATGGCTAGCCGTGGATTATCTATGGTGGCCCACTAGTGCACAGCACAACGAAAGCAGGTGTGCATTTTGCTGGGTGTTCTATTAGTGGTTTTGGTATCTTTTTTGTCTAAATGGTTCCATAAAGAACCTTTTACATCCGAAGAACCTTTCTGTTTCACAAACCTTTCTGTTTGCACCTCATGTCATTTTTGGAAAATATATTTGGAAATATAGAATTTTTAAATAAAAAACATGTTTTCAAATGAATTTGTATTTAGTCTCAGTTGATGTTGTGTTTGAGAGTGCAATTTATTTATCAATAATTCCATGTCCAGATGCAAAGCTCTGGTTATTTACAAGGAGTGTTGTAACCTCTAAGCCCTGATGGGCACCTATAACAAGGATGCTATACTATGAATATAAAACAGGCCCTATATAACTTTTATTTTAAGTCCTTTCCTTCATTTATTGGGGATTTGTTCTCAGATGACCAGCTGTGGTTCTTTTACGAAATACACTGTAATGTGTTTTCCTTGCTCGCAAATTATATTACGGGTCATATTTATTGTATGCATATAAAACCTTTTTAAAGTAATTCTTTCTAGTGTCCGTACCATTGGATTTTATCTAAAGAGAGCCGAGGGAATAAACTCTCTTCAAAACAAAGTATTAAACAGAGCTTTGAGTTGAATTGTGATTGTGGAATAACAGCGTTTTGTCTCCAAACAGAAAAGCCTTTTGGTGACTCATGTATAAATTCCTTCCTCTCGTTCTGTGTCTTTCCAGACGCCTTGCTCCACAAAGACCTTAGTGTTCTTTGCTTGATAGGCACAATGTGCACTTGTGTGTTTAATTGTAAGTGGGGTGGGTGTAAACACACGACATTTAAAACCCCCTTTGTGGATCAGAGGTGTGGATTTACATCGTGAAGACAAAGTGATTCATATGCTCCTCCTAACGTCTGTTTTAGGACAGATGCATTCTTGAACTTCCTACATCAACACATTGCTCTATTGTCCCAAGGTACCTCTGATGATGTTTTTGAGTGTTTTAGGTTTAAGGCTGGTCTTGGTGTCCTACATGTGATCTTTCGCATGGCACGGATTTGAGTGGTTTGCAGAGAATAATTGTATTCCTCAGAAGTTGCTTTTTAACAGCTTTGACTGTTTAATGGTGTTCTCAGTTTTGTCTCATTTATGTATGGTTTTTTTTAATTACTCACTATTTCTAAAAACCGAAATAGATCAAAATGAGGTCAGACGAAATACAATAAAAGCATTGAGATTTAATAAGGAATGTAGTTTGAAGTTATGCGGACTGCTGACATGCTTCTTGGGTTTTCTATTTCATGATGAAAACATCTTACATTACACTTTAATTATGCATTTAACATAAATTTACATAAACATCATATTTGCATGTTTCGGTATTAATGCGAAACTTGAAGGTTTATTGACATTTTTAAGTTAACAGAACTGACAATAATTGTATTTTAATAACAACGATAACTGATATCACATATATCAATATACTAGAATATATCATATAACCCAGCAAAATAATATTAAGGATGATAACTGATATTGTGCTGGCTGCTGGCAACATATTGTTAATACTATGCATACTGTAATACTGCTTTCTGGTTGCGAATCCAAAGCATTCATTTCAGTTAAGTTTCATCAATGTACATTGCTTTTACAAAGAAATGCAATAGTACAATACTATAATGCCATATCTAGTCATTTATTTATTTCTTGAAGTTATCAATTGTATGTAATTGTCATTGAATTGAAAATTAATTGATAAATGGACATTTTTGTAACACTCTCTATATATGCACAATAGTGGTTATGCTTGTTTTAGCAATAACAGTTTATATAAGGAAAATCGTGTTTTGAATATTAAGTAAATATGGTTACTTTTAGACAGTGACTTTGATGTGTCACTGTTTAATCTTTATAGTTTTATCTTGAATATGCTTGTCAAAATAAACACATCATGCTTTTAAACTTGCGTAAACACGTACTGTAATTATATAAACGGTATAAAATGTGCTTTATACTGTATGTTTGGTCATATCAATACGTTTTCTTGTACTTTAATAATGTAAGCCTCAGGGGAATTTCAGTGGGATTTCATCTGAGCGGTTTTCATATACACATTTACATACATCAGATATGAAACTACGTATTATGCTGTCAAAAAATTAAATGGAGAAGTCATTCTTACGGCCCCCTTTGACCCTCCATATTTTCTGTCAATTACGGAGGGATAAAGTCATGCATAATTATAGGCCAAATAATTTGTGTTTATGCAACGTTATCGTGGAGCACTTTATGGCAGAATTGCTCGCCATGCATTACATTGAGGGCCAATGTAGATGTCCAAAGATGATTTCAGTGTGTTTCTGTTTATGGTGTCACAAACAGATGTTTACGCATGCCGCATATTGACTAGACCAAAGGCAAACAGTGTTTTTGCTAATGATCAGCTGTTCTTTAGTGAGTGCTTAGTGGGACTCTGGGGCCCTCGTGTTACTCAGGTGGGCATAATTACATTTCTTAAGGTCAACCTCTCACCAGGATGAATTAGTGAAATTACATAGTTGACCACTCTAGGGCGTAGATTCAGATGCAATTAACTTAGTTAATAGATCTCTGGTAGCCTGCCTAGCCAATAGAAATGAATGGGGCTCATCCCATACAGCAACCAAACGGAGAGCCGGTTCACTTTCAAACTTGATTTGAATGTTTTACATTTCCATTCGTCCCCTTCTCTCTGTACATGTGAAAATGTAAAATATAAAAAAAGTTGAGGCGGGGTGATTAGGGACAACAGGAGCAAACAAACTTAATCCTGTAGCGATACCTCCCTTTATTTGTTTTATGTGCAATAGGGAGCAACCTATGAGATATTGATCAGTGCATGGCCTGATCAATCATACTAAATAAATGGCTGTAAGCCCTGGGATCACCTCTAGGCTATAGGAGAGACACAAAAAGTAGATCTTAAATGTCAGGACCTTGATGATCCCGTGTATGGAGAGCAATGCAAATTTACTCTAAACGGGGTCTTTTAATCATGAGGGGGGCATCAGTTTAACCCCCTGTAATCTCTGTCTATCGAGCCCCAAGTCCCCCATCTTCTCCTTCTATTCAGGGACACAGATATTATATGGCCTAACCGAATTTGGATTTACAAAAATCCAGGGAGAAATGCTAGGGACAGAGCGGGGGTATTTTCACATGCATGAAAAGGGTTTTGCTTTGAATTATTTCCATTTAAGGAAACTACTTCTTTATTTCCTACCAACTTAAAAAGTCCTCAAAATAAATGAGCTGTTATATTATTGACAAAAATGTAGAGAATATTAGCAGCACAAACCTAAAAGACTTAATGAAACTTTTAATACCTCAAAGCTTTGTGGCCATATTTACATATTTTTTCTTACGTTTTGTTACTTCGTGAGTCTATTTTGTTATTTATGAACATTTCAAGGGATTTGATTTGTACTGTTAAATTGGATGCTACTTTTACGAGCTGTGTACAAAACGCATAGATGGTGGTCACGCTCGGAATCAGCTGATCGTGACATCTACTAATATAAATCAGATACATCTCTGAAAAGTTCTCTTTAAATCCTCATTTAATTAATTCTCGTATAGTTGCCTCTCCATTGAATGGATGGAAGCTGCTCTTAACACCATCCTCCATTCCCTCGTCCACTTCTTGTCTGACATTTCTTTGCATTTAGTCCTCTTAATGCCCGTTTCATGCTTGAAGTTGTATCAAGTGTCTATTCAATGTATAGTATGACAAAACAATGTGCATGATATTGTAATTGTACTTTTCTTGACCTGTTTTGTTATCCCTCTGGTGCTGCTCTTCCTGATCCGTCCATTCTTGGGTGTGTGGATGAAAGGGCAGTTTGCCCAGAACAGAACCGTTCCGTCAGCACCAACCTTATTCGTCAATATACTTTATAGTTGATATCCGATGATATTTGTGTATCTCTGTTTGTGAAATTGTGGCTCTAGATCACATTTTACAAATGATTCTACACTTTATGGGTTCCTGGATTCAATCCCCAGGGAACGCATGCGCTGATAAATCCTTTAGCTTTAATGCATTGTAAGTTCACGCCCCTTTGGATAATAGCGTCTGACATACGTATACATTTAATTATTAAAATACACTTATATAAATTCAACAAGTTTATTTCAAATACTAAATTTTAAATTCAATAGGAAAGCGGAGCCTTGCTCACATACAGTACATGAATTACAAAAGTGAACAGGTACAAGTAAGATTTGACACTGATCATTCACACGTCTTGTCCATTATCTCAGACAGTGGGGTGTGACAAGGGAAATTGTCTCTCTAATCCAGTAGATGAGTCGGCTTTTTGTTTGCACCCAGCCTTGCAGAAAAAGCCGCAGGGGATCTGAGCTCCTGTTCAGGTAGCACATTATGACTGCTCAAAAGCTCGCGGCTCCCTCTGCTTGCCGCTCTTACTGGATTGACACATCAAAATAGATTCAATCGTTTGAAAAGCAATTGGTAGAATTTCTGGAGGGTTCACGTGTTTTGCTCTATGGCTACAAGCTGTGATCACAATTAGTAGATGAGAATTTCTGATCTACTTTGGATTCTTATGTTTCCCAGCTTACAGGTCACTTGAAGCGTTACTATATGTTTATAAGATATAAGTATATTATTGGGAGTTCTATTTCATTGTATGTCTTCATAAAAGAAAAAGATTTCTGCAATTAAAATATGCAAACAGCTGTGGATTGTTTGTAATCATAATAAAAACTGTGTTTACATCATCAGTAAATGTACAATAAAGTGTCAGAAATGGCCTTTTTCATTAAGGTCTAATGTTTGCACCAAACATATTCGAAGACATGTCTTCCGACCGTTAATATACGTACTGTTCTTAAATATCTAACTATATATGTTATGTCTAATCGTTTATTTGAGTTCATTCAAATACATTTCTAATAATTACATTTAATCAAACTTGCTTACAAATAATATTAGCGTAACGCTGAGCATTTCGGCCACAGCTATTTCAATTTAAGGTTATTTTTGTCACTGTTTGCCATTATCAATATGGGATCAATATGTAAGGATTTTAATTTCATTAGTTAATATGATATGATATGATTTTTAGCTATTCTGTAATGTTGATGGTTAATAATGAGATTAGTTAAATGAGCATAATTGAAAGGCGTTTAACCCCTAGTCGTTGCGGAATAACGCAATGTTGATCTCAATACGCTTTGCAATCCTCAGAGCTACGCTGCCTGTTGGGAATATTATTAAGTGGCACAGATCAGATTTGTTTTAAGGGAGCTGGTTGTTACTTGTTTTCCGCATTCTTACAGGTGAGCAGCCAGGCTAAGCTAAGTCAGCTCTGGCACGCACACTCACATGCAGATAATTATTATTAACTTCCAACTCATTTAGCTGCCCTAATGCTAATTTCAACTTTAGAAATTAAAATAAATAAGGTCATTATCATCCGCTCGTACATTTGCATATCTCACAGGTGTACTTATCCCCAGACAGCAATGTTGCCCAAGTCAAATCAGTCAGCTCCAAACCAACAAAAAGGAGAGATGCTCATTTAGCCCAAATTTTGCACCCGGCACAAAAATCATGCAAATGAAGCCCCGGCTCTCGATTGGAAGTCACAGCATTTAGGTGACATTAATCAAAATTAAATATGCAGACAAAGGTGAGGTAATCCCAGCCTTCCCCTGTACAGTCGCAGCTGCCAGCAGACCTGTCGGTTATGTTCTGAATGAGCAGGGCTATGATAGAGCTTATTAGTGGATGTGTTTTCTTTAATTTATTAATATTTATCTTAATATCATAAAGGGAATCGTTGGACGTTATTTATTAAAAAGAATACTTTGTGTCATATGTTACATTCAGGTCATTGCAGAATTTGGAAGAGAATTTAAACTTGCCCCCCACAGAAAAAAAATCTAAATTAAATACAAATTTTAAAATCTAAATTCGCTTCATTATATATCAAAGAAAATGTTTCATGAAAATGTATTCGCAGTGCACGTACGAGGATATTACTAGGACGGTTAACAAGGTATTGCTATGCCATTGGTAAATCTGGTCACAAAAAACCAGCACACCGCTTATCCACAATCTTGGGGGTTCATTCATGTCCATGGCAATCACATGAAAATGTGTAACTATTTTAAGAGGTGGCTAATTTGTAAGCGATGAGTTCTCATCTCATACAATTTGGTATGGTCAGCATTTGTGCCAGTTCAGAGATGCAAACTTTATTGCTTTTTAACAAGTAATCATAGGATTTAGTGCTATTCACATTGCATAAATTCTTACAAATTAGCCGCGTTGTAAATAATTTCTTTAAATAGTAGTTCTCTTGAAAGATTAAACTGGACATGCATCTGATACTCAGTGTTTATTTAGAAAGTTCACTTTAGAGAACTTGCGTGATGAACTAAGCGTGATGCCTGTGTCGCGATTCAGGGTTGCTCCACTGCCTCGCCTGCCATTCGTAACAGAACACTGACTCACCACAGACAAAGGAAACACTGGGGTTTACATCAAAGTAACAAGAAACACCTGGGAAGATAATTAACAAAGGACCAATGAACTAAAGAACTACAAAGGACTACAAATCAGGACAGGAAACAGGAACTCATACAAACTAAAAGTCCTCAAGACAAGGATAAAAGCGGACTGGAATCGTAACAGCCTGCCTTAAAGGTCCGGTGTCGAAACTTTAGCGACATCTAGCGGTGAGGTTGCAAATCTTTCGAAGCACTATGGTGGCTGACACAGAACTAAGATGTAGTCTGAGATAACGTATTTACGAAACACGCTATATAGAGCGTTTTTTCCGTTTAGGGCTACCTTAGTACCCGTGGTGTACTGTATGTAGATAGAAATACGGTAGCTCATTCCAAGATAATAGAAACGTAACGTAAGATATAGTTACGCATATTATATTACATTTCTGTCAACAGAGCCTCCAAAAAACCACACATTGGTCAACATTATTGTATGACAGAGGCTTAGAGAATGTGCTGATTCAGGATTGAAGCTCAAAATAAATGAGGGTCAATTTCAGCGCTCTTGTTGATTAAACCTGACAAAATAAAAGCCCACTAATACTTATAGACAGAAAGAGTGACAGCCTCCATAACAAAAGACGATCTAAGTCATCAGTCATCTTTTTACCCGTCACTGTCCCCAAACTAACAATCTCACTCATGCTGCCATTTCAAATGACAGAACTGTCTCCTTTTTATATATAACAGACTCTCAGTTAAAGTGCGCGCAGGGCCTGTGACAGGAACACTGATAAGAAAAGTCATGTGGGCTCACAAAACATTCCTTCATTTGAGCATTTCATTGTCAATAAACACCAGAATGCTCTTGACGGTAAACCCATTCTCACCTCACACCCCTGAAAGACCACTGAAGGCTGCTGGCAAATTCGAACTCTCTTCGCTCATGTGACGCTCACATACATTATAACAAAGAGCGGTTACATAGCATGAGCCGTGCGTCGGGGCAGCGGTGCAGAAAGGGCTTAGAGCTGATCAGACCTTCTCCTGCCAGCACCACACATTGAAATGCAAATATCTAGGCAGGGTTTCCACCCCGCGCGCCACTCACAAATTGAAAAGCAGTTTTTATCTATGCTAATGCAAGCATGGTAATTGAAGTTAATCAATCAATGCTAGCTTTCCCTAAAACCTTGAACATGATTGAATAAAGTAATTATCATTCAGGGAAGAATGATGAAGTTGTAGACAGCGTGAACCTTATTAAAGGAGGATTTTGAGTCACAATGGCTTAATTTAGCGAGCATCTTCTCACACTTCCTCTCACAGCCTCCTTTTATAACAAGATCCGCTACTATCGTTTGTGCCCTAAAAGCACGGTTACATCGCGGCTACATTTCTCGCAGGCACCAAGGGTCTCCCTGTGCCGTTTCAATGTCTGTGATATCTTAATGCTATAAAGAGCAGAAAGACGCTGGGTGGGTTCAGTTAATGAGTTGTCATTCAGTCAAGCCAAGACTAAGGATGACTGAAATTAATCCTCCCTTATAACGTCGCTGATAGGCTCAATTAAGGTTCGACCTGCCAAATATGCAGTGCATTTTTCCCCCTTAAAGTGACACCCCCCATTTCCAAGCGTCATGTAGAAACGTGACGTTCCCCTTAGCTGGACTCAACCCTGGGCCCTCTAATTCACACTTGATGTTTCTGATATTTCAAGGTAAAATGACACTCGTACATGTCCGCCCGAGTAGAGAATGAGAAAGAGATGTCCGTGTCAATCGTCACCGAGCTCTGCGGCTTCTCCAAGGGTGCGCTCCTGTCAGCGGAGATGGAGGTAATTGAGCTTCCATCTTTGGTTGGGCCCTGGCTCCCTGCCTCTGGCTGGGCTAGTTAAAGACCCTCTCTGGTATGTCACCCGCTTTAATATTCACCCTCCATAATTATGCAGGATTCACAGTGCTATCAAACTGCAATTCAAATTAGTTCAGGATTAAAGGCACAGCACAGTGCTGCTTCCTTAATTGCATTGTACTGCACTGATCACATTCAAATAGCCATTACTCATTTCCTCTGTACAGCAATAAGTCATAGGGATTAATGCTCGGGCAGGTGACAGGGCCAGACCATTAAAAGGCAGTTATGCAGAAAGCATGGCTGAGTTTTATTCACGTTAATGAAATCAGCGAAATGAAACTGTAATAGATTTATCAAAGCTCCGATGGATTTGCAGTAAATCAGTTTGATTCAGGCAATCAAACTGGACAATAGAGATAGTTTTCAGACCGCGATGCCGGGCGGCACGAGGCGGCATGTGAGAAGTGCTGATATTCTTCTGTGCTCGGATTTGTGACACGCCGGCGTGCTGGGGGCTTTTTCCCAGAGCGGGCCGGCTAATTTCAGACAGCTGAATGTGCCAGTGCTGTGACTGATAAAATGCACGGCCTTCCAGTTCAGTGGCGTATTCCTCTACCCATCTTCTCACAAATTCTGTCCCACCCTCTGCCTTTCTCCTAATATTTTTCTCACACTTGACAAAGTGGTTGAGATGGCTGTTCAAAACTCCCCTTAAACTATTTCAACATCTTCACTTTTACCGATCATCTTTTTATAGTACACAAGTTAAAGGTGCATGCAACCTTTGAATATGGCAGCATATTTTAAATATGTTACTGTCAAGTGCTACATCTTATTCAACACCATCAATATGTATAATTAAAAAAGTATATTGCAAAAAGAAACATAAACCAAGGAGTTAAACAATTTCGATATACAACATATTTTTAATGTGAGGAAGGCAAATCATCAGAGCTGTTCCTGTAACAAAAATCACTCTTTGTATCAACGTTGATAGGCTGCCACGAATCCATGAACTTTTTAGTATGTCAGTAGTTCGCCTGTTCCTTTCCCAGTAACAAGTTTACTTTTATTTTTACCTGTGTAGTACCTTGTTACTGGGAAAGGAACAGGCGAACTACTGGCATACTAAAAAGTGCATGGATTCATGCTATTCCACATGGTCACCGTGAGGTTTAAGGGACAGTTCAACAAAAACAGAAAATATTTAAATATTTATTCAACCTCATGTCATCCAACACCTGTGGGACTTTTTCATCTGTGGGACAGAGATGTTTAGAAAAAGAGTGTCCATTTTGTGTGTAATGTTGCCAATGTTCTCCAAATCTTCATACGGATTTGGAGACAGGGTGCGCAAATGATAAAAGAATGTTTCTTTTTTTCGGGTAAACTATCCATTTGGCTTAGCAGGTGTGAGCACAGTATGCCTTATCTGGGTTCATTGTTCCTCCTCCCCTGTATGTCTGTCTGTCTGTCTGATTAAATGACCTGAAATGAAAGGATATTCAAATTTGATGCGGCCTTAATGAGTCGTCTACTCTACAGCATAAATTCAAATTAAAACCAATTAACCCCAATCAGTAGAAACTCATCCAAACTGTTTTTTTCCTTTCTTTTTAATGGTTCAATACTTCCTAAATCATCGATTAGCCCGAGTGAGCAGCATTAGTAAATGGCCGTCTCACTGGAGGAGAAGCCTGTTAGCCCTAATAGAGAGGCCACAGTCATTATTCCTCCCTCTCTCCCTCTTTCTCCTGTTCTCTCTCTAATCTAATATCAACTTTTCTTATTAAGATCTTACAAGCTTGTCTGCCTTCGTTGTAAGTTGGGTCCATTTTCCAGTTGAGAAATTGTTAAGTAGAGGTCTGAACCCACGTGAGGCTGAAATGTTCTATCATTACATGACACTCACATGTGCATGCATGAATATATACATCATATACATGTCTTGCTAGTAAAAGTACCCAATTTCTCTAAGTGTTGACAAAATAGCATATTTATCTGATGTTGGTAAAGTAAGCCAAATTTGTTAACCTGGCCATGCTAAAAAATGCATTTCTAAAAAATCTACCTCAGACTTTTGAGTTAAATCAAACAGGCTTTACGAGTTACTTGAATTTAAATTGTATTAAATTGCATTTCGTACATAAAGTTCCTGTACCTCAATTGATAGAGCATTGTGCTAGCAACACATAGGTTGTGGGTTTGATCCCAGGGAACACACATGCTTATTAAAAACAGAGACTAAATGCACTGTCGCATTGGATAAACGCATCTGACAAATGCATGAATAACAAAAAAGTCTATTAAAAAAGATTAACTATAATCTATGGCTTCCGACAACACGCATGTTCACAAGAGAGCGAGTTCCGGCTGAAGTCTGACCTCTGACCCGATGTATGATGTAAGCCGCATTTATAGCATAAGCTAAGGTAAGAGTAGAGAGAGAGAGAGAGAGGAAGCACAGAGTATAGAGCAAAAAGTCATGATTTAAGTCAAAAAGCGAGAAGTTTTTAAAAACTTTCAGATATCAATATAAGAAACGTCCTACTCAACTCGATACGCTCGTGAACGGGCGTACTACCGTTGCCGGAAGCCATAGATTATAATTACAGTAAAGGTCCAGTCTATGAAATTTAGCGCCCCTCTCTTTCGAAGCACCACATGGTGGCTGACACAGGACTAAGATGTCGTCACGTTTGCACTTTTTTGCCGAAAGAGATAACATTTGCGAAACACGCTCTGTAGAGGAATTTGTAAATTTAGGACTACTGTAGAAACAACACGGTGAATTCCTTTATTTTGTACGGGTCATTATACACATCTGAAGACATACATTGGTTATGAAAATTATATTGTAATGACACATTGGACCTTTACAAATTTTTGGAATTTAAATGTTTTTGTTACAAAAACTCATCGTTCCGCTTCAGAAGACCAGTGTTAACCCCCAGAGTTGTGTGGACATTTATGATGGATATATGTGCTTTTTGGAGCCTTTAAAAACATGGCCGCTATCCAGTACTATTACGAAGTTGGGAAGATCCAGGATATTGAGATTGTAGTCCACATTAAGAAGAAGGGCTTGAGGGCAAGTAAAATATAGGCTAAATGTATTTCTGAGATTAACTGTTCCTTTAGGAATCCACGAGAGAGAGAGAGAGAGAGAGAGAGAGAGAGAGAGTCTAGTTTAATCCATCTGTTTGATTCATGCTTTCAATTGAGAGAGGATCTTAGTGTAAGGTGTATTAAATGCAGCCTTTGATGACTATAAACAGAAATGGTCCACATCACAAACCCCAGCTCATAAATTAATACTCATAAAAACACCAAGCCCACAGACAGATTAGAAATAAAAAGGCAACCGATAACACAATACTTAATCCATATTCTGCATAGTAAAATTAAGCAGGCCAATAATTTCACTTCAACAAATCACTGTGAAGCACACTGCATTAGTCCCTAGAATATTTAAATAGAGTTACAGCTGATATGTAACTCATTGGACTGTGCATGAATTTAGCTAATGAACATTTAGTATTTACAAGCAAATGAATAAAATCTAGATACAAAATTTAAATTGGTCAAATGAAAGTTAATTTATTCACCTGAAGAACATCTTAAAGATGAGGGAACACGCATCATTTCGTCCAATCTCACATTAATCTTGAGTACCTATACAGTAGTATTGCATACTTCGTATCTTGCAAGAGTATTTAGTTTGATCGCATTTATAGAAGACAGATGCAGCTGTAAGATTATCTACGGAAAAAGACGAGCTCCTGGAGGCGTGCAGGGTGTGGGGGGCGGATCTGGAGCACGAGCACTCAATGCATCATCGCATTATCCCTGCATAACTTTTGATTCACTATAAGTTTGTGTTTACACTATGCACGTATACACCGATTGCCACCAAAACACAGACACACGACTTAGTTTGACTTACGCGTGCGTTCCAAAACCTGTACGAAGCTCAGAAATGCTACATCATACAATTATCTCGTTTTTGACAGTTGACCATGTTAAGCTTTAGAAGCCAACACGTTTAACAGCATTAAGAAGACAAAATGCATGGAATAGCATGTCACCTCCGCTTCAAGCAAGGTGGCTATGTACTGGTAACGTTTACATTGAATTAAATTTCAGTTTATTAAGCACTTTGCGTTTCACATATTTCATTTGTATTCTACATCGATATCCATTCTCAAGAAACTGTCTGATCAATTCTGGTTCTATGGAGTCGCTCCTTCCGAAATTCTCCGGCAATACCTGCCTGCATCTTCTGCATGCATGGATGACGTCCCTGTCTGGGTGAAGGATCCTCACATACAACTGAACCCCTCCAAGGCAGATCTACTGGTTATCCCAGCAACTCCTACAACTCAGCAGAACCTCTCCATACAGTTCGGCTAATCTACTATTCCAAGACAGCCAGGAAACTTGGTGTGGTATTGGATGATCAGTTAAAATTCACCCACCAAATTGCCAATAGAACTCGATCTTGCAGACTCCTCTACAACATCCTGAAAATCTGAATCTTCTTACCGGAGCATTGCTCTGGGTCTAGGCTTTAGTCCTATCTAGACTGGACTACTGCAATGCTCTCTGCCTCAGTTTACCTCAGCTCACTTATCCAAACAAATGTGCCATCCAGATGCTTGCATTCTGTTTTTGAACGTCGGCTAGTTGTGCCAAAGGCATTAAATCTCGATCACGCTCATTTTCCTGGTTTGTCCGGTTGCTGGAATGACCGTTTATTGTTGTAGTTAAGACCCCGTCAATTAAACTGTTTACTATTGGACGTTTAAGGCTTTATATTGTATGATTTAATTTTGATTATATAATTTATTTAAAAAGAAATATATGTAAAATAAGAGCAAAAAATCGAAGTCAAGGAAATCGATTTGAGTATATTTATCGTATTTGTTTTATTTTATTAATTTAACTAAACAGAACATGGAGAAAATAAAGTTTCACTTTAATTTACAGCAAATACTTTCCCTGTAACTACACAGAATAAGGGCCATTCTGATGTTGACAGAAAATACACATTCTTTAGAGAAAAAAAACATTTCTTTCTTTCTTAAGAAAAACACATGTAGCTCCCAGTTCTTATATGTGTGAGTGGATGGTTATTTTTCACCTGTCCATTGAGATGGTGTAGTTGGGGTGCAGCACTATAGGGGCTCACTTCCACAGGGTCTATTACCATGTAGTGTGATCCTGATGGTTTCAGTTGACACAGTGAAGAAAGGCTGACATTGATCAGGGAGTCTTGCATTAATGTGTCCCATGTTCAGCATTTATCACTGTCAAGCTGGTGGAGGCGTCAGGAGAATACACGCACTCAGACACTCATACAGGGGCCATAAGAGTACATACACTCAACAACAAAAGCCCCCGATGTCATATTTTGAGAACTCTGCTAATACAGTGCAGTGTGAAATGGTGAATTCAAAGAAATCTCAGGTATTTGACATAATTTATGAATGCGACAAGCTGGTTGAATGTTTTGAACACGAGGCACGTGTGATTGTAATGTGACGAACGACTATTACATTTGAAAAATTATAATTCGAGTCATGGCTATAATAGCAATAAGGTGTAGAAAGAGAAAAATTTTTATTAGCATTGCAAAGACAAACAATAATCACATCTTTGGTGTATTGTTTGTTCTGTATTTGCATTTTTACTTTATAAAAAATACTATTTATTTAAAATATTTTTATAGAATTAAAAATCTATTCTGTGGATAGGTTACATATGAATTGTAATCAGTTACTAAAAATATGTAGTCAGTAATTTCATCTCTTAGATTACACGTTGTAATCTGACTACTTTTGGATTATTTATTTTAATAATTAAATAATTATTATTTATTTGTAGTCACATATATTGAAGCAGGATCGTTTTGTAATATTTTGACACGGATAAAGAGGAAATAATAAGAGCCCCGATATCTTTTCAAACTACAGTACGGAGAAAATACTAACACTGATATAACGTGTGTTTAGTGAATAGTTTTCCTTTAAAATAAAATGGTGCTTATTAAAAAATAAAGTCCATGAAACCACTCATGTAATGGAGTATTTGTCCTCGGTAACCAGTCCTCTATATGTTTCAGAATCTATTTGGGTTATTGTAAGTGTGATTTTTATCACCCCACATGTATCAAAACATGTATATAAATCAGTATGTATACAATAAACGTCACGCCATTCATTCTTTGATTATAGGTCTCTTCCTGCTTTTTTCGTTGCGTTTGACTGACAGCAACACTGAATTGATTGTTTGAGGCTTCTTTCCCCTGGTTTCGAAAGCCACGATTGATTAACAAGAAAACTTTCAGTCACACAAGTCCGGTAGGAATGAGACTCTTCGCTATGGCATTTATCAGCAGAATATCAATAAAACACATGGGGCTTGTTCCCCCTAGCAGGGCCCAACACTGCTTAAAAAAATTTAAATGTTAAGGCTTGATCACTACGACTTTTACATCATTTTTGATTTCCAGGAAATCTATATGAAGGTCTATCTGAGTTATTTAGCATGGTGCACTTTGGTCCGCTCAAAAACCATAGAGAGAAGTCAGATATTTGGCCACCTGTTCACCTGCCGGTGCAACATCCTGCCATCCTGTGGGCCGTTGCTGCATGTTAATAAGAGTGTGTGACATGAGATCGATGGTGTGTTTTAGAAGTCAAGTCACTCATTGAATGTCAGACAGCGGACAATATCTGCATAGGATGCTTATGAATGATGTGAAAGAGGCAAACAAAGAAAAAGTTATTTCAATTCAGCTCACTTTTGTTACTTTTTTATCAAAGGTCAAGCTTTGTCAGAAATAGCAGCATATTGACCTTTTTATCATTCCCCTAAAATCTGCAGTAGTATCCTAAAGAATGAATTAAACAGACTTTTTCTGGAGGAGTCACGTGTTCCATCACACTTCCTGTTGTGTAGAATGCATTGTGTTTCAGAAAGGGTAATCTGCATGACTTAATGTATCATTCATGCATTCATATCTGTAAGACAACGAGTAAAGTATCTAAGTTTATCCTTTGCAAATGGTAAATGTGATTCCTGCTTTATAGCAAACACTTTCACTTACACTAGTCACCAATCAATTGGAAAAAAATGGGAAGATGCATCATAAGTTTCTGTATCGTATAATAAATCATATTAATATGGTTAAAAAATAAGAGGGCAAAATGTTATTTTTTTATTAGTTACATAGTTTGGTTACATAATCACTTAAAACAAATAACATGCAGTCACCTGTGTACTAATATTAATATGACACATACATTAAATGTAAATAGGCCTTATCAATAACATGTATGAGATTATGTTCACAAATGATTAAACCAAATTGCATGTAAATGTTTATACATTGTGTTTTACCTTTTGGAAACCCAGGAAAGGTGTGCATTTATCACAAATGAGCCAATACAATATTTTGAATCAATATTTTATGTTGAATTATTCACTTAGGTAAATGTACAAGTAGCAAGTTGGCTGGTGTCGGGTGTGAGTACTGTATCCCCAGTATCTCAAAAGGATATAAGCCCCTGTGTATATACTGTATGATTGCTTTAATGTATTTAAAGTCACAATTTCTCTTTTGACTTATCAATTTAACTCGGGTTCAATGAATCTAAATGGTAGGCCTGTCTAAATGTGATTGCATTAAGTACAGTAAAGCAAACTAATGATGCTAGAGCTTTTCTAATTGTTCTTGAAAAGTTTGCTTTTCAAGTTTGTCTATATAATATAATATATTTTGGTTTGTTTGATTCTTTGATCCTTTACTCCTGTCGCCTTATCTCGAAATACAGATGACCAAACAACGAAACTGTAAAATGAGCGTTTCTGTTTTTGAGTTATTCTGATTTTATTCTTAAACCAAAAAGTACGGCTGATAAATCGTGTGATTGTAAGTATGACCGTGGTCCATGGTCAACAGAGAAGAACTCCAAAAATGGTATTGAAGATTGTGAATATCCAGTATAGAGTACAATAAATCTATTGAGACACTGGCTGTTGGTGACTCACACGAGATAAATGGACAACCATGAGTCCAAAGCCTTAATGACAGAGAAAGAGAGAGAGAAAGAAATGGAGAATTCCTACAGGGAATGAGATGACAAGTATGTAGTCTGTCAGTAGCTTTGTCAAACGTGTGACTGTGACTGTGTGTGTGTGTCCGCTTCAAGTGTCAAGATTATTATTTCCTCCTGGAAAGAGTCCGTCCACTCCGAGGCACTCTCCTGCCCTGTGTGTCACTGTATATATAAGGTGTCAAACACCTCTCCAACAATCCCTCTTGAATGACAATTCAACCTTCTCATCCCCCGGCAAGAAAACTGAAAGCGTTACTCTAAAAAGAAAATTAATTATTTTATAAATGTTTTCCATCTCTTACCCAGTGGGCAGCTGTCTTCACCTCTTTCAGGCTGTGACCACAGGACTTTAGCAGGGTCTCTCTGAGACATATGTCTCCCTCTCTCCACAGCTGTCTGTTGCTTAATAAAGAAATAGCATAAAACAATCTGGCTTTACATGCTTTCTTTGTCTTTCAAAATGAAAAACAGTCCACAGCCCATTTAATGATCATTGAATGCATACTGCACAAAAGGTGTAAGGTTTGATTTACTGACTTAACTCAACAAGTTATGAGTGAAAGTGCACAGGTTTTACATGTACAGGCTGTACCACAGTATGTGAGGGGAAAGCGATGCTTTACACATTGTAAATGTGTTGGCCATGTAATAACAGCATGTGTTTGGGTCTAATCAATCAAATCATCACAGAAACATCTCCCAATACAAAAATAATTAGAGCCAAGGCTTGAAATCAATAAGTTGTATTCAGGAGAGACAGCCAACGGTCATTTATTTCCCGCAACTCTCGCTGGACAAAAATGTCTTTCAGAAAGACCACCGTGAGGTCTCAGCTGGAGAAATATATAAATATAAAAAACAGCAAAATGCACCTGTGTGCCCTAATAAAACTGCTAATCGAAAACAATATAATTTAATGCGGTTCTGGGGTCTCGATCCTACTGAGCCCGCAAGAGATTCTAAACAAGCAGACAACAAAAAAGAAATGTTTTCTCCCTTTAAACATTACAACCTTCTCTGTGGAGAGAGAAAAGTAAGAACATCTGAAGCATCAAAGGAGTTCATAAATGAACATTAACAGCACGTTAGTGTTATTGTGAAAAGTCTATGTAAAACATTTTGTCATTGGTGGGGAGTGTGAGTCTACAGCCGTGGAAAAAAGACCACTCCAGTTTTGCCTTTAAACAGAGCTGGCCTGGAACATGAATTCGGTGGTGTAGTCTGCATTCGCGTTACGTGAAATTCAGGCTTTTTCAATCATATATCATTTTTGGTAACACTTCAGTAAAGGGGGCAATTCTCACTATAAACAAGTTGTTAGTAGCATGCCTATTATTGGCATGTTGGCTGTTTATTAGTACTTATAAAGCACATTTTCTGCATGACCATATTCTACATCCCTAATCCTACCCAATACCCAATACAACAGCCTTTTTAACTATTAATAAGCAACAAATTATGAGTGTATTGAGGGAACAGTTGTAGTTAATGGTTTGTTAATAGCGAGAAATGCCCCCTATGCTGAAGTGTGACCCAATTTGGTGAAAATTTGGGTTTCCATAGCCCGTGCATCAAAGTGTTAATGAGTTACATTTACATTTCATTCACATTTATGCATTTGGCAGACGCTTTTATCCGAAGTGACTTACTTTGCATTGCAATATACATAGTTATAGACATTAGTAATCTATAGTGCACCTCAATGTAAAGTGAACCACTGTGAGCCATTTATGAATGAATGTTAGCAAATGTTAGTAAACTGTGAAAGTGCACCTTAATTTAAAGTGAACCATATATTCATGAGTTATTAATGTTAGTACCTGTCAAAGGGCAAAAGTAATTGATTCACTAATAAAATATCATATCACTGTGTTATTACTTTCCACTGCTTGTAAAATCATACATTTGTGTACAAAACGATTTGTAAGGTTTTTTTGATATTGAACAGACCCTATGGATTGCTTCTATATGTTTTAAGGTTAATAATTCATGTTTCTTACCATTGTTCACACTTCGCAAAATATGTGTATATTAGACAATCAAAGAACATACATTGGACACATCCTAACCACCACAGCGGACTTCATCAACCGCGGTGCACAGTTTCTGAAAGGACCTTGTGCTCATGTCAGTGTATGATCAAGCAGTTTACCTGTAGTATGGAGAGATGACAGTGTGCACCTCAGCACTGGGCTGACAGATGTTATGAATCCGATCATCATCCATTTTCCTCAATGCGTCTGTAAAGGGACCAGTTGCATTTATAACACATTTGGCTTTGACATCAAACTCTTGGCCTATGAAAGAAAACAACATCCATCACTGAAACCCATTCATCTGCTGCAGCTGACATGCTGGATTATTAATTTATCAGCTAACAGCTCTACGGTAATGGACTGACTCTCTGGCAATGGTGAGAGAGTCTGGAAAGCATTGTAATTAATAGGCACAAGACATACACCTAATTTTCCTTTTTGCACTAGTGTGTCAAAGAGCAGCCCAGGAGTCTGTGCGGAGAATGTGTATGTGTGTGTGTGCCTGAGTGTGTGTTTGTGTATGTGTGTGTGTGTGCGTGTGCATCACAGCCCGTGAATCTATCAACTGAATGAGGAGGCAGTATATGTTCGGTTTTCTCATGTGTTATCAATGGCCGTGATGCTACGGAAAGGGCGATGTGGGGATCACACATTCATTTATGATTATCTGCTCCTCTCAATTGTTTATATATTTTTTCTTTTTTTGATGCATTTTAATCTGGCGCGACAAATTGCTTCAGCTATTCTCATAGTGACCTCCAATGCTGCAGAAATGAGAACTAAACATTTTTTTTTATAATTTCTCAATAACAATGGCTTACTTAAATTATTATATTTTAGCACTGGTTTGATCTTACTTACAAACCCCCTTAATGTTCCAATTCTCAATACAGTGCAAGTAAAAATCCCATGATGATACTTTTCATGATACGGTTAACAGTGGGTCTGACAGTGGCTACACATTTTGTGTTCCATCACGTTCTACAGGTGAAGTATAAATAATATCAGAATTTCAAATTCTTTTTATGATAACTTTTTTCTTTAAGATTAATGCTATCAGTTTTACAATCACACTGCTTTCATCTTTTGAATATGTGGTTTGATTTAGCAAAATCTAAGATTTTTATTGGTTGTGAAGTGACGTCAATCACGATAATTTAGTTTTTTGGTCCAGACAAAGCCGCTCTGTGTTTACTTGTGTGTTTATGTAACCGTTTCTACTCACCCCAGGTCTCGAAATTGGTCAGTCCGGCATGGGAGTCAGGTGCTCTAACAAGGAGGCTAATGACCCTGACCTCTAGCATCTGTCGCTAGAGCACCTCTTGAGGTCACGGGAGAGAGGTTTACACACTGCACAGCTCTTCACTAGCTGGCCTCCTTTACATTTAGAAGGAATTCTTACCTAGGTCAGTATGTCGGACTTGACAAATCGCAGAAATGAGACAATGCTGCATCGAGGGCTGCATTCCAAGGCAGGCATCAAGGCATGGCTGAGTCGTAGGAGATCTCAGTCCTGTTTTTCGCTCTTTTAATCTATCGCAATGTACATATCTACATTTAATCTCTGTTATCATATTACAGCATCCTCCAGATGGTTTTTGAATGCCACACTGTCAGTTATACGTCTAACCCCTCCCCCAAACCAAACGCTAACCTTAACCCCCATGCAAGGGTAGCACAGTCTGATGATAGCACAAAATGTCAGAACACCGGCTAACATCACTTCAGAGATCCTACTAGATGCCAGTGCAAATGCAACCAGGAAAATAGCCAGAGGGAAAATGTAGTGCAGATGAAATTTAAGGGCCATTCACCTTATAACGGTAACTTTAGCGTTAACTGTGACTATAACTATATTTGGGATTTACTTTTGAACCCTTCATCCTAGAAAAAATTATCTTTACTCTATCATTGGCTCATGACAATTTGAATTCACTCTTTGATGTCATTTTTCGTCATAAAAGGTTTCCCCGTCGTTTTACTTTTTTTTTAAAACACCTTTTCTAACTCAACCTAGACCGCTTGTCCGATTTGCCACAGGAAATGTGGTATGTAGCATTTAGAGACAGGGCTTACAAAAAATATAAAAAGAGTTTTGATTGTCCAATCGCTTCTCGTGCAGCAGGTCAACGAATTAGACAGGAGCAAGCAAAAATATGTACGAGCAAGAATAATTCCCAAACTTTGTGTATTGACATGAAAATTGGGGTGTGACTCAATCAGCTCTATTGTTCAGTAATCTGGGCTTTGAATAGGGAACCTTAAATGTTAGTTCCAACAGACAGAATGGGGTTCCTGTGGAAAACGGCACGGTGCTGTGCCGTATCAGGATTTCCATCAGAACGGCCTAGGCACGTCAAAAGTACGCGTCCCAGCGAATCATAACCATCCAGTGGTGTAGTAATGCATCAATTCAGGTGATCACGACGAGAAGCTCTTACTGTCGGCCATACAGGCGGTGGTCTTTTGTTTGTACTTTGAGACGCGTGTCCTTCTGTCTCATCTCTTGGCCTCGCCCCTTCTTTCCCCTTTAGTGTCTCATTAGTGTTTTTTTCCCTGTTTAAATGTCCTGTTAGTTTACCGTTAGTCTTTCATGCCTCTCACCTGCCTAGTGTTATTTCCCCTTATGAGTCTCCCCATCGAAGGCCTTTGTGTTCTCTGTCCCATGCATTGTGTTTCTCATGTATTGTGTTCCCCCGTTCAAACCCTTGTCCCTGCCTTGCCTTTTATGTTTATCTTCTTTTTTTTGTGTTCTTGTTTGCCCCATCGCTGGCTTCTTATTTAGTAAAAGTATTTTGGGCTAACTTTGCTGTCTGTACTTGGGTTCTGTCTAAGGTTCATGACACTTTTGTGTATTGTACAAAACTGGGCGTGTATCATCACTTGCATATATTGTCTGCCTCATTATAAGCAGTTGTATTGTGTCTAAGTACCTTTCCAATGTTTTAAACTTGGTTTTCAAATTTGGATCATCTGACATGTCCAAAATATTTCACTCTGTGCTGATGAAAGACTTGACCTTGTAATTGCTTTTATAGTTATCATTTTAATGTGAACGTCCCTTTATTTCTGGTTCTGTAACATTTTTCTTAAAACCCCGTGCAAAAGCGTTGCTCCTGAAAAAATCTACATAACAAAAATATGACACAGATCAATACATAGCACTACATCCTAAAATTTCAGCAAAAACGATGCATTATGATGATCTGATTTCATTTTACGTCACAAGAACTAGTTTAGCAGTGCACTAGACTTTGAATTCAATAGATGTATTTTCCATTATTTACCTGCACTACAGCCCCTCCACTGGCCAAAACAGAGGTCGGACCTTCTTAGGAGGAGCACGTGTAAGTATAATTGGTGATGGCAGCATTGTACCTGGCAGCAGAGAGCCTGATAGTGAGATTCATTCATGCGTTGTGTTGTCCTGCAGGGGGCAGGAAGAGGGCCTAAGCATGTGACTCACCCCTATGAACAATGGCTGGTGCTATGGAAGTGTGTCGGAAACGATCTGTCACATCTGTGTCTGTCACTTTCAATCAGATACACACAGGCAAATGTACAAACGCCAGTGAGGTGCACAGAGGAATGGGTCTGCTCATTTAAAGCCACAATATGATAGGGGAAGACCCTCGAGACACACAACATGTTATTACACACAGACGTTCTTGTTGCTTGACAGAAGCACTTTTACACAAATATAAATGTAAGACACATGCCTTTGTGAATTCATATGCACAACCATAAAGTGGAATACTGGGGAAAGCATTCATGAAAAGTAAAGACTCGGTAAAATGTGTGTCCCTATTTATGGCCAGATTTACTAACAGCTTGCACAAGCGTGAAAGGCTTTTTTAGGTTTAAAAAGAAGTACTGTATTGTTTTTGCGGCTGACCTTCTGGCATGTGTAACGTTTTAGAAGGAGTTTCCCTTTCATATGCAAAATTTGTGAGGAGAGTATTTAAATGAATCATGCAACGCGACTAACGTTTGCGGTCGTCAGTTTATTGGTACTTGAGCCATTATTAACGCCCAAAATAGCTTGTCTTAAACTCCAAATTACGTCTGTGTTTATAATGTGCACCTTGTCAGAATATTGCCGGTAGAAATTTCCACTTTCATCTGCACTTTTTTAAATTGCGCTCTCAAGCTAATTTGCCCTGTTTAGTTAATCTGGATAACTATTCTTAGGTTGACTTGCTACACCAGTATCTGACCACATTGGGTGTCATGAAGACATGGATCCATGCTTTGTATCAATGGTTCAGGCTGCTGCTGGTGAAATGTTGTGGGGAATTCTTTCTTAGGACACGTTGAGCCCCTTAGTACAAGTCAAGCATTAATTAAATGCCACAAACTACTTAGGAATTGTTGCTAACTATCACTTTATTCCCATACTATTACCATCTCTGCGTGGTTATTACTGCAAGATAACGTACAATGTCACAAAGGTAAAATAATATCAAACTTAGCTTTGTATACTGTGCTAGGCTTTAATGGACTAGTTTTGATACACTTATGTATTTTGTTGCCTATGTTGTTATATTGCTTCCAATGTTTCCTCATCTGTAAGTCGCTTTGGATAAAAGCGTCTGCCAAATGACTAAATGTAAAATGTAAATGTGGTTTCTCGAGCATCACAATGGGTTCAGTTTACTCAGATGGCCCTCCACAGTCAAGCGACCTCAATCGGAAGTGGTGAGATTTGCATCAAGATGTGTGATGCTATCATCGCATTATAGACCAAAATCTCTCAGGAAGATTTGTTTGGGCTCTTGGTAAGGACCACAAAAGACTTTCAGATTGTGGACAAGAGCTGTAAGATTAATTCGGAGACACTGACGGCAAAGTGTTGGATGAACAGGCCAGAGACCATGCTGATCATTGAAAATAATTATTTGCTGTGTCACTGGCAACCCCTTCTCTCAATTCGTCTATGTCAAGAAACTGTCTTTGACAAGGCCTGTGTGTGTGCGTGCGCGTATATGTGTGGGTGTTGGAGACACTGGCACGGATTCCTATTAATGAAGAGAGGAATCCTGCATCAAGATTTATGGATTAATCCCTGAAAATACCAGAGATCTATACTTGGAGGCACAAGGTCGTGAGTTTTGTAATTTAAATGAAAGGGTTTAAAAGGTGACAAATGAACAAAGTGCAGTTTCATTACGGACTGATTCTTATGTACATCTCTTAAGATTTATTGCAGCATAATCCTTTGCTTAAAGAAAGGAGAGAGTGCTGAAATGATTAATCTCTTTTAATGTTGGTGTCTGAAACAGCTCTCTTTCTATTTGTTATTGCCAAGGAAGCGTAAATCCACATTGTTGGTTCACGATGTTGCTACACTCTGGGAATGAAATGGCCTAAAGGAACTCTGGTCTTTCTTTTTCCCCTTGCATTTCCTTAGATGCTTAAAACGACCAGAGGCTAACTGGTAGGCTCGGGTTAATGCTACCGTGTGCTTTAAGACATTTTGAGAACAAGAGGCAGAAAAACGGCACAAGAGAACAAGAAAAAAACAACAACAAATATAAAGGCCAAATTTTGAAACAAATTACAAGCACGGGCATGTGTGCTGCCATGATATATTAAGATGTGGAACACCTCGATCCTCTCTGCTGGATAAGCACTTCACTGATCCTGCATGTAAACATAATTTGGAGTGTCGTACAAGAGGCCTGCGGTGGATTCTTTTCAGCTCCGGGCAAAGCAGAAACAATAATTCACAATGTAAGGTAATATGCAAACCTGCATTCCATGAAATGTCTCGCTCTCTGCTCATCGTTAATATTGGACAATATGACAGTAAGTCATGGTGTTGTTGGATCTGTATTAAGAGCAACATTAATGATGTGTATACAGTCACGTTGACTGATGGAAGACAAATGACTTTGAAACTCCTTAGAACGGACTGAACCCCCATCCAAGACCCCCACGCCTCTATGCTTTGACTTATTTCCCCCTTTTCTGTATAATTTGTACCTCCTGAAGGTAAGCAAACTCAGTGGAGTGCGAGCGGGGCAGGACTCTGCATTGACATGACAGAGATGTTAGTGACGATGAATTTCAGATGTGCCAGTCACAGTGTGAGATGCTTGGCTGAGCTGACAGCTCTCATCACTGTATCTTAGGTAGACTAATGCTCATCAGGCAAGAAACATGAAAAAATACCACTGACGAAAATCTCAGTAATATGTTAATAATTGTATAACGACAATGTTATTACAATTATTTCCTATCGCCTTCATCATTCTTATTCTGAAACATGTGAAAATGGATTGATTTGAATAGATTGATTGTCTGTTCACTACGTGTCTCCTTTTTTACTGCATACTGAAAACATGGGAGAGTATTGGCCTGCTAAATGTCCTAAGAGAAATAAATTCCTGCGTTACAAGCTCAGAATGAAGAAGAGGGTCAACCTCTGAAATGCCACTGCAATCATCATCCTTCACATAATTATCATAGCTTCAGAAAAGAAAAAAATTCAACCCTATAAGCCATTAATGTGTACACATTTATGCCAGTTATCATAATCTTTGCAGAATTTTCTTTGAAGCCCAAGTAAACATTAGGAGTTAATCCTCTTTTAAACGTTACATAAGGATTAAATCTTTAATAAAAGCAAAGGTAAAGACAACTAAAATTGAAATGATTGGACGTAAAACACGTCTAGAAAAAAATTAGTCATGTTTCCTCTATGATGAATGAGTGTGACTGCTCACTGCTTTCTGCTATGTCCGGCCCTGTGAATACACATATCCTGGTGCTCTAAATGCAGGCTGACAGCTTGCCTGGAGAAATGAAGTTGGTCGTTTGGGGTGGTAGTAAAGAGCCTGAGCAAACAGGACACGGTATGTACACCCAGGCTAACAATGAACATATGCTTTGTTTTTCTGATGCCAACACAGAGCATTTATGGCCCCAAGAGACTCCTGTGATTCAGGGACTAGTTGGAGCGAAAAGCCTTCTGGCTATTTTTGTGAGACTGTTCTTTCTAATTTCTTTATAGCCCTGTAGTTAACAATTAGACTTAGATGGATATTACTTGGTAAATAAAAGCTTTAAAAATATCACATTTTGGTACATTGTTTACAATTTGTCTGCATGCGGCCAAAATTAGCATAATTTTTTTTAATTTTTAATCCCAAAATATACATGATATATAATTCTTATATAGATATAACTTTTATTTCTGAGCATCTTTATACTGTAGGCAGCGGGACGCTTCTACAGATTTTACAGCATTTATTTGGGTAAAGATTTGGCGTAAGTGTGTGATTATTGCATGAATATTTAATCTATTTTGGGGTGTTCATTATGATAAAATCTTCTAAAATAAAACATTGGCAGCATTTTGGAGCATGCCAGTTCATGGGTATCCTTAATATTGTTTAAAATACTTTTTACTACGAGGAAAATGTGTTAACCGTGATGAAAAATTATTACAAGCATATTACATCTGATTTCAAGCACTATTTTAATAAAAGGGATGGTTCGCTCAAAAATGAAAATTATTAAATAATTCACTCTATAATTCTTTGTTCTGTTAAACAGAAAGAAAGATATTTGTAAGAATTTTAGCAATTTTCAGTTCTGTGATATCATCCACTACCATAGTAGGGAGAAAATATTGTATATTGTATTGTTTTGCCGAACACAACTTGAGTTATTCTGAACAATTTAGGAACACAAACAGTTCTGGGGCACCTTTGACTACCATTTAATGTTTCCTACTATGGCGGTCAAGGATGTCACAGAATTGAAAATTGCTAACATTCTTACAAATATCTTTCTCTGTGTTCCTCAGAAAACAAGTTATTATGAGGGTATGAAATTAGCAATGAGCAAATGATGACAGAATTGCACTATTAAGGTGAACTATCACTTTAACCACTTAGAATTGAATAAATGTCAATCAATTGTATTCCTTAAAAGTGGCAAAAAAGAATTATGTAAATGAAAATTGTGACCAGATAAAAGTTAGTAAATGCAAATAAAATAAATGATTGAGTTAAACAATTGTGAATTTTGTTCACTTTTGTTTTATATTGTAAAATAACTTATTCTTTCATACAACATAGATAAGCAAGAAGAGGCTGATCTCCATACTGGGATTAGCACAGTTAGTTCCCAATCAGTGAAGTAACACACTTCATGACTAACATTGTAGATCCCTCAGCCTCAACACAACGCCACTATCTTGAACAACTTAAAAACTAACTTCAAAATAAGACCAAAACTCTTCCCGATTTCTAATACAAACACACGAAAAGGCCATTTTTATATTGAAAACAAAAAATAATGACAGTTAATTTAGAAAATCAATCTCCTAATACAGTATGCTGGCCACTACCGAAGTTAAATATATCAGCAAAAGGATTTATGTATCAACACAAAATAAACTCATTTTTTACAAATATAAGTGATTACATAATAAAACTGAGTTGGATTCAATCAATAGTAAAATTTCTCAGACAAATAAATTTTAATCTTAACAACAAAAATGTCTACATTTCATGCATTACATTATTATGACTCAAATTAAACACAAAATATTGCGCGAATGAGCTGTCATAATTATTTCATAATATTGAAAAGTCTGCCATTAAGTTTCACGTGCTGTTTGTCCGTGAAGCACAGCTCTGGGACCAGTAGGAAATGCTAAAACTGCAGGAGGGGAACAGCATGGCAAGGCCACGATAATCTAAAAGCAGTACGAGTTCAACCTGGTATCACGCCAAAGCGTGTAATATACCTATACAAACTTCCCGACGATTAAAAACATGCAGCAAGCAAAAACAAGTCAACTACGATCATTTATTAAACACACTACAAAAACAGTATGAAAATATTACGAAAAGGTCGCTTTGCATTCCAAGACAGTTGTAAGGAATGTCATTTTGACCGTTTAACTGTTAACCGATAGTAACATTTTTGACCGATTAACACTTTCAATTATGCGATTTGAAAGGTGTGTTTATTTTTTAAGTTAAATAATATGTTTTAATAATAATAACAATGACAATTTTATAATACGTTTTTAAATAACTAAATCATGAAATCATTCTGTATGGTGAAAGAAAAGTATGCTATAAATCTCACGGAGCGTGCAGACGTGCGGCCAGGTGTAAATACCCTCCGAAACGTTTTCGAGACGGATTCAAATCCGATCATGCAAATCACTTGACGAAACTGGACAAGTTTTATTCATCTGATTGTTGAGACCGATTCTTTGTTAGGGCTTTACTCGGAGTGCGTGACTGGCAGCCTAAAGCTCAAGTTCGTTGGTTTAAATGTAGACCTGCTCACAACGTGCTGTGTTTTCCCAGCGTGACTCTGCAGCGAAATAATGCAAAGCAAAGCTAATAGCTGAGCTACTGCAAGGAAATTTGCGTGCTAGCCATCAATTGATCCTTTTCATAAACTTGTATCATGGATGCTTAGCATCGGCAGCCTACCGTGCTCTTTGGAAAGGAGGAAAAAACGGCACGAGCCGTGGTTTCCCTGCCTATTGGACGTGACGTAAAAATACGAATGTGAATTATGAATTCCTTATTGAAAATGTTTGTATTTTAAGTCGAATAAAATAATTCACAGGGTCAAAAATTCCATCCATTTATATCAACCTGATGATGAACTTGTTATATATATGAATTCTGAAAATGACAGATCCTTACCAGTATCTAAGGTCAATTAGACGGATGACAGATCAGGATCAATGGGCCACAGACATTCTGTTTTATAAGGTTCTCCGCTGTTCTTAAACTGTGATAGGTTTGGGTGTTGCATATACGAAGGCAAACTATCTGAGTGTGGAGTAGAGGGTGTGAGTGCAGTTGTGAAGTTGTGTCTCATCTCAATGATGAAGCACACCTGAATGCTGCTTTAAATACCAGAGGAGGATGGAAATGTCAGATGCAATTAAAACTCATAATACACAATGGCACAAATCACACTAATACTTTCGAAAGGAAAGAGATAGAGACAGTTATGCAATGACAAATCAGTCAGAAACAAACATCACTCTACAAACCAGCACGTAACATGTGGGCAAAAATTACTGTTATTATTTCTTTATATGCTAATAGTGGGCCGGCCCACTTTGAGCAATGGCCCGCAGGCAGACTATTCAGAGTGTTAACATTAGCCATTAACCGATAATCTGTGCATCAGTTAACAGTATTCACATTAAAGAACTATAAATAGACACTTTCAGATTAATAACGACACCAATGTAATTCTGATAGATTTTAAAAGCTTGTTTACTGTAAGCACACTCCGCATTTCAATTTGCACACATTTAATTGACCTTTGTTTTATTCAGAGCGTCTTCCTCGCTTAGGTTAACGTTACTGGAGTGAAGTACTACCAAGTTTTCATCTAAATTCTGCCACCTAGTGTACTGTATGAATTCATTTTAGAAACCTGAAGAGATTCAGGGCTTCGGAAAAAACATTCGTGGCTTGATCCCCGAAAACCACCCCCCGCTCCGCCCCTGCACAAGCCCCTTATTACGACCGCCAGTTCCGTCTTAAGGAGGGGCGCCCTCTAGTGCCTGCAGCTTATTACGTACAACAGCTACGTGTATTGACGTGCCGGTCATTCCTTTGGTTTAGGTTGTTCACTTTTGATGCGTATTTGTTATATTATCAATAAACTTATGAATTTTGGGGGTTTTAAATATATATTTTATAACCCACCCTAAACCTAATCACTTCTCCACCATAGAAACGCCACACTTGAGTAAAAGTACAGTCAAGGGTATTATTGGATAAATGGACCAAATTTAGACTCAATAAATGAAAAATGTCTTTCAAAAAGACTGTATTACATATTTTAATCATGCAAGCATAGGTTAAATCTTTAGCGTTCAATCTTTCAATATAGTATACTGTATATCGTTCAGTATATACCGTATGTATGTGCGTGAATATACATAGGGCCAATGTGTATCTGTATGCATTTGATTTTCTTTACTTTTCTCTATTTTATATCATTTAAGGGGTAATAATTTATGTTTGTATGCATCATTTGTGTGTATAAGAATAAGAATGGGAAATCACGCAAAAAGAAACCAGCATTGGAACATTGCAAAGTTGAGCACTATGACTTAATTTGTCGTAGTTAGCATGTAAGCTAACTGTTCTTTTTATCTGAGCGATTGATCCATGCTTCTGTATTTACAGCACACTCTGTGATCAGGACAGTTTGAGCCATTATCGTGGCCTAGCCATGCTGTTCCCCTACTGCAGTTTCAGTGAAAAATTTGCCAAACACATGAATATTTCTGGGCATATTTTCCTAATATGGCTGGTGCTCATCTCCTGTATTTCTTCCCCCACTATCTGCTGAGTGTGCAGTCCCACTGTCTGTAGTCTCGCTAATTGGACCCCTCTCTGATTCACCTCAGAGACCCCAGTATGTTCAAACAGATAGGAAAATAAAACACAGTCCTAAAATAATGAGTTTCCTCAGGTCGTTTCAGATGTACCTGAAAATGATGACATTTTGGTTTGAACCCAGCTGACTGCCTAACAATGTGAGGACAAAAGAAGTCTCGAATGTTTAAAAACCACCCCCATTACTTTAATATAATTTCACTTTATTAATCCCTTCTTGATAATGACAGGGCCACTCTCTTTACATATTTGCCGCTAAAGTATTTTGACACTTTTTTTTAGATTACTTTGAAGAAAAAATAAAATCAGTGCAAAAAAACCTACCACTGATTCAACATGAACACGTCAAGGCCTCTTCTGAATGAAAAATGATGCGAGGGAAAATAACGCAATATGACCAGAAGGACCAGGAATTTAGCAGATGAGTGTCAACAGAGAGGTAAAAAATGAAGCATTTACCTGTTCCTAATCTAATTTCATGATGGCTTTCTGTAGATATCGGACCCCGCCGTGAATAACTGTAGTGTTTGCGCTACCGGTCCCGGGTGAGAAATCGCTCTGCTTTGACAATGCCATAGAGAGTAGAGGAACCAGCCCCAGATCAATGTCGACTTGATATTCGGCTACTTATTCTCACCAACCACAAAATGTTTAGACTATATTGCATATCATTTTCATATGCATCTATTCTCTCACTGTAATGTGCTTTAAAGGAAATCTGGAGATGGTTGGGGAATATGAGAGGACATTCATATCTCCATGAGAAACGGGATGCGTTAATATTTATGAGTGCACACGTGACTGTTAAAAAACTCTAAATGTTGAAATAATAAAGTTTAAGACTCTAGCTTTATTTAGAGGATTTGAAAAGCCCAATTGAGATGGACTGAGTATGGGAGTATGGTCCATAATACCCGGTGAGAGCAATCCATAACATTCCTATCGATCTCAATGGCATAGGATGCAGCAGGGGTGTGTGTGTGTGTAGGGTTAGCGATGATATCTTAAGATGGTTTATTAATTTGCTTTATTCAAATAAAGTACTTTTATGATTACTGCATATCCTATTTTTGTCCCACAAAACTAGACACTTGCATCACTATAATGTTAATAATCATAACTAATAGATTACATAGAAAACTCGCCTTGTCTGAATAGTGCTAATAAATGTAAAAATGTAGATTGGAGGTGTATTTGAAGGTGAGTGAGGGAAAAGCTGTAAACTCTATGTTGTACATAAATGCCACTAAAGCTTCAGACTCTCCCTGAAGATTAGGAGCTGCAAATCCAAAAAAATCCAAAAGAAGAAAAGAAAAATAAATGTGGATTAGAAGAAGGATGAGCGCAGTTTCAAAATCCGACTCTCTCTCTCTCACTCTCTCTCTCTCTCTCTCTCTCTCTCTGTCTCACCCTTAGACAATAAAAAAGGAGAATTCAGAAAAAAACAGATTAAAGAAACCTTCTACTCAAGCATAGATAATTGATTTATCGAGTAACAGAGGAGGCGATCACAGGAAGTCTCATTTGGGATTGTCGGAGAGCCATATTTCAAACACTGCAATCAGGCTTTATACATGCGCTGTTGCTTTCTGGCCGATGAAAATCCTTCTAAGTCCAGCACTTGCGATGCTCGGGCCTCCTCAGGAGACGGCTGAAGCCACTTAGTAGCTTAGCCTGCGCATGAAGCCCTGCAAGAACACAATGAGCTGCAGCGTTATGCAACATCCGAGCAGAAAGTACATCCATGTATAGCTGCAAGTGGGACGTTCACAAAACAGAGTGCCGCTCAAAATCCTCCTCTCAAAACCTAAGTGGAAGCAAATAGGATTCGTACAGGAAAATCACCAAGCGGCCCAGTGACACAGAAATTGCGGAGCTTTTGCTTCGTGGCGTCTATGTGAAAACTAATATTCATAGTTTTCTTTAAGAATTTCAAGAAACGTATAAACACACCCAGTCGCTGTACACACTGCAAACCTGTGTAACCATTTTTTTATTCAGTTTATCTTGAAAATAAGTTAACATAGGCACAGACAGATTAAAACGGCATTAGTGATTAGGGAACAAAGAGGCTGAAGGCACATTCTGTTCATATATGTTAGACGGTGTTTTTTTTCTAAATTGCCATGCCTGGATGGACTAATACATTAGTGGTGATGTCCCACTTTGGACAATTGACATTTAAAATAAATAAAAACCGGTGTTTGGATTAAAAATGGAAACAGCTTTAAGAAGATCAAAATGTTAGACAAGAAATCTATAAAGACATGTAGGCTATCTTTAAGATATTACCACAACACTCTCACCCACTGGCTCCACCCTCTCGTGAAAACATCATATTCGTGGATGTTGCATAAGGCTTCATGCGGGACAGAGGCCATTCTCACCTGTTCCAACACATGCACAGACTAGCTATTTATTTCACTGTAAAATGACTTCAGGGGACACTGTGCATTTATAAATGTGCTTCATTACTATGCAAGTCTTCATATTCTATAATATGGATTCAACAAAAGACAAATCATGCATTTTCAGCAGAAGGACAGAGGAAAGGGGTGACAGCAGAAAGAAATATAGAATGATCAATCACATGCTAATTTATTTACTTCCCCCATTCCTAATGAGTGTCCAGCATGATTAATCACAAATATCCAAACGACACGTGTACAATATTGCTTACTAAAACAAGATGTGTGTTTTATGTTTGGCACAATTCAGTGCTCTTCAAAAACCAAAAACAAACAGTGAGACAGAGAAATAAACATTCTTTAATTTACAGAACAGTTTACATTAAACACGATTTTACAGTTTACATCATAAATACTTTTATGAGTACCATTCTTAACTTTACAGCTTTGCTCTCAAACTTAAATTCTAAACAAAATTTGAGTTATTAATTGTATGTACATTAATGTCAATGGAATGCATTTTTAATATATAGTCATGAATTGAAATCATCAAAGCTTATTTTTAAAGTAAGAACGACCTTTCCCCAAACATACCACTACACATTCAAAAAGCTTTTTTATGAGCCTCTAGTGGACATTGAAATTCAAAATGTAACAATGTATACCAGGAGCTATACGTATTACGGGGTATGCAGAAATGTAGACAGACACACGTATTTGAAATGAGCTTGCATTTGGTTGTGTGTTTCAAAACAATTTAATATATATTATTATATCTGTGTCCGAGAAACCAATGTCAATCCACTCTCCCCAATCTCACATAGTTTGCACAGTGCATGGTATGAAGTCATAGAAGCATGTAAATGAAAGACTAAAGTATGTCCTCTTTCTTTTCCCAAATATTGGTTAAAATAACAAACCTGTGTCCAGAGTAGATATATGATAGGATTATTTCAACAAATGAATGTTTTGTGTATAAATATGTATTTCTAAACATACGATGTGTTCAGTTTGGTTTAAGGTTTATTTCGTTTTATAATTTAATTTTTTTAATTTTTGTCAATTTTTTTCGCTATTGTTATTTGCTTTTGCCATTGTATTAATTTATTTTATTATTAATTTAACTGTTGAACTAGTTATGTAATGACTTTGCAGAAACTAGACACTAATTAATTCGAGTAACCAGAAGCACCGTCGTCTTTAACTAAGAGTGGTTTATCATTATTAATTTTAATATATATTTTTCTTCAACGGACCACAATTTGTCGCAATTGATTTAGCACACCTGCTGCTTCAGAATTCATGTTCACGCAAGAGGAAGAAAAGAAGGGAAGAATCTGGGCTATATTGCCCTATAGCATGAATATGCAGGAACTCACGAGATGCTGAAAGAGTAATTACTAATGTTTCTGCCAATTACAAGGCACGTCATGACACTGATTCATAAATATTCAACGCTGACTGATATTCATGCTCCTCACAGTGATAGGTCTTATTTTACATTTTTACTGAGGTAGAAGAGAAGGGACCTTCATCACTGCACAGAGGAGCCATCCAGCTGCAAGACAATCTGTTTCATTAGGGTTAAATAGTTAAACGTGTGTTATATAAGTGTATTAAAGTGATGGAGTGCTCCCTTGTTCCACAGAACTCACATTAAAGCATATTAAGTAGACATTTAGCCCCGAAAAGAAGAAATCTTAAATTGGAGGAAAGACATAGACCAGTGCCTAGAGCGAAGGCTGTGCTTTAAGACTGCAGGAAATATGGAAGGGGTAAGATTTTTTATATAAATCTACAGGGAAATTAAATTATGCAATCAACAACATCTGACCTTCTTGAACCTGCATAAAAATGTGATGGATTTCATATCTAAATCAAGCTGCATCGCATCAAATGTGTGGAGAGGTTTCAAAATCATAAAGTCATCTGTTGGCCACTGACACCAGATTAATTCACCTTCATATTGAGGTGGCTGGACACACAGGATCCTTATCTAAATAGCCTCTGAATAGCCTCTCTGGCTCGTCTACACTTTCAAAAAAGGGTACAGACGTCGTCACTGGGACCGCTACCCTTTAAAAAGGTCTTAATATGTACCATACAGTATGTATACATTTGGTTGTCTGTACAAGCACTTTACTACAACCAACTGTTATGTCCAGGGGCGGACTGAGAGTAAAAAGTGGGCCTGGACTTCTTCACCCGGAACAGCCCACAAAACACAGCTCGCAACATAACACGGCAACGCACTAATGCACAAACCTTTTTATAGTCCTTTCATGCCGCCTTGCAAAGTCAATAAAACAAGCAAGCAATCAAAATGGCATAGAAGCCTGCCTAAACATGTAAATTACCTTATATTACAATAAATTCTTTATATTTAATGTATTTAGACTAACCATGACATGGTGTGACTAGACTTTGCTAACAAATATTTTTTACATGAGCTATAAAGTCCAAAATCAACATTATACAAGTCTTAAAAAGTTTGTGTTTAGGATTTATAAATCGTGAAGAGAGAATAGAAATTCACTCTTTGGGCTTAATAAGTAAATCAATAAGCTTTAAACTATACATTGAGGGCAGTACATTTGCAAGCACAAACTCTTTTGACGGCGGCGTAAACACGATCGATGCTCTTTTTCAATCAGCATAGAAAAGAGATGTAATATTATGGCTTCTGACTTTTTGTCCTGAGTGGGTTACGTCTTAAAGTCACAGTTCACAGAAAAATTAATATTCTGCATTCCTTTACTTGATGCAGGCAGCGGTACGAAAAAACTAGATACTAACAAATAAAGGACCGACTATGGGGAAAAAAACATAACAACGCAAACCACAAAACAAACTGTAAAAATCAAATCCCTCGAGGGGGCAAAAAACTGAAACAAACTGGATTAACCAAACCGTACACAAGGCAGGAACTAGACACTGTATATTGGAACAAGGATCAGCGATAAGTACAGCACATCAAAAAGGCAAGGCACCATACGAAACAGCACAGGACAGCAAACATAAGGGCATTAAATATGGGAACTAACAAGGGATAATAACAATAGGCAGGTGTGGGGAATGAAACACTGGCAGGAAGCTAAATGAGGAAACGAGGGGGTGGGGTCAAGAGACGAGACAGGAGAACGCATGGCCATCATAAACAAACAACGACCATGCGCTCCACACAAAACACTTGGGGCTGTCATGACCCTGCCACAAGCCTAGAAAAGCAAGACAAGATGAGGCAGGATCATGACATTACTCAGTTGTTCCAAACTTGTGTAAATGTCTTTGTTATGCTAAATACAAAGGAAAAGATTTGGAAGAATGTCAGTAACCAAACAGATCTCATCCCCATGTATTGCAATAGTAGGGAAAATAATTTCTATGGGAGTCAAAGTGTGATGAGTTCTGTTTGGCGACATTCATCCAAATATCTTGATTTAGTTAGTTAATCTGGCCCATAATCTTATATATGTCCTTAATCAGACATATTTATTTTTAATTCATGTGTAAAAATAAACTGAAATGGTAAAGATTATTTGCAGTACCCGGATTACCCTGTGTTATTCGTTTTGAGCAGTTGTTTTTAGGAATAACAGACATGGGAATGTTGCATAACTAGCCAATCAGAATCAAGTATTCCAGAGCGCTGTGTAATAAAGCTAAATAGTGACCACAGCTGTCATAAAAAATACATTTAGTAAAATAACTCTTTTTGTATTCCAGGACTTTTAAAAGAGCATGCAAATCAAATTACTCCGAAGTGACTTGCAAACTGAATTCAAACCATTTTATGAGTATGTGCATACCCAGGGAGCTAAATCCATAACCTCTGCATTGTTAGCACCACTGAGCTAGATGAACATGATGTTACCCCGACAGCAGCTATGGCAGTATATAACCTATTTGATATTGATAAACTTACAGTCACCTGCTGCTAACTCTGCCTTAGACAGCTCTGAACTGATGTTGTTGTTACAGATAGAAATGTGGATCTTGAACTAATTTATTCCAACATTTCAAAATTGGTATAACGTTAGCCAATTTCCGATGCATTAAATTATTTTGAATTATTAATGACAAATAATCTAATTGTGGTATTAACATCCATGTTCATCTGTTCCACAGGTAACAGTATTGGACTCACCATCCTCACCGAAGCGTCTGTCAAATGCATAAAACATTTTAAACTGATGCCAGAGGAAATGTGAAGGTGGTTTAATGGAGCTGAATTGTATTATTTGATTTACTATTTTATTTGTTTCTCTGTTTTTTAAATAAGCTGTTAAATATGGTTCAGATACATTTGACTTAACACATATTACATTTACGCATTTGGCAGACACGACTTGCATTGCATTGTCCTATACATTTGATTCTAAGTATGTGAAATCCCCTGGGATCGAACCCACATCCTTGGCATTGCTAGTGCCATGCTCTAAGCACTGAGCTACAGGAAAGCTATTAATACCTCATACATGATTTCAAGTCATATTTACAAAAAATAAACAAGTAAAGACTACTGAGGAAAAGATAACTAGTACTTTTGTAAAGACATATTAAGTATTTAGAAGCATTACTTCAATACAATTTACAAACGAAAAGATGAGGAAAATTTCCTTGACCCTGTACATGAGAATTTCTAGTAAAAACGACTTATACACGGGTTTAGCCTTTACTTGGAAAGTTCTGATAAATGTACTAATATTTTCTGAGTGAAAAACGTTTCCTAGCTTTATTCAACTAAACGTCACTCCACATTTTTTCAGTGTATACACAAATACACATGGAGCTGCCCATGGTGCTGCACTTATTTCAACAGATAAGGGTTCTGAATGGACAGCTCCTGTCATACACAATACACCCTGGCTCAGTTTTTGCAGTTGTATCAGAAAAGAAAATACAACACCTATCAGGTGGCCAGTGGATCTGCCTGTCTTTATATTGTATGCACACATTATTACCTCTCTTTTTCTCTAAACAGTCCACACATTCTCAGGCATTTACCTTCAACATGTCATAATCGGGCCATAAATGTAGATTGATCTTCAGATGCAGCTTCTGCATTCTCGTGAGTAGTGATTAAATTATACGCACACACACAATTCACACACATGCACAGAGAGACAGACAGACAGATAGATGGACATATTAAGTAATTACACGAGCCAATTGTCAATTACGCCTTAATTGTATGTAATTTCCCCATATTGTGGATGTAATAAATTACATAGCTCAGTAAACCCTATAAGGTGTTGAACACACATCGTTTCGGTAGCTCCTCACTGCAGAATGCTACATCCAGGGAGCAAGATTGGATCCAGATCCAGTCTCCTCCCATTGCATTGTGATTGGTCGAAACCGGGTCCAGTCTCTTTCCACTGCGTTTTGACTGGTCGGCGGATTTCACGTCGTACTCATTTTGTTACTCTACCCATTTGCGCATTGAATCGCAACTAAAGTTATTCTTTTGACGGAAAACAAACTTGCTGAAGACAAACTTTATATTTTAATAACGTGTTTTATTTGATGTAGGTTTCGGGTAAGGGTTAGGGCATTTTAAGAAATTATTTTATTAGGTTTAGGGTAAAGGTTTGGGTTAACAAATATTTAACTGTGATCATTACTTCCAGGTGTATACTAAATGATGACAATGTGTTGTGCAGCCCTGGAAAGAGCCTTCGTCTACCACTCCACCTCCTTCACAAGTTGGATCACAACAAATATGTCGTATTTATTTTTTATCGTTGCGATTGTAGAAAGGTTTTGTTATCTATTTATTACTTTTATAATTAATATGACTATTTTAAGTATGATGAATAGGTCACATATTCATTCTGACAAAAGGGGCAAGGGTTTGAGCCCACATTGCAATACCCCCCACCCGTGCAAGCCACTGATGTGTAACATGAGTAAGAGTATGTATCAATGTTTCAATGCGATATGTCTGGCTCTGTCAACTCATGAATGGTTAAGTAATGTTTGTGGCTTATTGAAATCTAGCCTGTTAGGTTAAAGTTCTTTGAACCACACAGTAATTGCTTTAGATTATAACAACATACGAAATATAATAAAAATGTGTTGTCCAGTGGGAGGTGAACAACAGTGTCCTCTAGAGGAGACTGGTTCCCCATCTGAAGAACACCATTGGTAATTTATTTCACATCCAAAAAGACAAGCATTACTGTAAAGATGACAGGAACCTTTATTTTGTATCTACATAGATGAGATCTTTGTTGCTGTCAGGACTAAAGGAATGTGAATATTTTACATACAGTGTTTTAATGATTACCGTGAAATTAATTCATGCTAATTAGAGTGGACAGATGCAGAACTTGCAGGGCATTCCCAATGGTGGAGTAAGACTCAAGTACCAGCCATTTAAAATCCAGGACAGAGGACATGGATGGATTTCTTTACCTTAGCATGAGGTCAGTGTGAGATGCGGATGTGTTCTACGTCACAGTTCCTTTTGGTCAGTTCCTGTCACATTTCTCTCTTTCTTTCTTCTGTAAATTGGTACAACCTTGGAAACTATGGCAAGCCGAATTAGCTTTTAATCATTCTCGCGGAAATTAGCATTTTTATATAAAATGTTTAATTTTAACTAGTAAGAAACATTATTATTGTTATGTGTAATTGCATTTTTACCAGTTGAATAACACAATAGGCTGCTATTCAAGTTCAATTTCAGATATCAGAAATTAATCCGTACTTGTTAAATACCTTATTTAAAATATCAGAAATGCAATTATTTCTAGTAAAAATCATTATTTTCTGATATTAATTCAATTTTTGACATCAATAATGTGATTTCTGCGAGTGAAGCTGTGATTGTTGATATCAAGAATTTTTATATTTAAGGGAAAATGAAATTACTGGTATCAAAAATAGCAATTGTTACAAGTAGAAATTATATTCTTGATATCAAGAATAATCATTTTTACTAGTAGATATTTAATCGATGATATCAAAAATGTATATTCTGAGAATGATTGAAGCTTATTCGGCTTGCCATAGTGAACCCTTCTCCGTTAATGACCCCTCCTCCACAGTCTCCTGAGAAATGGATATACAGTCTTATATATTCAAATAGGTTAAAGGGTTTAAAAAGTTGTTCACCCACTATAAAGTACACCTGTTCTGATTATAAATAATTAAACAGCCCTTGCTTGAAAGTGTTGAGCTTGGTCGACAACAGAACTAAAACGGTCTACTTAAACTAAACTGCTTAAATCCATGAGACACAGTTTTATTGCTTTATTTATTATTTTAGTGCATCAAATAGTAATAATAGCAATGAATTCCGTTGTGCTTGGTGTTTGTGGTCTACTGATTTACTCTTTTTATGTATTACATTATTGTTTAGTGTTAGATATCTCTTAAGATGTTACTCAATGTACTGACAGCAAACTATATAATCCTTAAAAATGTAAATGCAACAATATGCACAAAACAGATGTAATTTGCTATATGATAATGGGATTATATATGGGGATTATATTTTAGAAGATCACTGTAAAATCATAGTCATGCAGTTGCTGTCAGTCATCGCTCAGGCAGGCAGAAAAGTCCCATAGCTTATTGGTGCTCGTCGCTGATGACGCAGATGACGTTCTGAAGACAGACACGTGGGTCTCACATAAACAAAGACACATTGGAACACAGAGCTCTATATGCCAGTGTTGAGCACAGAGCTCCTCGGACAACACGCTGTACTGCTGTATTGGACATATACCCACATATTGTAGGCTACATTACAAGTGAATGGATACAATACAACTTTACTGATGGTCAATTAAGGTATGTTATCGTCTACATTTATTTATTTTTTGCTGTCACGAACATACTTTAAATAGCAGTTTATATTGTCATGAGGAATTGATTTGTGATTTTATAGAAATTATGGGTGTTTATTGCAGTTTGATTTTGCGCTTTTATCTGGTCCTTGTCTAGAACAGAAAAGACCTCACGCTAACGTGTGTGAAAAGCAGCCTAAACAAAAAACAAAAACAAAAAGAATCATAAAACACCGCGCTCGAAACCTAAACTTTCGCAAAATACTAAAATTGCAGCTGTTGCAGCTGTCCAAGCACCTTTGAGACGCAAGAAATCTTAAATGATGACACTTAGTGTAGTTAAACATTGTTTAAAGAAGCTAATATAATATGATGCTGTCAAGTGAACGTTATGTGTTTTATTAGAGGGAGAATCCAGAGCCGACTTGTTTGTCTCGAACCCCGGTATTACATTTCATCTGATATTGTCATCTTTACCATCTTCTGAGGAACAGTGCCCCGACTGAAGGTAAGCTTCTCGAACAAGCCCTTTTTATAGTTTATATAGTGAATTATTTTGAATTATGTTTATGTGCATAAATATCATCTTTAATGACATTACTATATCCTTTTTTCTGTTTTGTTGATCGGTATGTTGTTTGCAGCCATGCCCTGCGTCCAGGCTCAGTATGGCTCATCCCCACAGGGCGCCAGTCCTGCGTCTCAGAGCTACAGTTACCACACCAGCGGAGAATATAGCTGCGATTTTCTTACGCCAGAGTTTGTAAAGTTCAGTATGGACCTAACCAATACCGAAATCACCGCTGCCACAACCTCCCTGCCCAGCTTTAGCACATTCATGGACAACTACAACTCTACTTACGACGTGAAGCCGCCCTGTCTTTATCAGGTGCCCCATTCTGCAGAACAGTCTTCCATCAAGGTGGAGGAAGTTCAGATGCACAGTTACCACCAGCAAAGCCACCTGGGCCCGCAGTCAGAGGAGATAATGGCGCACTCCGGGCCCATGTACTTCAAACCGTCCTCACCTCACGCTCCGGGGACACCGAACTTCCAGGTTCAGCCCAATCACATGTGGGAAGATCCGAGCTCACTGCACACTTTCCATCAGAATTACATGGCATCGCACATGATAGAGCAGCGCAAGAACCCCGTGTCCAGGTTGTCTCTATTCTCCTTCAAGCAGTCTCCTCCCGGTACACCTGTATCCAGCTGTCAGATGCGCTTTGACGGTCCTCTCCATGTGTCCATGGGCCACGACAGTCCTGGAGCACACCGAGCCTTAGACAGTCAGAGTTTTGCAGTGCCCAATGCCATCAGGAAACAAGCGGGCATCGCTTTCACGCATTCTCTGCAGCTCAGTCACGGGCATCAGCTGATGGACAGTCAGATGCCTTCACCCCCGTCAAGAGGATCACCGTCCTCCGAGGGTTTGTGCGCGGTGTGTGGGGACAACGCAGCATGTCAGCACTATGGAGTCCGAACTTGCGAAGGGTGCAAAGGGTTCTTCAAGGTATTATAATGATTATTCTTTTACATTTTTACATTTTCACGTGTGTTTTGCCACTATTTAAGCGTTTGAAAAAATTGTAACGGGGTACTTGCAGACTTCGTCTTTGAGATCTGTGTGTTATTATTAATTTGCTCGCTTGAAACACCAAAAATGTTCAGACTGATTTAGTTGATTATCTAAACGCATGCTTAATAAAGTACTTGCAGCTAAACCGTGTGTGTTATCTTGATTCAGCGCACAGTACAGAAGAACGCCAAATATGTTTGCTTGGCAAATAAAAACTGTCCTGTGGATAAACGTCGGAGAAACAGATGTCAGTACTGTCGGTTTCAGAAGTGCCTGGTAGTCGGGATGGTAAAAGAAGGTATACTGATAATTCCTTACTTCTTTTAAATCACAAAACGTTTTAAGCTGCTGTTAAGCTGTTCGTGCACGTTCATAAAGCGCAGAAAGTGCGCAACTGCAAACAAATATTGTCAGTTATTACTGTAAATTGTAAATACATGTTACGAGCATAACCGTCAATAATATTAACATGCTTGTGTTTTTACAGTTGTTAGGACCGCCAGTTTAAAGGGTCGCAGAGGCCGTTTACCCTCCAAACCTAAAAGTCCGCAAGAGTCTTCTCCTCCCTCTCCACCCGTCAGTTTGATAAGCGCTCTGGTCAGGGCTCATGTGGACTCGAACCCTTCCATGAGCAACCTCGACTATACTAGAGTGAGTTACACGACACTTCATTCTCATTTCATTTATCATTTTAAATCGAAGGATTCGGTCAAAAAGGGGATTCGATTTTTGATGTGCACCGATAGCGAATCCGACATAACCAATATTAGGAATTTAATATCATACAGTGTTTCATTATAAACTTTCAACACTTTAAGGGTGGCATATTTTATTCTCTAAATTGCTTTTGGATGAGAGAACCCAATAAAATACAGTCAGAAGTTAAATTAAAGAGGGGGAAGAAAGCTCTCCCCCTTCTAGAGATGGGCTTGGCAATTTCACGGGTTATATATTTTAAGGGAGCTCATTAAGTCTTGTTTAAATTAAATTCCAGTTCCAAGCCAACCCGGACTACCAGCTGAGCGGAGACGACACGCAGCACATCCAGCAGTTCTACGACCTCCTTACCGGATCCATGGAGATCATCCGCGGATGGGCAGAGAAGATCCCCGGGTTCACCGACTTACCCAAACCCGACCAGGACCTTCTGTTCGAGTCCGCTTTCCTGGAGCTCTTTGTTTTGCGTCTGGCTTACAGGTACAGTAAAGGGCCTCTGGAGAGAAGGGATTGCTTCTTCAGTTTTTATTGGCTTCGCAATAATTAGGGAGCGCTTAAATCCTTGTTTAACGTGCGCAGTAATTAATGAGCACCTTGTGTTCATTTCAGGTCCAACCCGATTGAAGGCAAACTCATCTTCTGCAATGGCGTGGTGCTGCATAGGCTGCAGTGTGTCCGTGGATTCGGTGAATGGATTGACTCTATAGTAGAGTTTTCGTCTAATCTTCAAAGCATGAATTTAGATATATCTGCTTTTTCATGCATCGCCGCCCTAGCTATGGTCACAGGTAAGACACATTCTTGACATTTTATCGAGACTGTTCAACTCTTTATGTTATAATAATAACAATTTATCTTTTTCCAGAGAGACACGGGCTTAAAGAACCGAAGAGAGTGGAGGAACTTCAAAACAAGATAGTAAACTGTCTGAAAGATCAAGTGTCCTTTAACGGCGGCGGCTTGAATCGACCGAACTATCTGTCCAAACTTTTGGGAAAACTGCCTGAACTTCGCACTCTGTGCACGCAGGGTCTGCAGCGCATATTCTACCTAAAGCTAGAAGATCTGGTCCCACCGCCAGCAATAATCGACAAACTCTTTCTTGACACCCTGCCGTTTTAAACTATTTCTAACGACCTCAATGAACTCTCTTTAAAGCGGTCTGTTGCGTTCTTTATTCGTTTTTCGTACCCACCGTTGCTAAACGATGCTTGCTTTTTAAAAACGGATTTCAAACTTGAAAAGCACGGGGAAAACATTGCCATCAAGTTATTTTCTCCCTTTATCCCATGAAGCCAGATCCAGGAAGACCAAATTAAAATTTGAAATAAAAATAAGCAAGTGATTTAATTGTAAGTAAGACAAATTAATTTATATAATAAGACAATATCTGTTTGACTGGTTTTCGACTCTGAAAAAATCCCGCCTTTGCTAATAATCATTGTTACCTGCAAACATTTGTGTTCTTGGACAACTCACAGAGTAGTGTATTATATACGCCATTTCTATATACCTATTCAATAGATTTATGTCATTTATATGATGTATAAAGTTGTACAGAGACATTTTTCTTTTATAAATTGTGCCTGTGTATTTCTGTCAGGTTGAAAAGGACGCGCATGTTGTAGAGGACTATTGTCTCTATTACACACACTATATTCCGGACACTATGTAGTCTGCTAGATTTTTATAAATTCGTAGTATCGGGGCAATTTTCGAATATGGCACATGTGAAGAAAATGCTTATATCATCTGTACAGGTAAAAGGGACACGTAGTGTTTGTAATTTTGTCAGACATTCCTTCTTTGTATGTGTTGTATGTATTGTTGCTGTTTAATATAAACGTTTATTTATTTGAGCTTTGCCGTAAACCATGGTGCAGTTGAAATCTCTGACGCATCATCGTCTTGTTTAATGTCTCATATTAATTAATTTACCGCCATCTTCTATTCCTGTAGGTGTGTGAAGAACATCACTGCCCTTTTCTATGGTTTCATTAAATTAACGGCAACATGTTCGGTTCTGAATCCGAATCAAACTCCAAAAGAAAGGATATTTAATGTTTACAAATAAAACTTTTAAACTGTTTTAATGCAGTAGTTGTCTCGTTCCGTTCAATTGAACTTTAACACGTTTATTGACTATATGGACATTGTTTGAGATTTAGTTTTTAATTAAATATTACTATCACAGACTAGTTAACGAAGAAATGTTGTGATTTTAAATCATTTGCCTGAATTGCACGAAAAAGAGGAAGGCTACAAAACATTGATTTGGATTACAGATTGCTTTTTGTAATTCTCACTTGATATATATGATACTAAAGTGCTATATTTGTAATAAGGAAGGTAGAATAAAATTGATAAAATGTAGTGGCATGTCAGTTACAAGTCTGTAAAAAAATCCACGAGTTTGGTAAAAATTCTACGGATTATAAACTGTAAATCCATTTCCCTTTATTTATATTTTCCGCTAAAAAAAGTTTAATCAAGTATCAAATTTGTACCACAGCATAGGAAACACTTTCCTTGAAATTCGTCTTGAGAATATTGGAATATAAACGAGACTGTTTTGCGTCTTTCTCACATTTTTCCTGTTTCTTTGTTTTTACGGAGAAATGTATTTTTAAACTGGATGTAACATATCAACTGACAAGAAACATGATAAAACGTTAATATGGACGGAAAAATATACGCGTTTGAAATATCTACCTTACAAAAATAAGGATAATTAATACTGTTACTATGGTATATGTTTTATTATGTTATAATATTTAAACACACACATATATCTTAACCACCGAACGAATTTGCAAATTTCGTTTGGGATGTGGAGTTGATTATTGACTCCATGCTTTCGTTCTTAGTTGTATCTTAGAAATTAAACGTATAATGCACTTCATATTTTTATTTCCATAACAATCATAATAATCACTTGAATATGTCCAAATCTGTTTAAAACATCGATATCGTAAATCGTGTATATTACCCATTTGCTTTCAGTTATTTATCAGTAGGCAAGGGTACAAAGTTATTGATCTGAAAAAGAGGTCCGTTTTCGCCTATAATGACTATACTACTTCCACTACTACTAATAATATTTATAAGAATAATAAAAACAATAGATAATAATAATAATAATTATTATTATTAACATACTCGTATTAACAACATCCGATCAATGCCAACATCACATGATTCTTCTTTTTATTATTATTATATTCCTATTATAAGTATTATTGTAAGTGTTATTATTATAATTTGAACTAACGAAAACTTTAAACTACCTTGAGACACTTGTTGCATGGACAACACTTGTAGCTGATAAAATGTGCAATACAAATTGTAGTAAATAACCAGATACAGCGACTTTAATCATATATTACTAAAACGCAAAAGAACAGGGTTTAATAAAACAAGATTTGCCTTAAAAAGTAAAACATTAAAGCTCTGCGCAGATAAGGTTGTTTTAACGTGTGTTGTAGTCGCAACGTTATCTCTCTCTCTATCGCAGGAAGAGTCTTTTATTTCCAGACATTACTCATCCAACCTGAAAAAAGGGCAAAGAGATGCTCTGAGATCTGATGTTTGTCCTAACTGCCAGACTGATAATAGTGAAACGAACCGTGTGGGTAGTACTCATATGTCCTGTGTGGCATGACAACATTATCCAAATATATTTTGTTTAGGTGTAATAGCCTTTTGCATGCACGTGTCCCCTCTGTAGTTCTAAAGCCACTGGTGGATATTCAGAAAGACATCAAAAATTAACGTAGCAAACAGCTCCCGGTCATAGACTGATACTTATGTAGGCGAAATGAACTGAAATAGGTTTCTTTCATTTCCCAACAAGTATAGCACTCTTGTCTTATTGTTCTTTACGAAAATCTGTCATTCGTCGTTTATGTCCGTGTTGCCCAGTGAGGAAGTGAAGTTGCCTCTGGGGCAGCGTCTGGGACCGCGCACAATCTCTCTCTCTCTCTCTCTCTCTCTCTCTCTCTCGACAGCCCTGGCATGGCTGATCTTTCCCAAAGTTCTCACAAGGCAAAGAATTGACTGAATAATTAGATCTTCAGAGCAAAAAGACTAATTCCAAGTCAAATTAAGATAACACTCAAAAGCAGTTTGCTGACATTTAACAGATCAGTTAGATGGATGCTCGACAGTGTCACAAGCTTCGCTCGTGTTGACTGAAGTAATCATTTAGGTTGGCAACGTCCTAATCTCTTCACAAAGAAAAAAAGCACGGAAACGATGTAGTGAACGACGTGTGACAGACGACACGCTCGCTTTACACATGTCGAGGTATTTCCAGTGAGTTCTCGTGCACGCCGTAGCACTTCAGATCTGCGTGTTTAAATATAGACGAAGCGCACAGCATTTCACTGCTGCTTCATCTGCACTGACAGAGGGGACGAAGACTCCGTTGCATGTTCCGTTCTTGCTCTTTGCTTTCTGCTTAGCGCCGCAGATAATGCAAAAGCAGAAAGAGGGATGGAAATAACACACATCTGTACGCGGAGAGCACAGAGGCTGCAGGTACTTCGTCTTAAGTGCTAGAGCAGGAATCCTAAGAGGAACTAAATTATAATGCAGTGGCCCACTCCACTGATTTGTCCGGTACTTGTGCTGAGAGGCTGATGGGGATAGACGCCCAAAAACACAGTCATTAAATAGTCCTCGATGTATTCTCCCTACTTCACAGATCATTTCGGTAACTCCTATAGAGACCTCAAAGTTACCAGGTCGGACGGAGTTACATGCATCCCTGAACTGAAGCATTTGCTTAGGGAAATGAGCTAATGCCTCATCTGAGTGTTCTCTAATCGTTTAATTTATTTATAACTTTGTAAAATGTAGCTGAAATATTGATTGGCATATTTAGTGAATGCAATGACAACACGCTAACACCTGTGGGAATGCAGATCTAGTGACAGGTAAAATGTTAACATTTTGTTTCGTTGCTCAGTTTGAGAGACTTTGAAATCTATTTAAAATATATATTTAAAAACTAGCATTTAAAACTAGATTAAAATCAATTGAATGGGAAGAGTTTCACATGGGGAAGGTTCAGAAGGCAGCAATAACGTACAGTACAGTACAGTACAGTTCAGTGATCAATTTCAGCCTGAGTTTTGTTTGTTATTCAATTTACATTTTGGTGAAAAGCCTAATAGACTGGCAGGATCCTATTGTAACAACGTAGCACATACACTGAGCGAAAAGGAAATTGTGAAAGGAACTCTTTAAGATTGCTGAATATTCCAGAATTCATTCAATCTGGAATATCAAGGTCTCACTCAGAGTAGATATAACTTTTTAAGTTTGATCAAATTTGAGAAACTCAATTTCCACCTTAATAAAAAGTTACTGAAAATATAAATCTGTAGGATGAACATAACATGCACACATTAAAGTAATATTGACTCAACATTAGGTGTGTTCATGATTTTATCTACTTATTAAACGAATGTGATTATTTAACGTTCTTTTTAAGTCAACTCAAACATTTCTTATTCTATCACACAGTAACAGGATATACTGTACACGTACCTACACATAAATTGGCGTATAATGTTAAATAAACTCAGTAAATTCATATGACTGCACAAAGGTCAAACACTTTGACTCAAAGTGAGCAAAAAGAGACTTTGAACGTTTTGGATTAGTATTAACGGTCACCGCTCTTTGAGTGAAATAACATCATGTGACCTCCCACAGCCTATGTAAGCACAAGCACTCCTCTTCTGAACAATGATAATCACAAAAGTAACAAAACACAACTCTTCTGAATCAACATAAGTGATCCTTAAACAGCTAACAATCTTTCTCTTATCAAAGCATGCTGGGAACTGAAAATCATCCTCAACCACATGTATTGAATTAACTTGTTTAAATTCCAAAGTACTCTGAACTTCACCACATCTCATGTAATTGTAGATCAAATATCATTTTTGGTTTCATCTCAATGTATTCATCGAGTGAAATGTAGACATTTCTTGCAGAGATACTTCCACAATGTTTCTTGTTCTTGGAACTTCACAACGGAAAACCCAACTCCATAACTCCCTATAGGGCATAGTGCGCATGCATTAAATATGTCCATCCTGAGCTCCCATAGACACTATATAGGATAGAATGTAACATCAATTCCTATTTTTTAAAGCCATAGCTATAAATCAACTAAATATATGTATATTTGGTTGTTTTTATTGTTTTGGTTTGGAACGTTTGCATCCTTGACCTCTGTATTTTTTATGCCCTAGTAACGTAACTGTGTCTAAAAAAGAGGATGATGATTGTGATGAAGGTGCACCGTGCACGTCCTGGTTCCTGCAGTAAGACAACAACGATTTATTATAATGTTAGAATGTGTATCCTAAAGTGGGTCACAGAGTTGGCTTCACATAATCCATACTTTTTTACAGCTAGAAGTCATAGCGCACATACACTTGCACACAGATGTTTACATATCTAAGTGTGCCATACACGGTGCTACTTCGATGAGCTCAAACACGTCTCCTTGATTAATTAGTGTCTTTTTAAGCATGATCACACATATTCAATAGTCAGTTTCCCTTCACTGCAAATGACAATTATCCAATGGACGTGTATTAGGCCTGTCTGTTCGTGAGAATGATAAAAAACAAACACACGAGCACATCAGCCATTGTTCTATCACTCATATTAGTAAACAGACGATCAATCCTTCAGTCATGTATAGAGAATGACCAGATGTCAAATTCTGATTGATGTCACTGCATGTGGAAATCAAAGCAATGTCCCTCTGCGTCCTAACAGACGTTATAAAACACATCAGGCCAAAAGAGACACTAATTATTTAAAGATCCTTTTTAAAGTGACTGACTGCAGCTGTGAAAGCAGTCACACCACTCATAAATATTTACCTCGGATGCGAGTCGTGGGCTGACCTGCTGTTTTGCATTGATTCCTGATGAGCGTTGTCAAATTATTATTTCACGTGTGGTCAACAATGCAGCGTGGCACGGCTGACTAATGCAAACAGACAAGGATGCGATCCTGCAAATATCTCCAGTTATTAATCCTAGGAAATTTGAGCGACATTTTCAAGTGCACGATTAAAACAAGCATATTTTGAAAGTTGCCAGCGCATTTCAAGTATTGCATTTCACTTCTTCTTGGCTAGTTTTGGTGAACTAATATGCCAGAACATTTAAAGATCTTGCTTTGAATAAACAAACAAGCAAACGAAGGTTAAGAAATAAAACACAGACTGTGTATGTGTTTGCAAGGTAAACCCGTTCACAGGCCATTCTGTCACTACATTTATTGAAGTGTTGAACAGGCTAATAATGTCTTGTGTTCTGGTTAGAGAGAGAGAGCGAGAGCGAGAGAGCAGGTGTGGCAGATAGGGGACGAGTTGCATAACTTGTTAACATGTGTAGTCTCAGAGGTTTGAGAGAAAAGCAGATAAAAGCAATATAATAAATATAAAATATTTCATGACTTATCAGAGTAATTATATAACAGTAGATTTAAAAAAATAGACATTCATGAACACATAAATGCCTGCAGGCACCACGAGACAACACAGACACATTTATAGACATATTTTGATGATTAAATGCTTTCAAGTGAGAGTGTATGTCAGCCATTACTAGCATCTAAATGATGGAAAATGTCACAGTAATGGGAAACCAGCCGCCCTCCCCCAGCATGTACTTACCCTGAACCTGCAACACCATACACCTCTTGCTCTCTCTCTCTCTCTCTCTCTCTCCAACATGCCTGTGCACAAATAATGTACTTGTTTTTAGTAAACTGCAGTCCTCAGATGTAAAGACTTAAAATGTGTATTTCCCATTTCGCCCATGTCGGCATTTGTTAATATTTCATTTAATTCTGAATAAAATAAATGTTTGAGCAGTCCAAAAACAGAGAAGATTCAACGATGAATAGCTGTCTCTGTGAGGAGAGGCCATAGTCTGGATACTTTAGACCAAACCACACAAGGAAATATTCCCTTTCTTCGACACGTCTGATTTTGAAAGTTCAAGCAGAAAACCAATTATAATGAGCGACACAGAGCCTGAAGCCTGTCCATCCACAGCACACATGCAAACTAAGAGAGGACAGCATGCTTTTTTAAAATCAAGGGAACGAGCGAAATAGCGCTTGCCTTTGTTTCTTTTTTATGAACGTGCTGGTTGATAAGGATGTGTAAATGTTGTCGGGATGTATTGATTTGATCTGATTCTGAACATTGCATTCTGTGTCTGGTCAATTGAACTGAACTTTCGAAAAAACAATCAAGTTGTAAAGTACAAACATTTTTCTTATTTGATTTAACATAAAAATGTAAGACAGCTGAAATTGGTGACATTTCTTTACAGTGTGCTGTTGTAGCAAGGTGTAAGGGTCTGGAAACACCTTGAAACAACAGCATCGTTCCAAAAAATCTGCTGTATTTGCCTATATGCCATGTTAAGCCTGGCATAGACCACACAAGACCACACGAAGATCGGTTCCAGATTTAGCAGAATTGTTCATTTTGGAGACATATACTGTATAAAACGTTTATTTAGTGGTGCCAATATTTCCTTTTCACAAAAAGTGGAACGCACACAGACGACACCCACAGCTTCAAAATCAAAGCCGCATGGCGCGCTAACCCTGATTTGACCTGCCACATCCTGACCTACAAAAATCAGATAAAAAGAAACAGAGTGTAAAAATACAAGGAGCAGGTGTGATGTTTATTGAGCAGGGTGAGAGAAACGGAGGCGAAAGAAAATGCTTCCGAAGAAAGCGCAATGTGACGGCCAATAGAGAGAGAGGGAAAACAGCGACAGGAAGAAAGCAATGATTCTGTAATAAAAGGAGAAAAATAAGTCTTATTAACAGAGATCCAGGGGCCTCAGATAGGCAGATGGGAGTCCTTTTGAAACTCGAGAGAAAAGGAAAAAGACAAGAGGTCGCAATTATCCTGGGCAGTTCCTTGTGCAACCTGCCACACATGGCAATAATGTATTCCAGTGGTACCTGTCTGTGGAACACCGGGAAAATTCTAATTAAGGAGGGAGGGATTTTTGACACGTGTGAACAGCAGATCAATATTTAGCACTGTAATCCGCAAATCCTGAAGCTTTTTGACGGTCTGTGTCGTAGCACTTTATTATGGAGGAGGAGACCGGAGCAAAGCATACCATAATTCAAGCACTCAACTTTCATTTTTATTCAGCTACAAACAAAAAAATAACGGAGACTTTAAATTGACTTTGGGTAAGCAAGGCTATGCACTTTTGTTGTTACATTAGGTGCGACAACTCAACGATTTACATGCCCGTCTCCAAAATCAGGATAGAAAATTTTCATTCATTGACAACATCACAATAACCTTTCTGTTTAAAAGATTCTTTGTACTGAAAATCCATTCATCGGATTGTAAAAAAAGATATTTGAGTAAATATTATTTTTTCAGAGAAGCAAAAATGGTTCTTCCACGGAATTGCTATAAATAACCTTTTTCCAGGACTTTTTTTATGTAGACACACATTGATTTTCTTAAAAAAATATTGGTGTGTATTTTTCACAGAACCAACATTTTATTTGCTGCTGCTGTATGGCAAATAAAACGCAGCATTCATCTGAGAATGTCTACCATTAGGCTTTTTTCCTCCTTCCCATTTGTCACATTTGTGAAGTTTATTTTATTAACTGAAACTAAAGAGAACCAACGTAAACATTGTGGGGTTTTTTGTCAGTGTCCTCCAGCTGACTCAAATCTGTCATGATTTTGCCTCCTCTCGTCTTGATCTTCTATTCTAGTGGCAGGATCATGACAGAGCCATGTGTTTAGTGTGGAGAGAGACATGACATTGTTTGTTTTGACCTATCATGCACTCTCTCTGGTCCCGTCTCTGACCCCGCCCCTCTAGTTTCCTTGTTTAGCTTCCCATCAGTGTTTCATTCCCGACACCTGTCCCTTGTTAATTTTCCTTTACTTAATGGCCTCTTGTTTGCTGTCATGTGCTGACTCGCTTTGCGCCCAATATGTGACGGTGCGTCAGTCTTGCGCTGTGGAGTGACGACATCAAGTTCTAGTTGTGTAGTTCCAGTTCATGTCAAGCATTGGTTTAGTGTCGTCCTGTCAGTTTACCGTGTCCATTGTCATCCCTTGTTTGTTGTTTACCCCTTATGGGTTTTAATTTTGAGTTTGTAATCCGAGTTATTGTGTCCCCACCACCAAAGCTGCCTGCACTTGGGTTCGTTCCCTTCGTGAAATTCCTGACGCTTCTCTTCTCAGTCTGTCATCTTGTGTTATGATATGGGAAGTAGTGAGCGAGTGAGCATAAATCAAATGCATATTCAATATCACAGTGCATAATGGGTAAAAAGGACCGAATGAAGATGTATAAAGTTGTTCACTCGGGTTTCGGACACCACAACAAAATGGTGGCAACCCAATGTGGTACATTATATAGATAATGGGAAAACTCTCTACTCACAAACAGCCTCACTGGACCGTGTAGTCACTTGTCTGGTGTATCTCAATCGATAAGGCTGATTGTTTCAACAATTCCTCAAGTTATCATGTTTCTGCCAACAATCAATTATATAACTCAAGCAATTGATAATAAAATTGATAATACTATTAATGATAATGTTCGCTTTGGAGGAAAAAGGATTAAGAGCAGTTTCGCAGCACTGTGCCATATTTTATTGCTTGAGCTTTGTGTTGGTTACAATTATTTCACTTGTAACATATAGTGCACGTCTTTGATGGCTACAATTATTTTAAATGGTAGAAATGCACTTATTTAAACCATATAATCATCTATGCGCAAAAGTAGAAGAACCACATAAAGTATTTGTTTCTGCACTTTGCAGAATCGCAATGCATTTGTCTTATATAAAAGCGGATGACATGTTATACTTTAAACCTAAAAAGCAGCAAATGTCAATATTTTTTTTCTACAAATGGTAAAAATGCACTTGTTCAAACATCTCCAAATCACACGTTGTCCCCTGCACCACATATGCATGCACATGTATACTAGCCACACACAAATCTGTACCAAGCAGAGAAATAACTTTGAGATTTGGAACATCAGAGCTCCGACAAGAGTCTGATGGCAGTAGTACCCCAAATGTGAGGGGGTTGATAAAGGGGGGTTGTACGGGGGAGGTAAGATCAGGATGTCCCCTGCCTGAATCTGTCAGCACCCATCTACATGATCTTGTATGTAGCTGACACCAACACCTCTACTTTCTAGCCCGAATCATTCCAATTAGGAGTCATCCAACTGCGCTGCCAGCCGCGCACGCACCCTCACAAGCACACCACGCACACGCATGCACGCACACTATCTAGATGAGTGGCAGAGAGAGAAACATGGCATATTCAGAAATAAATGTGATCACTCAGATTTAAATTACAAATAATAATATTATATATTTTGAAAAACAGAAATGGCTGAAATGCATATGGCAGTGAAATGCTAATGTGAGTTTACAGATTACCCGCATGTATAAAAGAGCAGCACATATATTAATTCATATGTGAGACGGAGTGGAAATGGAAACTTGATATCCAATACATCAATATAAGCCCATCACACAAATGTGACCTCTATGGATCAGTTCAGCCTCTGAGCTGCACGCCATTTTTTCTCTTGTAGTGTAGCGGCATTATCTCCTAAGGTCTTTAACTCTGTAACTAAATTGCTGACTGGCAAATTCAATTGTGGTTTCCCTTCCCAGCCTTCAATGTAATATGTGCCTTTTGATTCAATTTCCTCCCCAAAATACATACATATACATATTGTTTATTCTGTTTCCTAGAGGTAAAAAAGTCAATACTTCTGGTTATGTTGCCGAAACTCTAAATGAATCATGAAATAGCGAAAGAGTTCTTTAATCAAATAGAACAAAAGCACATCGGTTGTTAATTCTGGACAATTAAATATTTCCAGAATTGACAATGTCCTATCCCCCCTGTTATATCCATCACATGTCCTATTGTGGGGGTAATAGGAATATTTAATATCAACTGAAATCAAATTACGAAAGGTCAAAGTCTCTTAACAAATTGAGATGAATTCAAAACACTGCTCATTCCATCTCAACTCGAGAGATACAATCGCAGATTTGCTTGTTTGGCCATTTTTGCCACCGATAATATGTTGCAGATTGCATGACAAAAAATGACAATACATGCTTCCGTTGGTTTTTGTTAACAATTGAAAAACAGTTCCCAAAGTTTTACATTTTCTAAATTAAATTGGAATGCTATAGACCTCAAAGAGACAGAGAGATGGACAGGAGGCTCTTTAAGTCAGACATTATTTTTCCGGTGCAAAGCGGCATTAAAAGGGAACCATTTGACGGGCTTTGTTCTAATATGAGGAACAGGAGTTCCAAGTCCTCAGACAGCAGATACATCAGTATTAACCTGAATGAGGGAAAATTACACAGTGACAAGAAAGATGGATATCTGATAGAAAAGAGAAATAGAAATGTACGCTCATCGGTTGAGAAAGAGAAATGGATTTCTGGAAAGGAACGAGAGGAAGACAAGCTGTGTTAGGGAGCCACCTCATTTTTCAAGTTTGCTTATCACTGCCATGAACTAAATGTTCTGCAAAATTTTAAACCAGTTCGTGCCAAATCTTCAATTATAAGGGAAAACATTTCACCGCACCCTTTGAATTTGTTTTCTATTGAGTATACATGTAAAGCCTCCTTAGAATTTGGCCAAAATAAGATACAAGGTTATGCCCTAAAATGCTATCTGGCCAGTCGGCACACTAGTGTACATCACATTTCTGTTCAGAGGCCAACTCCAAACACGCTGTTTGGTGTTGTGTCACACATTTCCAGCATCTGTCATTCTGTTTTAACATACATAGTCCAACACCTCCCGATGTGACCCAGAATGTGGGAAATGCATGAAAAAGAGCAAAAGAAAGAAAGAGACAAAAAGGGAAGGATGGCCTTTAAAAAACGTGAGAATAGCACTTCCTGTCTCCCATGGACAAAATGTATAATTTGCAATAATAGCCCAACAATAGCACAGCTTCTCTGAGGAGAAATTACAGTGAAAAGTGCTGCTGAGATTCCTCACCGGCAGAAACAGATCTGCAGTAGACAGAAGTCTTGTTTACTTGGTAAAATAGCGTCAATTAGGCAAAGATGGTGAAATTAGCATATGCTCTTAATGGACTGGCCTTTGCTGTGGGTTCTCAGGGAGCCGCGGCTGGGAGGAGAGGGACATGTTCTGGAAAAAGCAGGAAAAGGTCATGTGTCTGTGCTCAGGTGATCGCATTTATTCTCCAAACGCTTGTGCATTTTCTTCTGGATTTACAGTGAAATATCTCACAAGAGATATGCCCGAAACGAAGGGTGGAGGGGGTGTCATTGCATGTAGGTCAGTTCGTTTTGGCTAAAACAATATGAAACTTCTGCTGCTTTTTTTCTGCCTTTGTTTAGAATCCATTTAAAGGGATACTTCACCCAAACATGATGTGAAGTCATCATTTGCTCACCTTCGAGTTCTTGAAAATCTGTTTACATTTATTTTGTTTTAGAGAAAGATATTTGGAAGAATGCTTATAAGCAACTAGATCCCCCCCCATTTACTACCATAGTAGGAAAAATGTAAATTCAAAATTCCAATTTTCTTTAAAAATTAGACAGCAAACCGTTCTGAGGTGCTTTTGACTTTCATTGCATTTTTTCCTACTATGGTAGTCAATTTGAGATATCGATTTAAATTATATCTTAAATTGTCCGAAAAAGGCAGTACATATTAAGTTGTTATTCATTGAGGTTTTTCCCTTCATCTTTGTCTTTAAATGACATTCACACCTGTATGGACCGAGACCTTAAATCAGAAATGACATTGGAACAACAACAATTAGCACTGAACTATCAGAAGGTCTCAAAAATGAGTAATACAGTAGGATTCAGAAAGAACTAATAGGAGGAAATTAGCAGTTGAATTAACGCTTCGGTCAATATTCTTCAGTACGAGAGAGAGCGCATCGATCAAAGCACTTCAACAATTCATTTAAATGTTTTATTATGTACCACCCACTGCCGTTCTTTCTGATTTCCTTCCAAAAACAGCACTTCATTATTAAATGGGAATAATTATGTCTGGTCGGATAAGTGAAAATCTCTCCCTCATCTGCAACCTCTCAAATTGACCGGTCTTGAAGAGTTGCAGCTGAACAAGAAGGAGAATTGTTGGTGTCAAGCTGCAGTTTACAAATATGACATCTCCTCTGGTACAGCCGCAGATATGAAATATTGATTTATACGCAGTAAAAGGTCTTATAAAAATGATCACATACACATGAGGGATTAATGCCTGAAAGATCAATAGAAATTTCATTCCTGACGCTGGACTGTCACCTATGGTGAAATGCTAAAATAAAGAAATCAATATTATCTATGAAATGTCAAATTTATTATAATTATCTGGATGAAAGCTGGCCAAGTGGCTCCCAGGAGGCTAGGAGAGATAGGTTACCCTGCTCGGGCTTGCCTTGTGGTTCACACGCTCCGCCTGCCAATTTGAGCGCAATATCGGCCGCTGATCTCCGAGGCCAAATTCCTGCAGGAATATTTAACTGCGTGTTTGGAAAGCGATGCTTGGGGTTGTGCGTGTTGTAACTGCTGCTGACGTGAAGTGACAGTTTTCTCTAGTCTCGTTTGAGACCTGCTCTCCTGCTGTCCGTCTCACAAAGATGATGTCACGGAGGACAAAAGACAAAAACGACATGTCAAGGGATGTCAGTGCTGAAGACATATTTCCTTTTAACACTTATTGATTTCCTCCTTTAGAGAGACACAACCTCTCTGTCCTCTTAACGAAACAAGACGGATGGATATCCTGTAGAAATGTATAATATAAGTGTTGATAGTAAGGGAAAATGTGATTGATAGTTCACCACAAAATTAAAATACACAATTCTGACTTTCTTCAATCCAACTTGCAAAAGGTTTTCGCTACAAAGGTGATAAAATAACGTGAATATGAATTAAATCATTGTTTTGCATACATCTATGCACGCTTAAAACAAGGTTCTTAGAATGTACCGTTTTCAGTCAAAGGTTCTTTAAAGAACCATCTCTTTCTTGCCTTTTAACAATCTGAATAACCTTTTTTTACCACAAAGAACCTCTTGTGAAAAAGAAAGGTTCTCCAGATGTTGAAGGTTCTTTATGTAAGCAAAACTTTCTTCTGTGGCATCAAACAACCTTTTGAAGCACCTTTTTATAAGAGAGTAAGCTAAACAAGATTGGTCTAAACATGTTTCTAACAATGTTCTAACAAAGTTTGCCCGATGTGCAAAACAGTGTAATCCGAACAAACAACATTGCAAGAGTTAAAAAGTTACAGAATGCATTCCAGCATGTTCAATTTGATGTTTATTTTTTAATTTTTGTATTGTTTTTAGAGTTTTAGCTGGCTAAATTATTGCTTAAGTGTTGTTGTCACTGTTGGTTATCTGTTGTGTTTAGATTTCCTTAATGGATGATGTTCGTTAATTGTTTCCATCGTTGTGGTTTATATGTTCAGTGGTCCTAAAAGTAAAGCTTCTTAACAGGTTCTTCACATCTGTGCCATAGAAGAACCATTTTTGGTTCCACAATGAACCCTGGAGTCAAGGGTTCTTTAAATGACATTCTCTTTCTTACCTTTTCATAATCTGAAGAATACCCCAAAAAATCTTACTCCGAGGTTAAAGGTTCTTTATGGAACCATTTATACCAAAAATATTATTTGATGGCATTGTGAATCACCTTTATTTAAAAGGGGTACTCCACGCAAAAATGAAAATTCTGTAATTGTTTACTCACCCTCAAGTTGTATGAATAAAAGTGGTCTCTTAATTTGTTTTCCACAGCTGTATATATAAAATATATGTACTGTATATAAAACGTGGCTTGCTGTCCTCCAAGGTGTTTCGAACCCTGAGGTTCAATTCATGCTTTAAGCCTGACCTCCCCCTCCCTCTTTAAACTGCTATTTTAGCTGCTTTTAATACTCACTGAGAAAAGGAAATTTGCTACATGTTTGTACTTAAAACTGTGCAGAGGATGTCCAGTTCCCAGCATGCTTTGCATAAGACTGCAGATGGGGAATCATTTTTCTCAATTAAGTGTTGTTTATGTTTTTCAGTGAACAGTTGTTAGTGTTTTATGGTCATTTATCTTTGAGGTTCAAAGTTGAGTTTGTTATATTTTTGTGTTTTTGTGGTTAACATTGTTCATAAGAATCGTGCCTTTGCTGAAGTTACCGGTGATTTTATTTTTCATTAAAATTTCTGTTAAAAGCGCCTTTATCTTCTTGGATCAGATAAAGTTTGTTTTATACTGAAATTGAGAACTTTTGAAAAAATGAAACTTGAATGTTTGTGTATGTTGAATGTGTGTTTAAATTATGCTTGTCTAATAAACATAAATTGGGCCATTTGATCATAGATTCATTCTAAACAAAAGTTTAACATGTGCGATCGATGTTCATATATGTTGTTAGAATTGCTTCAAATGTTTCCTCATCTGTAAGTTTTGTTGGACAAAAGCGTCTGCTAAATGACTAAATGTAAACGTAAACATATGTTTTAAGTTAATCAAGACTTTAGTCAGTGTTGTTTCTTCAAAATGTTTTGTCTTGTTTTTGTTTTTGATCAGAATAGTGTTTTACATTTTCTTCACTATCATTCTTATTCTCTATTTTCATTTGTATTTGTTTTATTTAAAAAAGAATGAAAATAATCAACAATATAAAAAAACAACAACAATAATTTTGTTTTTAAAACAAATATCTTTTCATATTACAATCACATAATGTATGTTACGGTTACACTTACAAAATTGTTTTGTCTCAAGATGCACACAATCATTTATGTTGTAATGTTTTTTTAAAACGACTTAAATATCAAAATTTAACTTTTTAAGTTCTAATTTCTATATTTTTTTATTATTGATATCAAGTTTACAATTAAAAGATCTCATTAACCATCTGGACATAAATAAACAATAACCACAACAACTACAACAACACACGTTTATTTTAAGATACACCAGAAAGCTCACAAAAATCCACTTTATTCTGGCACGACGTGGATTTTCCAGCCGTCCATATTAACTGCTTAACACTTCAGAGAGATTCTCAAGAGCAGGCTGTGCCCAAGCCCTTATCACACACTTTAGCCACAGAGCCACATGCTTTACAGATGCCTCAGTCAACTGAATCAATTTAATGCTTCAAATATTAGTAGAGAGAGATTGTGTTGTGGAAATGGGACATCTTGTTGTTACAATTGAAAGAGTGCTAAATCGAATTTAGAGGATCAGACCAGGAGATATAGACAGAATATTTTGCAAGCACCAGGCTTACGAGGCATCACAGATGAAAGAGGAAGAGAGCTAGGCCCATGCTGGATGACAGAGATTGCACATATAGCAAGGAACATTGTCTCAGGTACTTTAACAACATTTTGTCCCAAGCTTCATGAATTCCAGTGGGAGCCCTGACTCATTTGAAGCTCCCGGCAACTCCGATGGCAGCCGGTGGGAATTGCATGTAAAAATAAATAAATATTTTACTTCTAAAATCAGTGTTTTCCCTCTTTTTGTTTTGTTGAAATGAAAAATTGGAGAGCACAGGCAGAAATGCCGATGACGGATGGCTGATAAAATAAATATTAAATAATAAATTCACATGATGTATGTGTGTGAGTTTGTGTGCAACTATCTTTTAATGTCACCGTTTGTATGCATAGGTCCTTTGTAAAACTATCATTGTTTCAGAGCATGTGGTGGTTCAGTCCAGCTGACCAGACTCACCTCAGCAGTCTTCTCTTCCTCTACACCAGATTAGGGTCATTGCCCTGGCCACTGTGTCTACCTCTTCCCCCTTTTAATGCTGGATTGGAGGACACTCACTCTGATGAGGATGCTTTTCAAATGTGCTGCCTGTACGGTTCTATAAACAGGTCAGTTCAGGGGTCCGCACAATATGGTTGCATTATTCCCCATCCCAAACTTCAAGGGCTCCTGTTCCTTGGGGTAATTTACCTCTCTGTGTGTTTGTGTGTGTGTGTGTGTGATAAGTGTCTGATGTCTCCAGGGAAAGAAGACAGTGTGTCAGGGTTAGACTGTGAGGGTAAGACTCTTCTACACCAAGGGTCCCATGGTTTATGTTACACTACATACACAGTGTCGCAATCAAATTGTAAAGGATAATAAAGTGAATCTGCTTGCTATGAGTCAATTACATTTGCTTTTTTTACTCTAACGTCCTATTATGGAATTGTAACTGTCAATGAAATAAAGCTTAGTGATGTCTGCACCCTTGGTCTTGGTCCAGTAATAGGAAACCGTGTTTTGCTGTTTAAAAAAAATGTATATTAGCTTTGCAGAAAGTTGTATCAGAAAGCCCGCACACACAATGGGTTGCTGCAGGTTATTTGCAGTGATCCAAAGCGTCTTGTGTTGCTCTTTTCAAACTCTCAATGAATTATGTATTCAGAATGATTTATGTTGCTCAGTTTTCAACTCTTTGTCTCTTTTACTCGATTTCTCTCTACTCTAAAAGGCACTGAAATGAAAATAGAATTTGTGAATGTCTTTGACAAATTCCTTTCACAAATGTCAAAGAAAAGTTTAAGATTCAGATTACAGTGAGAGTTTATACAGAGATGGCAATTTCATTTCATGGCATTTTTAGTGTATTAATGGGAATATTTGTGCAATTATATCAAACACCCAGTATAAAAGTAGAAAAACAGTAAAGGTAAGTTAAGCCACACCTTAAACCACAAAATTCTAACTGAATAAAAAACAATTCCAGGAGACATTAGGACATGCTCAAACGCTCAGACCAATGACATATTTCCACATTAGAAAGCCTGATTACATGAGTAAAGTTTTACAAAATGTACAAGTTAACTGTATCCATGTTTAAAATAAAATAAAATTCTATTAAAATAATATCTGTTGTTACACTGCTAGCCGGACACTAGAAACCAGACTCAAGACAGAGGTAAGTAAAACCAAAGCAGACGTTTTTATCGAAGACAACATTCAACAGAATATTCAGATATGCATACTGTTATCATACCCTCTCGTTTCTTCACAGCAATGCCATAGAATAACCATTTTTGGTTCCACAAAAACCCATTCAGTACAGTTTGTTTAAAGAACCATATCTTTCTTAAAGAGTTAAAATATCTAAAACTTGTTGTTTTTTGATTTCTTGAATCCCACCTCTCTAACTTACTTTGCTTTGCTAACGTGTGACACATGCTGATGCATACCTAAAAGGGTATGACAAAAACTACAATTTTAAATAGTCAGTCAAGTAAACTACTATTTCAAATAATGAAGTCAAGTATATGGCGATAAACTTCTGTGACAATGTGGCTTTGCAGATCAATTTAATTTATATCCCCACCAATGTCAAAATCAAAGTCACGCTCTTGGATCTAACACAGTATCATTTCTCTTAACACGTAGACAGACACACACCATAGTTCAGCCTGAGAGTAACCACAGCAAAGGTCATGCTTCAGCATGCCAATCTCATGCTGTAATTGACCAATGATGTTTAGTTATCATTACAGCCCTCCTCTGCCAGCATACCACGGGGGGACCCACGCAGGGTGAGCTTTATATATATATGATTTCATAATTGGCAAGCTTAATTGGTCACAATTGTTATGAAGTAATGGGCTTGGGTGGATTTATTAGTTGAATTAAGGGTTAGGTTGAACGTGTGAAGTAACCATAGCTGTCAACTGTCTACTCCTGATCATCCAATTAGACAAAAGTCCATAGACGTCGATCCTGTGGGCGCTTGGCTCGAGCACCCACGGAAATAGCCGAGCACCCTTGGAATTTCATATGACACTCTACGTCAGTGCTTTCGGTGTGTTCGATCTTGTGTGGCGCTGCTCATATCTATCGGTGTATGACATCAAAGCACCGTGAGGATGATTCAAAAGCCTATGGAGAGGTCTTAGCTCGAATCGCTCTCGCGTTACTTTGATGTCTAAAGCAGATTGATCTTGAATCACTCTCGTGCAACGTTGATTGCTGCATATAAAAGCCAGAGAGCGCTCTCGCGCAGAAACCCCAAATATATGCCGCAGAAGTACCCTAACACAAGTAGTTCCAGGAATTACCTATGGCAGGTAATTTCATGGCAATAAAGTATATTTATAATGATGACGTTTATTTGTTTTACCTTAGAATAAGCAATTTCTATATACGTAGAGAGCGCCATGTTTTGTACACCAACCCTAAACGGACATACAACGCTACAAAGTGCGTTTCGTATATATGTTGTATATGATTAGCACACAAGAAATCTAGCTAAAATCAGTGAATAAAACACAATAATACATGTACAATTCCATTTAGTAATTTAGCAGGCACTATTATCCAAAGCGACTCACAAATGAGGTAAACAATGGATGTCGTTCGTTTGCAGAGCATAGGGATCTGGTGGGTACGTAAGTCTGTAACATTAAAGAAATGTAACAATAACTTTCGCAATAGCAAACAGGTTACATGATTAACTACATTAATATATTTTCTTTATATACCCTTGTAAAGTTACATCGTTGCCTGAATGGCTACTATCCGCTCGCTTAGCTGACGGCATCTTTTTGTGCAGTGAGCGTAGGATTGATAGATTGGTTGCAATTCCCAACCCACTTCTAGTGGCCGCTAAAAATCCAAAATTGCGCCTTTAAAAAAGCTTTTAATATCGGTTTATCAAAATCACGTATATGAATATTTAGAATGCACTTTGCAAGAAAGTATAGCCTCTTGGTTGTGCCTTGTTACTTTAAACTCAGATTCAACCTTTGATACAAAAGGTAGATGGCTACGTATACTTCAAAAGGCATTATTGGCCCCATTTTGGACCCCCGTTTCAATTCAATTCCATTCCGTTCCATTCAATACGAGAATGCTCTGTCATCTGAAATATCCAAGATGCCGAGCTGAGAGTAGTAATGCTAATATAATTAAATACAACATGGCCAAGCAATAATAAAGCCGTGAAGAGAATAAGGCACATTTTGTCCTCAACGTAACTAAAGAGCAAAAAGCTAAATTCTAGATGTGTTCAATAACAAAGGTGGATTGTGAGGTAATTTTATATATGTATTGACTGTTCCATAAATAAAATGTAATTGACCACTGCCCCGGTCCCCTCCAAAAGCCCCCCCAAGGAGAGTGAAAACAAGGAGCAACTCTTTAACATGGATTCTGAGTTTTATAATATGTCTCCCCGGTTTTGTCTTTACAGATCCCAATGTTAGATAACAGTACAGAAATATAAAGGAAATCCAACAAGGTAAACTTAGCTTATTATTTATTTGCTCACACACAAATCCAGGGACTTTATTATAAAATGTGTGCGGCGTGCAGGCCTGCGTGTGTTTGTGTAAACACCCTGTGAAGATTGGTCTGCTTGTCTGTGGATGTGTTTAAGTTCAGCAGTCCTACTAGGGTTCAGCATGTGCACAATGAGAACTACTGACACTACGGCTTTAGTTATTACGGAATCTGTGCCTGACAACAGGTTTAGGGATTGTAGGTTTTTTTGGGGGAGGAGATAAGGACATCGCAACATAAACTGGATTGAACCTGAATCTTCATTTTCAATCCATGTTATAAATAACAGAAACACACATTTTTACTTCACACATTTAATCATTTATCTTTTTTAATATCTATGAAAATATACAGTATGTTTAAGTCACAACATAAGCTGAATTGAACCTGAATCTTTATTTTCAATCCAAATAATAAAGAAACACACATCTGTACTTCACACATTTAATCATTTATCTTTTTTAATATCTATGAAAATATACGGTACGTTTACTCTCTGAAAGATATTCACATGACAAGGAATTCTCTTTTTTCAAAGGAAATTTAGATTTTACAAATTTATTTATTTCCTTGTTATTTGTTAAAGAGAATTAAGCTCAGATTCAAACACCTGTGTGTTTGTGTGTGTGTGAAAGAATACGTAATGACCTCAAGGTGAACGAGACACGTTTACTCATAAAACAGACGGAAGAAAAGGATAAGAGGCAGAAAATTGTTGGATAGCTTTTATGTTGCTTGCCCGCAAAAAGAGAGGATTTTGCAGCCATAAAGATAGGGGCAAGAAAAAGAGCAGCCGAGCTTGTGCTCGCTGGAATTAATCAGTTTGGGTTTTGGGCCTGAACTTAAATGTCAGGCACCGCTCTCTCAATGCTTCTGGGCGATTTCTTAAAGCACGAAAACACGTTAAGCTCGCTCACACACACTCGCGCACACCCAGAAGGTCAAAGTTGGTCAGTGAGCCAAGAAATACCATATCAGAGCTGCCTTCCGCTGCCATTGCTAGCAGTATAAATCGCAGAATTAGGGTATTGATTGGGGAATGTAGCATCCAGCAATCACTTTTAGAGTCCTGACAAGATTATTTTATCCTTGTTTTCCTGTATGATTATGTGTTGTGTGTGAGTTATGTTCCCAGCATGAGATCTGACAGACTAAATTTACTCAATAAAATTGGGCAGTTAGTGAAAGCAGCCAGGCACAACAGAGAGATCTGTAACCGTTAGCATGTGTGCTAGGCCAAAAGAAGATCAATGCACCAAAGCACTGAACTTTCATTCATGGAGTGTGCACGTGATGCGTGTCACAGCATCTTCCAACATTTGAATGAAACTCATATAACAATAACAATTATTCTTTTTAACATATAAATGTTTTTGCAAAGCTCTATGGGGTTAGTAAGTTAGTGCCGGAAACGTTCCCCTCGGAAGTGATTACAAAAGGCAGTTTTTATTCCTCATTTTATACATAAAGAACAGCTGCGATAAAGTATACTTATACAACTGGCAGCTTTCCCTTAAAAATATTGTACAGTACCGCGTGGTCAAGGGAAAAAAAGGCAATATTGTGTCTGTGGCCTGATTGATGAACTCTATGTGTTTATAATCTCATTTGAAATGGCTTTTTCACTCTCAGCTGTATATATGTCACTCTGCAGTGAGGATTTCATTACAGCTGATTGATACTCCTATAGTAAGCAAAATCCCTCTGCCAAAAAGTCTTAATCTCTGATAAGATGACTCATTTTCCTGAGTAATGGTGCTTTCCTATTATATCTGTCACACAACAGCTGTTACGCGGAATATTGGTGCACTGCTTCTCAGGACTGAACATTTCGGTATGTACATCATGAAGACAAGCGGTATGTCAAAACGCAGAAAAGCAACCTAAAACAACCCAAATCTATGTAATAATTATTTTGTGGAATACACAGAAAGGCAGAGCTTCCCGACAATGATGTTTCCTCTGATAATTATATTTTTCTTTTCCACGAAACATTACATTACGCTCTTTCGCATTTCATCTAGATTTCCAAAAAGTATACCATACAGAGCACTATTAATAAATAAATAAAGTTGATTTCTGATTTTTGCCATTGTCTGTAACGGTAATCTGACACACTGTGATGGTGTCACACATTTGCTCTTTCTGTCAAGCACCCGATTAAAACTGTAAAAAGAGAGAAAAGAACAGCAGTTATGATCCTTCTTCGAAATGACACATGACAAGACAAAGTGTCGAGTGTCAAGAGCCGCTGGCCGAAGGGCAGCAGTTTAACGAGCACACGCGCAAACACACGCTTGTCAATATGTCATTCTGAGGTTACATGTCTGGGAAATGCATGCTGGGAAAATGTTCAAAACACATGTACACAACAAAGTTTAGCTTGCAAATATAATTATCGTCAGAAATTCTATCTTAAACGTCGATAAAGAGCAGGGGCGATTTTAGGGTCAGAGCTTTAGGGGTGCTGAGCACCCAATGAGCCCCACTGCCACCACCCACCCTCTTTGCAAACAAAAACAAAAAATGAGTCTATTGAAAAATAACTTAATAATTTTAACATTGGTTCAACTAACTAGATTAGATTTTTTGACACCTTTTTTTGAGCTCCTTGCATGGCAATCCCTTTAAAGTAAGAACGTTAGAACGGAGCCGTTTTAACTAACTAAACCTAAAATACTGAATGAGTGGTCGCTAACACATACAAACAAGGTTTGAGACCTTTTCAGGACACCAGCTTAATTGTGAGAGTTCACACAGACAGCCCCCTGTAACAAACACAAACCTTCTTCACACAGCTGGTTTTCCTGACCCTTAACTCCATATGCCTCCTTTTGTATCAACAGTCATCAGATTGGTTAGATTAGATCTTTATTTGTCATTGAACAAAGTAACAGGTACTTGGACAACAAAATGTAATTCATCTTCTGTAAATTATTTACAAATGGCCATCTCTAACATATCTGGTCGCACGCCAGTCTGAACTTTCATAAACCAATATAAGTCATCAATAAATAAAAGAAGGTAAAACCAAAAAGTCCAAAATATCCAGATAATTTACAGAGGTCTTGAAAATACTTAGAAAGTAAAGATATAAAAAAAGAAATAGAGGGAAATCTTTAAAGTACTTCCCCTGAATCCCCATTTGGCTCTACTTTGGGAGAGTTTATCTATGTCGCCGCACTTTGAGGCTGGTAAACCTGTCAATGACCCTTTGGGGTTCAATTATTTCAAGCAACTCCTTCTCAATAGACATCACAGTTAGGTGCTGGAGTCTGCTTTGGCCTGTGGTCCTCCTGAGCCATGTATGGAGCCGATGCAAGGCACTAAACTACTTTCAGTGAAGGGAACACGAATCTGAACTATACCAGCCTCACTCTTGCGCTTCAGAAAGAATCACTTCCTCTGACACTCTGGTCCAAACGCCAGGGCATCATGTTTCCATGACGACTGACCAGAAAAGACGCACGTGACGTCATGTTTTCACTGTTAAAATGAGTATCAAATGAACGATAAACTTTAATAACAGAGACACAGGTCCGCAGTTTAGTTGTTTTTGTTTCACGCTCTAGCGAATAATAAACAGAACTGAATGCGTCTTGCGGAAGAACATATTAACCGGCGCTACTTCTCTCCGTTTATGACTATGGACGAGTCACCCATGTCCTGTGCTGGAAATTATTTAACCTTGTAAAAGACGAATTTCTTTTAGAATGACAACATTTCTAACTCCAAGTTTTAGGGGTGCTGAGCTTCTTTTTAGGGGTGCTGAAGCACCCCTAAAAGGGGCTAGCTACGCCCATGCTAAAGAGGTTAACCTGCTTCAGTCATATACCAAATATTAGGTCATTGTACAGACTATGCCAGAAACATTCGCTATTCTGTAATATGACATAATATTATTACTTTAGTTGACAAAATACGAAATAAAACAACCACCGTGATAAAATATTAGAAATATATGAATATTTGTTGTTTTCGTATCACTACATCTGCAGTGTATATGGCTTTATTGCTGAGAATACGTAATGTTTTTGTTTTATTATTTCCTTTATTTAACCGGGAAAAGCCCATTGAGACTTCGCAGTCTCTTCTTCCAGGAAGACCTTGTCAAGACAGCGGCACACAAAGTTTCACGCAAAACGAAGACATGTAATAAATGTAAATGTAACAAATAATACTCCGTACTATAACTTATAACAACGTGAATCAAGAAAACAATTAAAAGACATTTAAAAGTACATAAAGGTGGTAAAGACTCCAGTTTAAGAACTCTTTGGTAATCAGTTACCAAACTCTGAGGACACCTCCGGGACATTAAAGATTCCCGAAAAAGAAGATACGATTGAGATCTGGTACGATATCTATTTGCATACAAGGTTAAAAGATTGGAAATGTTAGAAGGCAATTTGCCTAAAAGCGCCTTTGAAATAAATATGTACATATGAACATTCCTCCTAAAATGTAAAGATGACCGTGCAACAAATTCATATAATATACAGTGATGAGTACAAAACATAAAGCCACACGGTATCTAGTTTTTTTAATACAGAAGAAGTCGAATGCAAATAAACGATGTCCCCATAAACAATTATAGACAGATCTTTACTTTTCATAGTTAAAGCAGCTTCTTTATTGTTTAAGGAACCTCAATTTTGCTTTGAGTTTTCCATACTCTATGAATGTGAACAAGTACATTATGTTAATTATTTTAAACATATCAATCTAAACAACGTAAATGAATTACGGTGTTTAAGGTAAGCAGTGATGCCTAAGATAAATCTAAAAACTATGGAATCTAACAAAAGGTCATGCAGACAAAGATTACAGGTACACACGTATACTGTACAAAGACACATGATGAGGAATACAGATGCTAGGATGCATACACAAAAAGTGAATAACATAAGAAGGCACACATGAATATGAACTCATCATCTGTATAGAGAACATAAAAGAAAACAAGACGAATGTATAATGGGTGAATAATGATTAATGCATGTGGGTTTTCCTTGTTCTTTAAGTCTGATGGGCCAAAATGATGTTTCTCACATATTAGAGCTACAATTTAAATGCAATAAACACAAACAAAGAATTTTCACAGCAAGAGCATCAACAGACATTTTGTGACAAAAAGCGTTATTGGCGTATTTTGATTTATCAATGTGTTTCTACAATCAACATTCTCATAAACCTCTCTGCATGTGCCTGAACGTAGGCCACTTATCAGGACTCCGATCAATACACTCTTTAAGCAGCTAAAATGTCTGTAGGAAAATCCATACGTGCCTCAGTAATGATTTTAAGACATAAATCCTCTACATCATGCTGGGTTTGCAGCGGGAAGAAACTTCCGTGATTTCAGATCATTTAATCGACTAGTAATTGCATTATTTACTGTATACACTTTTAAAATAATATGTGCTTAAAGGGTTCTTTGATGCCATAGAAGAACCCTTTGGTTCCATAAAGAGCCTTTAACATCTGAAGAACCTTTCTGTGTCACCAAAAGGTTCTTTTGTTGCGAAAAAAAGGTTCTTCAGATTCTAAAGAAGTAAGAAAGAGATGGTTCTTTAAAGAACCTCTGATTTGTTCTTTGTGGAACAAAAAAAAGGTTCTTCAAATGGCATCGCTGCCAACATCCTTTTGAGCATCTTTACTTTTAAGAATGTGGAGGAACAATTCATTTTATAAATAAATATGCAAATGTTCAATACGTTTGATGTAGTATCATGACAGGTGACATTTTATGACAGATCAAACGTTACAATGTATTTATAAGAAAAGATGTCAAATAAAATAAAAAGTAGGCAACGTTAGAAATCACCAAACCATCAAACTATGACATTTTTTAGAAGTGATGGAAGTTTCAACAAGTGAGGGATACATTGAGCTTCAGAAAGTTCCACTGTCTGATGTTTTTATTCTGCAAAAAGGCCTTTGAAAAGCTGCCGAATCCATGCTGGTGATTATTCACTTCTGTCTGCCATTGAGACCTATGATACCAGCGCAAGCAGCACTTACCTAATTAAAGATTAATACATAAACGTGTTTTTAATCATCTGAGGTTTCGAACAGGATGGTCTCATTTCTTGGTGACAGCTGGGGACGCTTTCTTCAGATTCATAATAATCCACTTTTTATTATGAAGAAAATTGTGCCGTTTCAGTATACAGACGGCTGCTGAGGCTAAGTAATAGAGAAGGTGGCATGGGGCACTTTTTAATAAAAAGAAACACATATTCTCAGCAAAGTGCCACACTAGTCATTTATCCATTTTAAACTAACCTTTCAGATCATTAAATTGTGATTTAAAGAGTTTAGATATGTTACAAATGTTTAAATATCAAATTGTTAACAAAGCTGATCTTGTGTCAAAAGGTAAATAAGCTAATAGGTTTATTATAGCCTATCGCTCTCATAAGCCCTTTAATGATTTACAGAACAGTTCATGAAGACAAATATAGTCACATTACGACCAAAAGACCTATATAAGTATTATGCACATGATGGAATATGCAGTTTGTTGCATGCTTTATCCTCTCATTTATGTGTTTTTATTTGTGCCCTGTTATGCAAATGTCCCTGACCCATATCTGCTTGCTTAAATGAATGTTTTTTACCTTTAAGATGAGGCACGAGTCTCTCACTGGACCGTTTGCATAAAGCATTCGCATATAGCCAGAATTAATCCGTTAAACAGTCATATCTATTATACACACAACTGTAGAGGAATGCATTTACTAAATGATACTAACTCCATTAGTAACACTGCCTGTGCACACAGTGATATTTTATAATACAGCCATTAGTCTTCTGAGTTACAGCACAAAATGTTTTATTATTATTGAGATTTGTCAAATTCCTGTACATTTGATACGGTTTGCGAATCTTTAAGGAGGTAAAACACATTGTTCCTCTGTTTTATTTACTTAAAATAAACACCATGTACTTAGAAGATGCTGGTAGTTACACATGATGACTAATACTGTAATAAAGTAATGACTACAGTAAATAATTGTAATAACATTGTAATAACATTTACACCTTTATAACGGCACAGTCAGGCATAAATATTGACCGTTTCATTTCTATTGGTCATGTTTGTGGAATGCGCAAAATGTTTAAAAATAGCTTTGCAACTTTGACAAAACAATGTTTAATTATTGAAACAACTGTTATTTTTCTGTAAAATGGCAGCGTGTGCTTCCAACAGCCTGGAGCTCAAATCAAATTCCGCTTTAAAAAGTTTAACCGTGAAACAATTTCCAACCACAAAACAAATCAAGCTGTTAAATCAATGAAATATACTGTTTAAACCGAGTAAATGTACGTAAAGATTTTATTAGAATCACAAAAATAACAATATTCTAAAAAAGACATGCTTCAATTTTAGAGAAATGAACTATTGGATTTTTAATCATTTGTATGTGTCCCACATCACTTAAGTTATTTTAAAAGATATTATTTAAGTTAATATAGCTTTTTATTTTTGTGATGGCGTAGGCTTTTACAGGTGCTAAATTATTGATTCAAATATTTTACCAAGAGATTTACGATTATGTATTTGGCAGACCCTTTTATCCAAAGCGACTTACCTATCTTACATTATACTAAACATTTGTTTCTAAATTTGCAATCCCCTGGGATCGAATCCACAACCTTGGCATTGCTAGTGCCGCCCTCTAACCACTGAGCTACAGGAAAGATCTATTAAGCATAAAGTCTAATTTAAAGAGCTTAAGCCATCTACTAATAAACTGACCTAAAAATGAACCAGGGCCCGTGTACAGACTCTAGATCAGTATGAGAGTCTGTACACGGGGGCAAATACCAGTGTTACAGTAAGGGGTTAAGACCACTTCAATAGCCAGCCGTTACACACAAGAGTACAGGACTATAGCTGAAGACACCACCTTCTTTATATCGGTTTTCACTGCAAACAGTACTATGTTGATTAAAGTTTAATTAAGAATCACATTTGGCTGAGTGTCTAGCTCCACTCTGCAGGAACAGATTTCTGCAGGCTTAACTCTATAGCTGGCAAAATCCTCTTTTATTACTTTCAACCTGTTGTGGAAGCGCAGGGCAGGAGGGAAGCCAGCCAGCTGCTGAGACCTTGTTTGCTGTCGGAAAAATCCCAAGTCTCCTGAGATTCCCCTGCAGCGGCCCGACTTAATATCAGCGCCATCACAGCGCACAACTATTATTAATGATACTCTCCATTAATTTCTTGTTGGGCTGATGTTATTTATTAAAATATTAAAGAAAACTCTAGAGACACGTCTACACACACACACACACACACACACACAGACAGACACACGTAATGAGGGATGTGTAACAGTCCCCCCCCCCTCAAAACTGTTATTTCTGTTGCTGTTTTATGGATGGAGTGTGGAATTACTCATGGACACTGCCATCTCTCTCTCTCTCTCTCTCTCTCTCTCTCTCTCTCCTTCTCATTAGCTGCTCTCTTGGGCTGAGTGACACTATAAATCCATTCTGCATGGAGCCCATAGCTGGCCACACACACATACAGCAGTCCGCTCCTCTCATTAATGAGGCATCCACACGAGAGATGAATTGACTACTGTCCATCTGAAATAACCATCCGATGTGTTGCGCCACCACAATCACCCAGCATGCAGATTTGGGTCACAAGGTGAGAGCCTAATTCTTCATTTGGAATATATGATACTGTCACGGCACTACAACAAACATCACATACTCGTGCATTGCCAGTTTTAGAGAAGAGTAAAATATTTTTAATCATTCATTGATGTCCAAAATGCACCGACGGAACCTAATCAAAATAGAGTAATGGGTTTCATGTGCAGTTGTCATACAAATATCATACGACATGCAGATATAACATAAACATGCAGGAGTACTATTATTGTTATTATGAAATATTGTAATTGTTGGTATAATAATGTATATTATAAATAGCACAAAGTCAGTGTTGGTTACTCTTCGTGATTTACTTTGAGATCAGTTGATTTGTAGCACTCCCTGTCTTTTCTATGAGTCCCTTAGTCTTAATGGCTGTGCCCGCAAAACTGTTCCACATGAATCATAATAATGTATCAGATCCAATTATATTATTCACATAAACATGTGAACAAATAGCTGGAAATATAACGATCTTGAAGAAGTAAAAACAGTAATTACAAGGATGAACATTTTAACAGTGTGGTGAACATGTGATGATGTGATGTTCTAGTGTAGTGTTTGTGTGTGTTAACCTGCCTCCTAATGAACAAGAATACATCTGCAAGAAAGAAATTAATTTGTGAACAAAACTTGGTGATTTTTTAATAGTTGTTCATTTGTTTACCGTGCACTGTAAAGTCAACCTCTGAAAGGCAATTAAGCTTCTTTTTCTCTGGAGGTTGAGGTGAGAGAAACCGCAAAACGGTACAACTTAATTATCTTCATCGTGAAAAAATTGTGCATCACACCCTTCCCAACAAAGACGAAGGCAAATAGTCGAACGAGTCTTTGTTTCTCTCTGTTTACTAATATATTCATGATCCTGTTTGCAGAACTATCTACCAATTAGCATTACTCTATTATCTATTATCTTTTCTATCTAGTTTATACAGTACATCCAGACAGACAGGAGGAGTTAAAATGGCCTAACACCCTCACGGTTGTTCTTTGATTTCGATGTTATGGCCGCCACAAAGAAGTTAAACCCTTATCATAACAGTCCCAGAATCTGACAGCACCAGACATTAAAACCTCGTCCACTCGAAGCGCATTTATTTCCCGCGGCAGAGATAAGATGAGAACCCAAACAGGTAAATCCCCTAACATGAAACAAACCCACTCTGGTATGGCCGGGCACGGATAAAAAAATGATAAAGACATAAATCTACTTTACCTTCTTCAAATGGACCATTTTCCATTAACGCTTCGAGTTAAGATGTAATAAAAAAAAAACAGGATGTGTATGGTCAAATTCAGCTCCAAAAAATAGCACGTGGCCCATCAGACAAAAAAAAAGCAATACAATTCGGGCTTATATAATTCAACTTCATGCAATATGTCTCCGTTCATCTGTCAAACCATTTTAAATGACTGGAATGAAACATATTACATGCAGAAGAAGACCAACAACAGAATTTAAGATATACGATAGCCTTGCTGGTAGTTACAGTAAAAAGGCACACTATATATAACATAACCATCATGCAAAGCAAGAGGAAAGAAAGAAAAGGCATCCATTTCCTCAGTCTTATTATAAGAGGCATTGGTGTCTTCCTCTGAGAGCCAGTATTAATCACTCCGCTCATGTGCTTTCAGAGCAGACCTGGGAACAGGCCTAATAAGACAGACCTTGCACTACCAGACCAGGGGGAGGATCAGCCTCCCCGCCTATGCATATGCAAATCTCACCCTGCATATTTACATATTTATTTATTGCCTCCGTCGGCGCGGTGGTGCTGGCTGGAGAGGGTGTTAATATCTGTGGGGCAGCGTTAAGAGAGAGCAGTGGGAGAATTGGTGGGAGGTAGAAGAGGACATTCAGCTGTAATTAAGGGCTGTTTTACCAAGCATAAATAATGCTGTTTGTATTAAGGAGTGAGGGGGAGAGAGAGAGAGAGAGAGAGAAGAAGGAAAAGACAAAGCAGGAAAGGGTAGACAGAAGATAAAAGGACACTAGGGTTTGGCCGAGATGAAATACTCTGTTTAACACAGCTTTGGATGTGTACTCCAAAAATATTTAATTTAGCAAGAAGACAAGTCAGAAAAGACCACCTTTAACCCCCCCCACCTGGTTTCTTCTCAATACAGAAGTAGGTTTTGTAAGCGTGTTTTAGCACGGCAGAAATGAATTGTCATATTATCTTCATATTCATAATTTAGGGATTACACTAAATCTTTCCAGGTCAACAGCAAATACGTTCACCCATGATGTTGTGATCGAGTATTCCTGTCTGTCAAGTTTGCATTATTTACTCGAACAATAAAAACAAGTCAAATATTTCCACAGCATCTTCCGCCCACAGCGTCAAAGACTTACTCAAGCAAACGTATAAAATGGAGTGTTTATGCGCCAACTTTTAAATCGACATTGAGATGCTCCAGAGAACATTTTTGTGTCCATAGCTAAGAGGAATATAAAGACAGCTATTGAGAACCCTCTCGAGTCCTAATGTCACCAAACAACACAGCGGTTCAGATATTGAGCTCCGCAGGTAGCTAAAGTCTCCCTGACAGCACACAAATTAAGCATATGAACAATATGAATCTCTCTCTCTCTCTGAGGAAATGCTCTATCTGTTCAACACTCAAGCAGCTAATAATTAAAGAAGGATTTCTCACTGATCCGTATAAACATTTATTTAATCCGCACTACTCGTTCCCTATACTCGGAGTTCAACTCTACCATTGTTAAACCCGGTCTCTATTCATCTGTTCTCCGAGCACTAAGAGCAGAGGGTTAGACAGCAGACAAGAGCTAACAATATAGAATACAATTTCCTCTGGGTGCAATTACAATCTCTCTCTCATTCGCTCTCGCTATTTTGGTGAGGGGATGCCCCCATGAGTAAGACGCTTTAGTTGTCATGACGTTGTGGCGGGATGCTGCCCCGGTGTCTGAGTTAGCCGCTCCCATGAGAAGGGGAATAATAGTGTCCAACTCAAAAGGCCAATAAATCAATCGCACTTAACAACCGCAGTTCAGTAGATTTCAGATGGGCCCTCAATGAAAATACGTATGCCTGATTCTCGGTATCACGGACATTTTTCATCGGTTGACAGTACATGGCTTGTCCTTGTCGAGTGGCTATTATCTAAGCAATATAACATGGCAAGGGTGGTGTTGTTTTGAATAACAGAACCGTGCACAGCCAACTCAAATGTGATATTACTTGCTATTGCAGGAATGCAAAACAACATACTGGATACTCTGGTCTGCTAGAAATAAGAACAAAATGGCAAAGTGATGCAACAAACCAATGTGAAGTTTATGTTAAGGTCAATGAGATCATTTTTTTAGGTCCTGACTTACAGTAACACCTTTATGCAGGATTGGCACTACTCGCCTGCATGGATGAATGATTGTTTAAACTATATTTTTGAGTTGTCACTTAGGATTTAGGAGGGTTACTTCTAAAATGTGTTCCACAGTTACAAATTACTTTGTAAAGTAATGTAATCGGATTATTCTTGGATTCTTTCAATGTCACGTTAATAATAGGATGAAATTATGATTTATTCAAGATTTGGTCCAAAACGTAAGATATTTAATGCGAAATATGAATCACATATTATCGGCACCGTTCAAAACCATCAGTATTAACCCACGGTTTAACATGGACAATGGATATCTGCTGTTCAAGGTTTCTCGGTGTATCTTCAGAAGAAACGTAATAAATCAAGATGTTTACATGAAATAAAACGATGATGTCCACTTAGATGACAAGTTTCTATTCTAAGCAACTGTTGAAAGAATAAGTTGCTAAACTTGGGTTGCCAGATCAGTTGACAGAAAAAAGCCTGACTTCGCAAGAGTCACACAAAAACAAATCAACCTGACATTTTCCGTATAATTTGACCCAAACACTTAAAATCGAAATCAGTATTATAAGTGGACCATTGTGAATCTGTGTTAAGGGTACATATGTTGAAGATATTGTGTACCTGGTCAATAGTGAATTAGATGTACACAGATAGAACAACAGATTGTAGAGGAACATTGCAGACATGGCCTATTCTGATTCATGCTGGAGGAATAAACTACAGAGAAACTTATCTGGCTGTTATAAATACAATTCAAACCAGGACTGGTCTGAGATATAAGACGACAAAAAAGATCAGATGGTTTAAGGTTGCGGAGGACATACATTGACCAGTTTTTCATATGGGCTTGGAGGTTAGAGTCCGTAGCTAGCGAGGCATGTGTGACAAATGTCAGACAGGCTTCAGGCTGAGTATAGAGATCTACCCTACCCATCATCACTGAGGTTACCACACACACACAGACACACACACACACACACACACACACACACACACACACACGTAGATCGTTGCTGTCATATATAGCGCCGCAAGAGATTAGAGAGATGCGTGTTTCTGACACCCACATACTCATACACACAGCTTTAATTTTCCATTTTACTATAGACTTTGATTTCTACATAGACTTCGTATCTCGTCTGCACATTATCAAGCTCTTAATAGCAGCAATGGGACGAAACATACAAAAGAGGTTGATTTATGGGTCTTACAGTGCTGCATTTAAGTACAAGTTTAAATTGTATAATAGTTTTTGTGGCAGAAATATACATGATTTATTTATATAACTTAATCTTGAAGAGGACCGCAGCGCAGAAGCCTTAAATAGACCCGTCTAGGAAAGATGCAGCCTCCCTAGGACGCGGCCTTCTGTTATCTTATTGCATCGTGTGTACCGTATATTTACTGTACACGTGCAAGGCAGACACAAAAGTAATTCAAGCATCCTTCCCTGTTAAACTTTGAAAATAAAGTGTGTTTTAAACACATATCATGTATTATCTAACACAGAAAGCTCTTTTTGTGGTGGGGTGGGTGTGAGGGTTTGATTAATTATTTTGTGTGTGTGTTTTGGGGAGAGCGGGACATGTAGTAAACCTACAAGGGGCATTAGCCATCAATCCTGGCCATCAAATCAGGGCCATAGTGTGCTGTTCTGCCTATTACTGCTGAATTTATTTCCCTAAATTAAATCGGACTCCAAGCGCTCGACTGCTTCATGTGTGTATGCGTTTTTTTAATCCATTTTCCTACCTATTTGTCAAAATGCAGTGTGTGACAGTATGTAATACACATTCATTATGCCAACGAGAAACAACAGGGTGTGTATATCATTAATTAAGGGAATATCTGTGCGGAGAGCTGTCCTAGTGTGTGTGTGCGTGTGTGCAACAATCTCACATTCGTCTCTGCGTAAGCAAATACTGCATGTATAACTCAATCTAATAAATCCTAACATACTTTCTCTCCTCATGCCCCTTATTAGAAAATCAGCATCAATTTGTTTTGGGCCAAACTTGATGGAGTGATTTTGAATATATTGCCCTTCAGGAGGAATGATATATAAAGATCTGTCTCCCAAGGACATACTACTATTTTCATAACTAATGTGAGTGTGACAAACTGTGAGTGTTAGGATTGAGTCATTCTCATTGGTTTACACTTACAGCGCAGGAGAGTGTATGTGATGTCATAATAGCATTCCACAGTGTTACACTTGCATTTGGAACTAAAGAGCCTTCTCTTATCATTCTTATCATTAATTATAGGCTGAAAATCATTGCTTTCAAAATGACAAGTGAATGAGAAATAACTTTGAATGCGGTGTTTAAATGAACTAACTGTAAACACGATTTAATTGTGGGATATCATCTTAATGCGTAATTGCCCACTGGGAATAAAATGAACTCCGTTGGTCGTATTGTCTTCCCACTGCGCTTTAACCGCTGCATAACCATACCACTTTTATTTCTTTAAAAAGATTAAAATGCATTGAAGAGGAGCAGGTCTTAATCTCAATCTGAGGGACATTTAAAGCGCGCTGGGAGTCGCGGCTGTAAGCATGTGCTGATGCCGGCGGTCATGCTTTCTAACGCGGCTCATTTGAAACTGATATCCCGCTGTGCGCATCAAGCGGGACGCATCAGCATCCAAAGCAGAAAAAATAAATATCTGCGCCAGACCTGAACGTTCTCACCGCAGGATTAAAGTGGAGCAATTAGACTGTTATATTAATGTGTAATTGATAAACACCGTAACGGATTGGAAAGTTGGTGTGTTTCCTCTCATATCATCTCATCCCTCTTTCATTACTACAGGGAGGCGTAGCATCTTTCTAGAACACAGAAATACATAAATGACAAGTGTCTCAAATCCAACTAAAATGCAAGACAGAACCGACTCAAAGTGTCTCTATGTGGACATAGATACAAAGTTCTGTGATGGAACTGTTAGGACCTTAACTAGCAGTCACGTTGATATCTCATAACAAAAATAACTGGGTTGCTTCAGCTCAGCATTCAAATAAGCAGCATTATTTGCTGCAGCAGTCTGCAGAATGCTCTCACAAACCCCCCACCTTCCCCAGCTCCACCTGGATAAATCTGCTACAGGGGTAATTCACGTATGTTGTGTGCAGCAGCAGCATGCATTACATGCATTACAACATCGGTTACACTCGCAAACATCAGAGTGCATTCAAATGTGCTAAACTGATCTGAAATCACTCAAATATGTTTACTCTCATGTGTAAGAAATTAAATAATCTGTCGTTCAGAGAGGTAAAACAAAATGACCGTTAATGTTTAAACGATGAGAGCGCGTGGCTCTTTTGCAGTACAGAGACCGTGCATGCTGAAGAAGAGCGTGCACATATCAGACGTGCAGACTAAATCAATAGAAACAAAACAAAAATTGTTTTCTTTTCAGCTGTGAATATTCATATTTATTTAGACTTTATCACAGATTTCACTCTGGTCATAATTTTCCATATAATAATTTAATAAATAGAAATTACAAGATGCATTAATGACCAGTGTCCGGGTGGTCTAGAGACCAGTATACCACATGGTTATACAACATTCTGAGTGGGATTAATTCACGACAATATTTGAGGATGTGCCAAAATGTCCTAATGTCACGCTGACCAAATGAAGACCAACTGTTTACGTCTTCAGATCGTACTGTGCTTGCTGGGATTACATTGCCATATCCACTACCCTGCCATTCTTTCCAAGAGTTTTTATGACAGAAATAGAGATAGACAGATACACATATACAAATATTGTGTAATATTTGTAATTACCTGAAGACTTTTGTATGTCTTATTAAGTTAGATAGAAGTGTGTGTTTATGGAACACTGAAATGATGAGTCTGTGTAAGTGAGATATATTCCCTTAGCTTTTAGCCCCGTTCACACACTGACCCAAATGACACTCTGGTCTGACGCGCGCGCGCGTGTGTGTGTGTGTGTGTGAGGTGGGTTTGAGTTTGTGGAGTGTGAGGCATTAGGCTCTGACTCATAACAAAGTGTTAGATGTTTCTTGAGTGTTTCAGGGCATACCACCACATCAGACATCCCCCCCACACACACGCATGCAGGCAGGCACAATAAAAGACTTGATTAAATGTTAGATGACTGCGTTGACAGTCTTAAGAGAGAAACGTTTCAGCAAATACATTTAAACCCTCAACATTTAGGCCGGACTTAAACTATGTAGTGTAATAGCTAATTCTAGAAAAACAACAGACTTTAACCCAGGCTGGGCAATAATGTGTAATCTTTAGCTACCTAGACATCATAAAGCATCTGCATACTCCTCACACTATTCTTAAACTAAGACTGTATACACAGACCAAGTAAAATTACAAACAGCCTGCTTATGGCATCAGATAAAGGTAACATCACACTCCTAGTCCTGCTTGACCTTGGTGCTGCGTAAGATATTGTTGACCATAACATACTTTTAGGTCGCTTTTACAATTATACTGGTATTCAGGGACAGGCACTACAATGGTTCAGATCTAACTTATGAGACAGATATCAATTTGTCGATTTTAAAGTGGGAATCGTCAAATCTAACGCAAGTAAATTGTGGATTCCCCCAGGGACCGGTTTTAGGACCCTTGCTATTCTCCATATACATGCTGCCCCTTGGAAACATTATTAGAAAACATAGAACTCGTTTCCACTGCAGATGCTACTCGGCTATATATCTCATCAAGACCAGATGATTCCTTTCAACTATCCAAATTGGGAGAACATGTAAAACATTGGATGACTAGAAATGTCCTTCTTTTAAATTCTAATAAAAGAGAAATATTAGTTATTGGACCAAAGACACGTAAATAGAATATTTCGGATTATAATCCGCAAATTGAAGGCTGCACTGTTACTCCAACAAATACAGTTAATGACCTAGACGTTATATTAGACAGCAACATGTCATTTGTATATAATACAATTTAATTTGTAATTTGTAATAATCACATCTCCAAAAATGCATTCTTCCAACTTAGAATTGTTGCCAAAATATTCTATGTGTTGCTGATACAGAAAATCGTATTCATGCATTTGTGACCTCAAGACTTGACTACTATAATGCAGTACTTAGTGATTGTCCTGCATCATCAATATACAAACTACAGTTAGTTCAGAAGCAGCTGCCAGAGTTCTATTCTTATATTTGAGTTCCATTACAAAACTACAAAACTAACTACACAATCAAAAAGATCTCCCTATTTTCATTAACATTTACTTAGTAACTTTAAATCAAAGTCACTGAGTGCAGCTGTGACACGTCAGAGGAGTTCTGGCCCTCCCGACTGAGACTGGTTTCTCCCGAGGTTTTTCTCCATTTATTTATCATTGGCGTTTGGGTTCCTCGCCACAGGACCGTGTTGGCTTGCTCACCGGGAGACTGCTTTTATAAGATATTATTTATTTGAATGATCTAGCTTGTTCTATAAACAATATGCTGTGCTGTGTTTTACCTTTTCTGTGTTTTTCAGTTTTAAAGCTGCTTTGGAACAATGCACATTGTTAAAAGCGCTATATAAATAACATTTTATTGAATTGATCCTTTATTATTTGCTTGGTTATTGATGTGGTGAAGTCAGACGTGCAGGCTACGTTTAATATCCATATTGACTTAACGGTTGATTTGGGATACATCTGTGCAGATACCTCTTTGCCACCAAACTGAGCAAAGATAATTTGTGAAACATAACCAACCAAATAGACCCTTCATAAAATGCGCCCCCTTTGCTATGTCCAAGATCCGCCAAAGGTCTCCTACTGCACTAGAAGTGATTATGGTGAAATAATTTCTGAGAAAAAAAAATTTTCCGAAAAAATCAGACAAAGGTCTGCAACATGCATGAAAATATTAATTCATGTGTAAGTGAATCTGAATCATGTAAACAAAATAAAGATTACCTGGTGTTTCGAGAAATTTGAAGAGCAACGCTGTTTCTGTACAGCTTTCTATTCACCATTACAATCATTCAAAAGCAAAATCTTTATGCATTTATAAAACCCAGCTCCCTTCATATTCTTAGCCACCATTAGAAATGGTCATTAGATTCTGTTCTGCACTTAATGCTCTTCAGACAAATATTCCCGGATTAAGTGTACATTACTCTTTTTAATAATGAATCAGCATATAATCAAAATAATTTTAATTGTTCCATTGCTGTCCATTGTGTTCATTGTTTATTCATGTTAGCTAAAGCATTACAAAATGTTTACATTATTTTAAAGTTTATAAAATTGTAGCACTGTGGCTTCATAGGCAACTTTTTTGTTGACATTGACCTTACCATTACAGCCCTACGCTGTATAGCCCAAACACAAAAGTACAAGACAAAATTAATTCAACTTGACCATTTCCTACCCAATTCTGACTGCGTGTCCTATAAACAATGCTCTAACTAGAATATATGTGAATGTTGGCTCAGCAGAAAGGACAGGGATGTGGAGAGAGTTTTAATGAACACCGCATATCAGGGTCACCCTTTATTCTTTAGCCTGACGCACCGCAAGAAATATACAAAAATAACTGTTGTTATAATGGATGAGGATATGTGCAGCAAAATTCAAGTGCGGTTTAACTGGTAAATGAAATTTCGAAATAGAAAACCAAGCTATCAAACTGATCGAGTAACACTGGGGCTAATCATTTGGGTTAAAAAGACACATAACAGGTATATTTTTCAATTAATAATTAAATAATAATTTATGTCATATTTGATTTGAATAGTAAATTGTTTTGATTTCAATAAATACGTTTAAGATTATTTATAAATTAGTTTAAAATATTTATTTACAGTTATAATTTTTTCCTCACACACACCTATCGTTCTGCTCCAGAAGACATTTATCAACAAACCCTGCGTGCTAAATATTTTGTAACTGGGAATATGTATGACTTGATCGCCCCCCTGTCGTATTTCAAATGTCTCCTCTTTAGTGCTCTTCTGGCGCCGTCTCTGGCTCTGAGATTATTCATTTGAATGCATTTTTTATGCACATTTTGTTGTAAAACAAATCTTAATAAAATTATGTGTGGTTGAACTTAACATGCAAAGGTATCATTTACAAAAATGAAAGTAAAGGGTGAAGAATTTGTTATTTTGTGACAAGCCTAACCATCAAAGTTATAGTTTTGATATTGTGGTAAATGTAATTGTGGTGAGAAATAAAAATTTTTGGGTGAACAATTCCTTTAAGACACTGATGCAGAACAATGAGAATTACAACATTTTGAAGTGAAACAAAAGGTGAAACAAAAATTGTTTAACTGTTGAAAGAGAAAGATGCTTTAGAAGATCTTTTTTGCCACCCACGATGCATAGGTATTCATATGCGAAGTATGCCTTTACCCTTCACCAGTAATATTAGAAACAGCCCTCGTTTATGTTTTCTTGCTTGGATATTAGGTATTATTTTGGTTTGAATATTGTAAAGCATCTCTAATCTAATAAAATAAAACCAGTTGTCTACTGCCAATGCCACCATTTATAATTGGTAATAAAACAAGTACAAATTCTGTGTTTTATAAATTCTGTATTTTCAGACGCTTGAACACTCTGTCATCACTGAAACTAAATTGACAATAACCCGCTGGTGTTTTGTTCTTTGATGTTCAAGCCAGAAGTGCTCTTATGCCTTAAACCATCCTTATTTTGATCCCTTCAGACAGTATTGTGCAAAGAAGGGTAGAAAGGGCAGCTTCTGTGCCACACAAGGAGACATGAGTCTTACTAAAGCCCATGCTCTCTAGAAATGCCACTCCTGATTGGATGGAAGTCCCTAGGTTAGGTTTATCTGCACTTATAACATTTTCTGTAATCTCTTGTTCCCCACTTCATCCTTTTATCAAAGTGTGAATGGAAACCCTAGATCTGTGTTATATTTCTGTATCATAAAAAGAGACCTCTGCAATTACAACAGAACCTTATTAAGATTCAACAGGCAACTTATCAGAAACACCTGAAATGCACTTCCATAAAAAAAGTAATGTAGCATGGATGGGACACAATGATTGTTATAATACATTATTGGACTGTGGGGAGAGAGCAGGACATATAGGACAGAAAATAGTTAGAACACCGTGCCTCTGGAGTTGGAGAATACCACAGTGGAGCTGGCAAAGACAAAGACCAGTGCGGAGCAGGAGACCACCACAATCGAGCCAGCAAAGCTGGAGCCCAGGGCAAAGTAGGAGACCGCCACGGCAGAGCAGAATAGCCCTATTGCGGAGCAGGCAGAGCAGAGGACCAAAGAAGGAGCAGGAAGTGACTGAGACCAGGGCGGAGTTAGAGACAGGGGAGGTGCAGGTGGTGCCAGAGACACGGAGGAGCTGGAGACCAGGAAGGAGCCATTGGTGACGGAAAAAAACCTTGAGAAAGCAAAGCTAGATACAATTTGTTGGAACAAACCATTAAAATCATCCATGAATTGAAACACAAAACCAAACAAAGGGAAGCAATGCAACATTGGGTTGTGGGACAAAGGGTCAGGACACAAATAGGACAGAGGAGACAGTGCTGATCACAAAGGTCACAGCAGAAACGTGTTTGCAGATCACATACATTAATTTAACTAGCATAGCCAGGGCTGTCATTCTGTCCTTCTCTGCCCATTGAAAGGAGAACACATTTTGAGGCTGCATGTCAAACAGCCATCGGAATTGGGTGGCCTCACCAGCCTACAGTTGCACTGCTGTGACATAATCGGTCTTGAAATGCAGCCTTTGAAGGACGCAGCCCTCGAATTGGGACACATCATGCTCACGATGAGTAGTATGAAATTTAGACAACATTTGTGATGCTGCAAACTATTTCCTGTCCACCATTTTAAGTTTTTTCAAAATTCTTCTAGAGAGTTTGTCCAATTGACATGGAACTTGATATATAGCATCTTAAGACACTCCTGACAAAAACATATTGAATTCATGTGGATTGATAAAAATAATTCATATAACGCATCAACGAATTGGACATCAAGTATGTCAAATGGTCAAGAGGCTGTATTTTTGCAAAACATTTGTGTAGAACATTTGTTCACACACAATTTGGTATGGGCCATTGTGAGCATACCGTTTCTGCCTCATTCAACAAACGTTTCAAGTGTGATTCAAGTGCTTTTAAGTATGTTTTTTTTAATCTGGTTTTCAAAAACAAGTACTTTTGGGCTTGCGCCCATCATTTCTGCTTGCAGCTATATTCTTATTAGTAGTAGTAGTTGAAGTAGTAGTAGTAGTAGTATTGTTGCAGTGTAAATTGACTGCCCTGGTTCTTATGCATATGTGTGTATGAAATTAATAAGGCGGAATTACTATAAATGCTTTAATTTGCCACTGTCAAGATCACTTCATAAAGACTGCTCACCACATTTGCATATTGAGCAGAAGCGTGTTTGAGTATTCTCAAACATGTCATGTTTGTGTGGCAGTTTGCTTATGTGTGTTTTTCTCTGTTCTGATTTGAAGGTGATGAAGCGTTTGCCAGCAGTGTTAAATGACACGTTAGCAGTTAGCATCAGCTTCAACAATTAATGCATGTTAATCTTTCATTATGCTAATTGAATTTGAAATTATCTTAAAAGGTGAGATGGGACAGCTGGATGAGGAGAAACATGTCAGCAGACTGCGGAAATAAGACCCTGAAAAAGCATCGTCTCTTTCATATTATTAGTATTTATGTCGAGAAAATCAAGGAAGTTAAATATATGAATGAGTGATACTAACACACTTTAATGACTAAGAATTTTACATTGATGTTAAATATAATTATTTTATATGAAACTATTATAATGGTCATTTTGCATTACCCCACAACAACTCTACATAATATAAAAAGCATGAAAGTCAGATGTTGTAAAGTCACTACATTTTCATATTTTTTATAGATTTTAGTGAATAACAGCTCATTCACAGCAACAGATAACAACATAGATCAGAAGTCAAGTTGAGTGTTTTTATGATTGTACATTTGAGATGTTTCTGTCATTTTTGTAGCTATAACCTGGTCACAAAAAACTTTACAAATTCTTGTGTTTCATGCAAACAGAATATCATAAAGGTGAGTAAATGTGAGTATTGAGTAATAAACACTACCCTTGATTACCTGTAGAGAATTAGTTGCATAAAGCCCATGAGTGACATTTAGGTGTGTGTGTGTGTGTGTGTGTGTGTGTGCGTGCATACCCGCATGTTTGTGTACGTACAGTATAAGCATTTTTATGCAGGTATTCTTCTAAAGTAAAACCAGAGGTTTACACATGTTTTAATTATACCTAAAAGAGGGTCAAAATTCTACATTTCTCATTATCAGTCTGTAAAAATGAGACATATTATCACTAAACATTGATTTAAGTTTGCAGTGTGCTCTGTAATTAAATTCATGCTTAAATAATTACTCAGGGCAATGTCTGTTTTTATCAAATGTTTCATTTCAGATCACAGTGCTTTCTTGATAATGTCACACCAGCCAACACAAGTCAAGTCAAGATTCTATTCACCACCCCTTGCAAGTACAAAAAAAAACACAGCAAGTTTTATCCCTTCACAGTTTGTGGAGAACAATAGCAAACCCTAAAAAGCCTTGCTCATATTCTTTGAAATGAAAAAGAGGGGAAAGTTCACCTGACATGCAGTGTGCACACCGTCAGACTAAAACAGCTACGAATAAGCCATTAAATATATGTAAATGAAGATAGTCGGCAGAGAGTTAGCATAAAGTAGCACGCACAAGGGAGAAATGCAGAAATGGATCCTGGGTAGTGATTAATTTATCTGATGATGCCTCTAGTGAGGAATTTAGGTCACAAATGAAGTGACAAGATGACAAATTACCATTTTAAGGAATTTACTGGGAATCATTAAGGAACAATTGTCAGGTAGTTTGTGGCAGGCAGAGAAATAGCAGAAATATAGAATTTTTCACAATGTCTTCCCTTTTCTGCGATATGTATTATGAATTATCTTTGTAAGAGAATATTTGGCACATTGTTTGTTTGTTTATTTGATTGACTGTAATGCATGAAGTACTTTGGTCAAATTTCTCAATTAATTTCGCACTTCAAAACAATTAAACTGATAGACGACAGTGGGTTAAAAACGAAAAGAGAAACACAGTTGATGCTCTGAATTTCGGATCCATGCGAACCCTGCTGTGATTTTATTATCTCTGTTTAATTTTTAAATAAGACGTGAGTTAGGGAAAGAGACCATCTTGTGCTGTTTCTATTAAAAATTACTGTACAAAAGTACATTAGAAAAAAATATATATTACTTTCTTTTAACGTTATATCACTCTTCGGATGTAATGGCATGTTGTTTTATAGTAATCAAACAGATTTCCTCTCTCTTTTTGTTCACAAATGTCATTTTACTTCAAGATCTCTTATATATATTTATTATATATATTTGCTGATTTATTATAATGCTGGCATATAAAAAGACCTACAACTAAGAAGTCTGCAGTAGTGCGTAATGGTCTAGCATTTGTTGAAACTAGTAACTATTGTATTATTGCTCCCTGAACTCTTTGTAAGTCGCTTTGGATAAAAGCGTCTGCTAAATGACTAAATGTAATTGTAGTTTTTTTGCGAAGACTTGTAGGCCAATAGAAAATGTGAATGCAGTATGTTATGTGTAAATGTGACATGATTAACTGACGTTCCGGAGTTGAGCTCCTGCAAGTATCATTGCCTATTGACCTGCTGGGACTTTCAGCTAGGGCTGTTCCAAAGGTCTGTGTGGCTGATGGATGCTGGGCTGATCTGCATGGTTCTAATTGTCTGTTCTCTGTAAGCTGACGTTATCGGCAGCTGCCACACGCTCAAATGCTGAGGAGCCACCCCAGCACAGCTAACCAGAGCGGACTAATTGCAATGGCCTTTTCATCTCGAATCCACGCGCGCAGGGAAAGAGGTGCCCAAACACACACACACACAAATACTCTCTCTCGTTCTCACAGATGGACACATATAGACTTTAGTCTGCCCCTGTTTCACTCCCAAATCAGTCTCTTCTAGCAGTCTGGGGAGTATTTGACAGAGCTACATGTCGACCTCTAATGTACACCCCTACCTGGCAGCCATAACCCGATTTCAGCAACCGTTTAAGAGGGCAGGAAGGCACGGGTGGAGGAGGTTGAAGGTTCAGTGGTACTGGAGGGGGCTGGCAGCTGGGCTGGTCTCCCTGACATGAGATCAATAGTGTCTGTACTTGGGCTGCAGTCGGGCTTTAGCGGCTGACAGCGATACTCATGCCATAATTGGACCAAAGATGCAGCTAGCCCCACCCACTGCAACCAACCACCCTAAAATCAACCCCCACACCCTGTTCCCAAACCTGTCTACACCCCCTCCCGTCCTACACATCTACTGTCACATCTGTCATATGTCACCCCAAATCTCTAGTGTCTCAACAGGAGACTGGTCAGTCCTTGATCTGTTTTCTTTGGTCTAGCTTTAATTTCTCTCTTTTTACCAGCAGACCTGCAAATGTACACTTAAATTTAGGGATGCAAACCATATTAGGTTGGTTTTTCATGCTTTATACAGAAAAAAGATCTGTGTCATCTAAGGATTTCACGGGAATAAAGTCATTGTTTATTTGCAAAGATGAAATGAAGCTGCCTGTTGAAAAAGGAGATGATTTGGTTCAGCTTATTAAAATGGAGAGGAAGAACACACAAGCCACTTGTGAAGAGTAACAAACAATAGACTATCTGTGGATGAGGTGACTACAGGTCTAAGCCACATAAAAATGAATAACACCTAAATGTAAAATATGGCAGCTGAGCGATCCCTCGCCCTGTTTCCAATCTCAGAGATTTTTGTATCGCGGTCTCACGCGGGGACTTGCATATTTCTTGAGCAAATATTGACTGAATCCTTCGGTTGAATTTCAAATGGAGATTTCATTCAAAGCCACGACTGAAATATTTGAGCAAAGCAGCGGCACTTGGCAATGAGTGCGATAATTCTACCTTTTTCAGTACAGGAGACCAGCCATTGTATTCTTTCACATGTTTTCTTTATCTTCCCACAGTTTATCTAAAAAGCTGGATGGTATCTCCGATTTCATTGGATAGTCCTTTTGAAGCTTAAACTGTGTAATATGCAGCCGTTTCCTGTATTATTTTATCTGAAGAGTGAAGGGCTAAGGAACTGTCCCATAGGGAGAGAATTTTACTTTTCTTAAACAGTTGAGAACGATATTTGGCCCAGCGAGACTAAAAGGTTTTCCTTCCCTAACAGCTGGAAATCCAAATAACTGTCATTTCTTTATCTTTCAAATCCAAAAAGCATTTGGATTAAAATGCTTCCAGTAAAATTGTGATTCAAAATAATCCTAATCATATTAATAAATGTTCCAACTATAAAGAAGAAGCTATCAGCAAAGTTAGCATTGGTTTGTTTCTGATGTAGCCAACCACATGGTAGTTTGGCCTAAGTTTTCTGCAAGCTTATCCAGATTAGAAGCTTTTCTCTATATATACATTGTAGTTTTGCTTCCTTGCCCCCTTTATTGCGCTCCATAGTATTATTGCAAATGTTAAAATCCTGTTGATTTACATTTATATCCAAAGCGACTTACAGAGTTCGGGGAGCAAAAATGTCACGGGGTGCGTGGTGGAAGAACCCAATTGCAAGGCAGCGGGGTGAAGGGGTTAACAAACAGACTTTAATAAACAAGAACACCCTCGATGGGGAAAACACTGACTAAACAAGATACTAAAACAGAAAGCAATCACTTCCCAGAAGGGGGGCAAAAATAACCAAACACAAAACTCACTAGATACTTAACAAACAGCTGACCAGACCATGAACAAAGGAACTCTTACGTACAGGACAGAAAACATGTACAACAAACAAGCCCAAATGACGAGACTGGAGAGAACGCATATTATGTCCTGATTGACAATAATATGTTTCTCTCCACATAAAACACGTGGGTCTGTCATGATTCTGCCCCTAGACCAGAAAATCAAGACAAGAGAACGCAGAATCATGACAAAAAAGCGATATTGATTGGCGCTACTGCAAATTCTTTATGAATGTTTCCAGTGAGTGGTGCGGTACAGGATGGCAAAACCGCCATCTTGCGTTTCCACTGCCAACAGCACCCATATTTGATGACCGTGATGTATCCCATGAAGTGGCAATTGGCATAATTAGAAAATGGTGGCACGAGCAAGTGTTAAATGTTGTTGCGGTTCACAATTTTTGTACTATTCACAACTTCTGGCAATGGAATCGTAAATAATTGCGTACCGTTCTGCAGGGTTTCTCAAACCAGGGGCCATATCCCCCTGGGGAGCCCCAAGATGGATCGGGGGGCAAAATTTTTTGTAGCACTTTATGAAATATATTGTGCAGTTATATCAGAAATATAAGACCGCCAGCCAAAATAATTGAAGTTTCATCATTGTATAACAGAATATGTTTTTGGCTTGATTAAAATTCTACGCTTAAGATCTTTGTTTGGGGGGCCACCAAGCGATGCCCATAACACGAAAAAGTTTGAGAACCACTGCAGTACTTTATATTCCATTTTATTAAATAGGAAAATAAAATAAAAACAATTAAACTCATTTCTCTATTCTTGTTAAGCTGTCACAATGCATGTATTTAATTGAAATGTATAATTGAATAATTGGAACCACACAACCAATAAGATAACGGCACACCCATATACCCAAACACATGTGACCTATTAGGCATGAGGGGTGGCTAATGCTAAAAGGCTGAGGAAATGGACCTAATCACACAAGCAGAGACACAGCACAAACAAACCGCCGTGGAACTAATGTCACTTCTGCCACCGCTGTGTCAGAACCACTTTCCCAACAGACTTTGTGCTTACCTCTACATGTACTCTGGTTCACTGGCCTAAACTATGTGCTTAACAAACAATGAGCTGGGGGAGGGGTGGAGAATGAGGGGGGTGCTATAGACATGTTGTGTTGGGGGGGATGTGGGGCGTTGTGGCAGGTCTGTGTTAAGTGATCTGTATTCCATGTGAGTCCACAGTTCCCTAACCCTGTGAAATTAACAATACATCCCTCCTCTGTGACCCCTGACCTTTCACATAATACCATATCCAACCAGTGCCATGCATGAGTGTGTCTGTGTAATGTAAAAGGGACCCAAAATGTCCATGTCAATGTTTTCATTAAACACTGCCTGGAGAGGCAAAGTTCCGCTGCTAAACCAGAGACCCACAATGTCCTTTTCCTCTAACCGAATATAATAACATTAATCTCTTTGCAAGAAATGACATCTTTTATTTTTACATTTTTTATCTAATAATAGCAGTGAACAAAATTGGATCTTCTGCTCAGAACCGATCAATAACCTTAAAGAAAAGCACCCCAAACTTTCATGACCGTCCCCTAAAATGACAAAACCCAGATTAAACAAAGTATTTTTTTAATAATGTATATACCATAGTCTATATATATATATATATCTATATATGTTTGTGTAGGTGAATAGACACACAAAAGATGAACAAAAAATCTGATTTATATATAGTATTTCTTTCAGACACCATCTAACACTGGACAAAGTGTGGGAGTTTCATTTTTAGGATGAGGTATTAAATTGAGGATAAGAGGTGCTGAGAGAGTGTTTAGTGAACATAATTTCCCAGAGACCACCTGGAGGATGACAGTTTACAAGATAAGGAGCAAGACTAAACTACTCCACCACTAAAGCAAAGATTGGCAGCTGAGAGTAGAACCTGCAAACTGACCTACACGTGAGACCTCTTCACCTCTGCCTCATAATCACTGGTCTGAAGGAGGCGGCTGCTCGCTAAAAGGCAGTGACAGCCATTAGAGAACTGCTTAAAACTCCACTTAAATATCTCTTTATAGACGATTACTTAAACTGGGGACTGGTATTTAAATGACACTTTCAGGGGCTTTCACGTGTGGTAATTCAATTGCTTGCTGGCATTGAATGAGTCTCCACTGTTACAAAAGATGAGCAAACATCCGTTTCATGGAGACAGCTATACCCGACATCCATGATACAAACAAACATAAAACTATCGCTATTTGTATTAAATGTCCATGTTTTTATGTGTAGAATGACACATATGTGTCTAAAGGTACAAATGTGGACATGCACTGCTGTTATGCGTTTCAGATTTCGTTGTATTTTCCAGTGCATGGCATGAAAAGACTGCGATGAGTGAATGTGTGTGTGTGTACCATGTCCAGGGCCTGGGTCCTCCAGCAGAGGAATGCTTGGATCAGTGGAGACAGCCGCTAGCCTGGGGTTAGCCGGGCCAGCACGCCAATGCTGTGACAGGGAACAGGGGCGATGGAGTGGAAAGCAGACAGCAGAATTTGTGAATGTTGTAGTGGCCCTTCGGAACAGCTGAAGCATTTAAAGATGGCTGCCGCTAACCTGCCTGCGAGCAGAGCGGGGCCAAGTGGTGGCAAGACACTGCTGCACTCATCACTTTTTGTTTTGTAATGCCACGACAAAGGGTGGAGCTTGGTTACTGACTATGTGTGACATCTGAAATTACAGCTGGTCATTTGTGACCCTGCACGACAATACAAGTCTTAAGGGCCAAATTTTTTAAATTGTGATTTTTACATAATCTGAAATCTGAATACATAAGTTTTACATAGCAAATTTAAGTGGGTAATTTTCAAAGAGCGGGCAGCAGTGAGCAATGTGTGAAGGTGTGTTTCCGGTCATTTTTATTCGCAATTTAGCTGTAATTATATATTTACAGTATACATTTACAAAATATCTTCATGGAACATGATCTTTATTTAATATCCTATAACTCAAAAGAAAATGGTGCTATATAGCATGAAAAGTTTTTCTTGGCTCGTAATCATAGGGGAACCGCTTTTAGTGGAACCATATTTTGGTGCTTCAGTGATTCGTTATACAGAAATGGTGCTATATAGCACCTCGGCCACCGCTAAGAACCTCTGAAGAACCACTAAAGCCTCAAGATATGGTCCTATATGGCACTAAATTTGGTTCCCCTATGATTACTTTTAGTGATATATAGCACCACTTTTCTTAGAAAGTAATGATCTTTGGTGTAAAAGAAGAATCGGTCATTTTGAGATGACCAGTCTTAAGGTTTTGTGGTCCAGGGTCACATTTGAGAAATCATAACATAAGAGGTGCATGCGTGCGTCTGTCAACAGAAATACCAGCCTGACATTACAATGACATGTCAATCATATTTGCCATAACTGGCAGATCCTCCATGAACCAACCAAACACAAGTAATAAACCAGGTAACATTTGATAGGTCGGATAATAGAGCGGCACTATATATGCAATCTGAAACCCAATAATGCTTTAAATATGCATTAAAAACTCTTAATGCAAATCAAAATACTATAATATAAGCCAGAGAAAGCCAGACATGGATCTCTCTATCTAAATAAAAACATGCATCCTCGCGCGCTCTTATCATGACCCGAGTGAACAGAATGAGATAATCTCTGCTATCCCTGGACACGTCAGCATGAAAGTGGACTCTTTTTACTAATATGTTTGAATGCTGGTAAAGACTTTTAACTATCAATTTTTGTATTATAATAAATGTTCGATAAAGAATACAATTGACACAGCATAAAAAGTCATAGGGTTAAACCTAATAAAATGTATCTGCATACGTTGACTGTTTGTTTAATAAAGAAAAAAAAAACGATCATGAAAATGCCTGCTGAAGAATTCAGTTACAGCTATCAAATGCGTTTTCTCGTCCTATCTTTCTTTTTTATTCCAGCAGAATCATATCTTCTATTTATCATTCATATCTATGTTTATGCATAATCACACCTCTGAATATTTGAGTCAGTTTAATGAACATTTCTCTCTCTCTCTCTCTCTCTCTCTCTCTCTCTCCACAGCAAATGCTGGTTTCTGTTAGAGTTTGTCTAATATGAAACAGGGCCATGGGGAAGGATTGCCAATGTTTGTCTGCAAGTTTACTCAGAGATGAACCACAGACGAATCCTCCTCCTCCATATATATGTGGGAGACTTGATTTTAATTCACTGTAAAAAACACCGTACACATGAGTGTCTCCCAAGGCTTACATTTTTAAAGGTTGAATTAAAGACTAAAATAGCGTACACTTGAACAAAGCCTTCAATCGCATATCCGCCTTTATTAACCTTCAGTGTCCCCTTATGCCTCATCTCAAATCTTCTACATATATTAATCGGGCACATTTTTCAAATCCTCCTTCACAAATGCATTAGCTGAGAAATAAAAGCTTAAAACGCTTTTATTGCTTTTATGCTTGCTTTTTTGTTTATGGATGGTTTGTATGCTAACAAAGGGTCCGTAAAATTCGCTGTGGAATTCCACCGAAAAGGAAAAACAATCATTTGGATGAAGTGCATGGTTCATTCAACCCTAATTCCGGATTCAGCCAGCATATCATGGAGATTTTAACAGTCATAGAGGATTAACCCGCATGGATCGCAGGGGGTCTTGCTCGCCGATAGATTTAGAGACACTGGAATTGCTGCTGTTTAGAAGAAAAGAGAGAAGGAGAGTAAGAGAGAGATTTCATTTTCACCCATTGTTTTCTACCTTGACCTCTTCTCTTTTTGCATAATCATGACAGTTATGCAGGAATATTTGGGCATTAATAATAAATTGTGTGAGATTCAAACTCTCTATATAGAAATGGAACCTAGTGACCTTCACATTGGGTTTGAGGCACTCAAAAAAGTGGCCATCCCTCATCCTGAGCTAGCCATTAAACTAGACTACAACATAGTCTTAGACACTGGCGAGATCAATTCAAAACACTGTAACTAAAACTTTGAGATTGGGATTCAAGAATATAGTAATTCGACAGCTAGAGTGTCTATTACAACATAAGAGTGCATAAAGAGCAAAATGCAATACTGTTACGTAAACTTAGATGAAAGTGGATGAAGTAAACAAGACAAGAAAAGTAAAAAAAAAAAACAATATAAACTGGGAAACACTACAGGATACAATTGCAAATTCTTGGTCTTCTGACAAAAGTAAGCTGTCGTCTCTAAGTTCTGCAAGAATGAACATGCAAACGTAAAAAATGCTACAAATAAACTTGACGATTCCTAATTTGAGGGTGTACAGATGCTACTGTATGCTGGCTGCAGAAACGTGAAATTTTCTCATATAACGTGTGTACTGTAATTATACTGTATGTTTACAGTAGGCCGTATAAAGCCCTGCGGATGATTCAAGGATGCACAATTATCTTTGCTCCTATTGATACTATGGTTAATTGTTTCATGAATTGTGTGTTAGCAATCGAGAAAAACTGTATTCGGTACCGGTTTGAAGTTTGTATACTTTGGATTCATATTCCGCGTACCAAATTTAGTTCTAACAAAATGGTGCGTGATGTCAGTAGGACCAACCTTGATTAGTTAAGTGATACAAGGATAATGACTCTTAATTCATTTAAATAAATAATATAAACCACATAAAGTTTTCTTATTAACTGACCAAAGTACTACAAATGTGAGAATGATACAGTAAAGCATGCATTTTAAAGTTAGACTTTGAATTTTTATGTAAATTCCACTATTGCACACACCTATATTACATACAGTATTAGTTGAATTACATCAGATATAACTGTAATTAAATTACAGAAAAAATAAGACTAATCCCTTACTTTACTTTGTCAAGGGGAAGGTAATTAAATTACAGTAACTAATTACTTAGTAACTAATGTACAATATTTCTAGCAAAACATAATAATTTCATTGTGAAATGTTGATTAAAGCTAAAAGGCCATTTTTGGAAGATAATGACTTGCCTTGGACACCGTTGACACTCATCAATGTGACACATCGGTAAAAAGGCACAATGTGCTCACATATATTAACCACAGGCACAACCGCAGAAACCTTGACAGCAGCATAAACCCCGTCCAAACGTATCACTGACACCTTCTCATGCTACATGCATTACGAAAATTATGAGCGCTTAGCATCGTGTCTGGGACACCAGAGGGATGCCTGAGTCTTCCAGAATGTGTCATGTGTCAGTAGCATTAGAACCCTGGGGCTTGAAGAACAGTGCCCACTCTCAGCATAAACACTCTACAACATCATCACATGGTCATACTGTATTTGACCCTGGACCACAAAACCAGTCTTAAATAGCACGGTTGTATTTGTGGCAATAGCCAACAGCATACTGTAGGGGTAAAATTTAAAATTTTATGCCAAAAATCATCAAGATTTAGTAAATTTCCCACCATAAATATATCAGCAAATATATTTACAGCAGCAAAAAGCAGTAAATATATGCAGCAAAATCACAAACAAAATTGGTGGCAAACAAGCCTTCAAACTTTACTCATTTTTTGTATCTATGTAAAGCTTAGTATTTTCGCTTTGGGGTTCATCTACCCTCCACAACGCCATCAAAGTGGTAAACCAATAGAGATGGTTCAAACTAATTTTGTTTCCTCTTAGCAATGGCTTGCTACATCGCCTCTGACGGACAACTTTACCGCCGATTTTCTCAACACTTCGATTTATTTGCACCCTTTCAGATGATGCAAAAATCTAAATTTGGAAAAACTTCCCTTGAGACCGGTTTTGTTGCTAAGGGTGACAAATGACAACGTGCACTCACATGTATTTTTTCAGGATTAGCACATCTTCATTTCCCAAATAGCATTCTCGTTTTTTTTTTTGCTTTTTGCTGTAAACGTTCCTGTACCTAAGGCCATATATAAACTCAATTGTGAATATTAAGATACATTCCAACACACTATGTAAACTAAAGGACAAAAAAGCATGTGGTACATATACACTCTTAAAACAGAAAGGTTCTTCAGTTGTTTAAATTTCCTAATGGTTTTACTAGGACAGTCAAATATTGCCAATGACAAAGACAACATATTACAAGGTGACACAAATAATGTAATATTTGAGTTTTGTTAATTATTTGTGTTATTGTTGAAATGTGCAGTAATTGTTTAAAATGGTGTTGTTGAACCAGTTGTCCTCTACTTTAGTCATGACTTTGTGAAAATATAGAGTTCTTGCTCTCCTCATCTGGAGCTTAACACCTTATTGAGATTTGTAATGGTCTCTCAAGAAGGGGCTGACGATATTCAACAAGGAGCTTGTTCGATATCACATATGCAACAGAAAGTCTATATGTATTAGGTAGATAGAGTCATCCACACAGTATGAAAGTCACCGCTGTCACTTATTAAATACATAATAATCTCTCAGTGTGAAAGTAGTAGCAGGCAAGTATATGACAGCAGTGTGAATATGGACAGGCAGATAACTATGCACTTAGGGTGTCTAAGAGAGAGATTACATCCTAAGAGGGGGTGGTGGGAAGGGCTGTAATTGTCGTTTTGTGTGGTCAGTGGGCAGGTCCGAGCATAATCTTTGGCTAGTGCATGGAGAGTTATAGACTCTGCCTGTTCAATTCTACCCCAGAACTTAATCCTTTTTTGCAATGGGTGGGGAGGGGAGGGTACTGGATATTATCTCTGGTTGTGACCTTACTCCGGCACACTCATCATGCCAGTGTGTCTGGAGGAAACGCTGAAGGCCGATCAACCCGGCAGGGGTTTGAGCTGAACACACAGGAGAAGATTTCATACCAGGAGCTGCCAGAGAGAGGTCTATTCTCACTCTACAGCCGTTATTAAAAAACACAGTTTGTTTGTTTCAAATGGTTGGTTAAATCAGTTAAATCATTGTCACATGCTTTATTTTGACATTGTTTTGTAGTGCACGTTCGGGTCATGTTCTCATTGGTTCCCTTGTCTGGGGTGTATTGTTTTGTTTGGCTCATTGTCTTTAGGATTATTAAGTGTGTCTCATTTCCCTTGATTTGTCTGTGTATAAATACCCCTGTGTTTTCTGAGTTCTGCCGATTAAATGTGCTTTTGTGTTCAAGGTCATGCTCATGTTTATGTTTATGGATCAAGACCCATTGATAAACGTTATACCTGCACGCAGATCCAGCTTTTGCCTTTGTCTTGGCAACACATTAAAGTTTTCAGTTTCAATGACAAGAAAGAAAAACTGACCAAAGAAGCAAGATCGTTGTTCTATTTATTTGAGAAAAACAATGACTGTGTCTACATGTGTACTGCCGTCCCTGTTTTCTGGGATGGATATTGAATGGTCAGACCCACCGGAAGCCATCACTTCCAGTTAGTGGGGGGAGCCATGCTTTCTGCCTACCGCCTAGTACCGGTCATAGCCACCAACACAACACAACGGGATCTGCCGGGCCAGGGCGCAGGGGGCCGACAGGAGACATTAGGTAAAAGAAGTCTGAAGAAATAGCACACCTCTGCCTGCAGTCAGGTTTCCAACAAACTCACGGTATTAGAACTTAACACCAAAACAAAACAACGGATACAAAAACTTGTTTCAAAGACACCATGATGAGTATTTATATGGGCCAACATTTAAAAGAGGGATATGTCACATAATTCCCACAATAAATGAAATTATTTAACACTTAAAGGTCCACTGTGTATATTTTTGCATAATCTATTATCAAAAACGTGACGACATATTTGTTATCAGCCACCGAAAGTGAGCGATGGAGTGAGCCGTCGGTTGCAATTCGCAACCTCACTGCTAGATGCAGCCAAACTTACACAATGGTCCTTTAACTTTACGCTATATATGTTACATTTCTTTCGGTAATCATGGTAATTTATTCATATATGCATCTGTAACTAATAGTATCTGTGTAGTTACACTGTTGCAGGAAGGCTTCTTTTTGAGACCCTTATTGAGAAACAGGCTTCCGTCGACAAAATCTTTCATCAGCATAACTGTATGGAGCACCAGCTTTTTAAATTGAAAAATGATCGTGTAATTGTTGGAAGCACACTATACAGATTTTCCACTGCAACTCACTGATGAAACCTTAGGAACAAACCAGCATGATCCTTTAACCAAATTAGTCCATGATGACATAGGGCAACTCTACTACAGGAAGCACCACCCAGAGGAGTCTCTTCTCAACCCATTGTGAGGTTCTTTAGCCACTCTTGATAAAAGTAACCTCCTGTCTCTCTCTAACAGTACATCGCAGAGAGCATTTAAAAACAACAAAGTAGCGACTGGCTGCAGCCTCATCCACGGGAGAGAGATGGCTCTTCCCTTCCTGCCTTTGAAGCTCCAAGGAGTCATTTAATCAATTATTAATCAAAGCGGTCTGTGGATCTCAAAGACACTCGCTCCGCTGTAAATGCTGTATGGGGCTTCACAGAGGAGATTTCAATGTGCCATTATTAAGGTGTCGCTGGTTTTAATAAGGTGCTTTAAGGTACACATGCACTAAGGGAAAGGTTCCTTTGGAGGTTGAGTTCTACAGTTGGAACATGACATGCCTGACTAGTGCAGATTAATGGGGTGTAAATGAGAATCTAGGTGTTGGGAGCGTGCAGAGTGGGAAGTCAAGAGAGGCTACTGTACAAAGCCTCTAGGGAAGAGGATGCTTTTGTCAATTAACACAATGCTTAATGCACATAGGGAGCTTGGTAGCCATGTGAAATTCCAATTCATCCAGGAATCTCATGACAACCGAAAGCACCAAACATCTCAAATGACAAATCTCATTAATGAATTGTCTTGCCTCGATAATAGGGAACTTCGCCCGTATGACGGTGTTTGGCATCATCGTTTCTTGACATCATGTTTAAAAGTCACGTAAACTGGGGAAAATGAAGGTAGACGACGACATCACAAAGCAGTATTGCCGTGATGAAACGAAAAGCTGTGAAAATGCGTTTAGCAGTGCATTGGCATTACTCCCCGGGTCCACGAGGGGACACAATGGGAGTTAGTTCATTTGATAGAATTGATTCCAGGGGTCACCTTATGGGGCATGGATTCTCAATTCCATTTATGAATAAAAATGGTGCCTCTTGCAACTGCCTTCCATAAAAAATTCATCTGTTTTCTTTTGGATTTGTTCTGCCTTTCTGTCAGTCTTTTAGTGTTAGACAAATTGAAGTGCGCGCTCAGAGGGAGGCCAGCAGAAAACGGGGAATCCATTTGCCCATTCTCTCCTTCGGAAGAGAGCGGAGATCCGGCGTTCAAAGACGGCAGCCACAATGCGGGTGACACCGGGTCAGTCTCTCTTCCTGTCCATCACCTGCATGATGGGATTGTTCTCTGTGGAGGAGAAGCTCTGTGAAGCTCTTGCTCTTTTTGTGACGGTCATATCTTCTGATTGATGGCTTCATGGCCAGGGCCAATGTGCCCTTTTTAAATAATTTATGTCGCAATTGCTGTGGACAACTGCTTTATAACAGGAGTTGTTATTTTTACATTGACTCAATGATCAATAGTTTAAAAGACATCACACTTGGACTAATGAACTTCTTAACAAGGTCTCTGGGGTGTGAATATAATTACTGCTCAGCCACTGACCACCAAGAGGACAAATCTATTCTGATCTTCTAACATAATCTTTGTGTGCTGAGGTGTGGATTTATTTATTCGGTTTTAATTCAGTTTTTGTATTTTATTCTTGTGCACTCATGTTCTTGGTCGATGCTACCACTCATACGGTACATACAGACGGAAATGACAAGAAAACATGCTTTTCTATACTCTTCTGTTCATTTGTGCAAAATGGATGTAGAATAAACCTTAAGTGGCCGACACATATCCAGAGCTCATTCGTGTCATATTAAATCTCTGATGGTGTCATTTGTGATTTGCCTGGGCTCTTGTTCGCGCATATGTTTTGTGATAAGAGTAGTGTTTCTCGTACGCTGTACAGTAGTCCCTAACCTCGTAAATCAAAGTCCGCATTCACCCTGCCTTTAACCAAGTGACAAATTGGCCAAACAATACCGCTTGAATTCTTATTAAGCTTGATTAATTCATATCATTAGTTAATCACACAACAGCTCATAAAATATTGTAAATTAATTTCTATAATGTGATTAATTTGTGAAACACTTGAATTAACATCAATAAATCAATTGGTGAATCAATTACATTACCATTTTTAAATACAAAGTTAATAGTGTGCTTTAACTAGTGCTATAGAAGTGATCATCTATCTTGCGATATTAGAGGACCAGAGGGAGCGGCTCAAGTGATCAATGATGTGAAGGGTTTTTTGCTGTCTCTCAATGGGTCAGAGCTTATATGGGATTGGAAACGCCATGGTCCTCTAAGAGCGGTAAACAAATATATTTACTCACTTTAATTCTACGAATACAGGTAATGATTTATTACTGATGGTGATGACTTTTTACTCACATGTTCTGTCTGCATACAGTCAGTCCATATACTGTATTTATCCAATGCACAGATTCATATGTTGAATTTATTTTCGTCTGCGGTCATTCAAAAAGTCAATAAGGTCAGTTTAGATCATATGTTGACTTTTATGTTTAGCTAAAGGGAACATGAATGATGGCTTATTGCTTTTACATTACAGCCTAACCATGTGATGTAAGATTCCAGCAACAAGTCGGTCTAAGATAAATGTGGCCCAGCAAATGCATATGTGGCCTCAGATGTCTTCCAGTAACATTTCATTCTCTGAAGATGAAGCCCATGACCATCCACACGGTTTCTTGATAAGTTTAGGTACAGGAAGCCATGTCAAATATTTCATCTCAGCAGTTTTAAACAATCATACCTCAGCGAAAGTGAAAACTGAGGCAGAAGCACAGACACGAAACGACAGACTGTGAACACGAGAGAAAGGTTCTTTACCGTGGTTGGAGAAGATAACACGGCTGTTAGCTTACATAGCAATCGTAGCTGCAGCTTGGCTTACACAGCCACTACATGCGGCTTACGCTCCGCTCTCTCGTTAATAGTCCTGCTATCCTCCGAAGCTGTCCGATCCCTGATGTTCTGAGCAGGCTGGAGAGAAGACACTGGCAGGATGAAATGTCACCCGAAAGGGAAAAAATGTTCTTCCAACTTTGGTTAGAAGGTTTAGGTGATTTGAGCTTGATTGGACTTTGTGTTTGTGCCACTGGTCCTTATATGAAAGTATGATAGTGGGTTTGACAGGTCCCTGTTTCTACGCTGTCGATGTATACAGGGGTTTCTCAACTCTCTGAAGTTAGAGGTAAAGGTTAGAGAGACTTGTTCACGGCTGTGAAGCGAGAATGAGTGTGCTGCTCTAATTGCTGCCGTTCAGAAGGGGGCTTGGATACACGGCACAATGATACACCATGGATACAAGGAAAAAATGTTGTCATTTTGTCACAGAGAAAAATCTACTCATCACCTATAAATTAATCTACTTGGCTCCTTGTAGTGTATCTAGAGTACTGGTGCTTTAAAAACCCCAAATACTTATTTTTTTCTTCCAAAAATCAATTCATGAACCATATAGACGGTTTCAAAGAAACAACATAAACAAATGTTACTGCGCACGCAGTCCAGTACAAATAATTTGCGAATACTATTGTGCCTGTGGTTTATTTCAGCGATAACAAGCAAAAGAAACCGAACCGTTGCTTGGCTACACAACGCATTCAACAAATCGTTTATTTAATACAATTATTATACAATAATATAATAATATTAATAATATTAACATAAATTAGATTTGATATAAATACTCATATTATTAGACACTAGCCAGACCGATGAACAAACCCAGACCGGAAGTTAACTGTAGTCCAGGTGTGATGAAACGGTCTGTACTGTGAAAATGGTTCTTCAAACACAGCTGCAAATAATAATTTAAAGTCCCTGTGAATCAAAAGTTGTGATCGTTTTTACTTCCGTATTTTGACATATTACCGTTTTTTGCATGTTCAGATTTTGACTAAAGGTAATGAGGACACACACATTTTAAAAAGAGAATGACCCAAATTGATAAACAATTTACAATAGACGCTGCGATAATTCATAAAAAAAATGTCATTCTCGTTTTTTATTTCACTGGGACTTTAATGTTCCTTGTTTTTAAGACATAGAATCATAAAAAGGTTTGATTATTTATTGCACAATCCATTCATCTGTATCCACATATTCCACAGATGTAAAGCATCTTAATCTAGTTTACAGAACTGCACTAATCTTTCTTTGAGAAAAAATGCAAATGCTTCACAGGAATCAAAGCGCTTACCCACTTGAAACAATCTGTAATTATTGAGGTATTAAATCGATTCATTCCTTTGCACCAACTGTTTCGCAATTCTTCAGAAAATAATTTGCCATGTAAATCTCTTCTGTCTCACAGACTACAGAGCGTAGTGCCTGAACCTATATGACAGCAGCCCGGAACTCGCGCCCAGTAAAAAAAATGTTTAGTAGAGGGAGGAATATTAATTATCATGTTCACGAGTGAACTGCTCTGTTAGGGGATGGGAGGAAAGGGGCAATGCTTTTGGGGGTTGCCGTTTGAAAATGGTTGCCATAGGTGCAACTAGTCTCTCTTACCCCTCCCCAAGGGAGCGAGAGAGAGAGAGAGAGAGAGAGGGGATGAATTTATGCTGTAAAACCCCCGCTGATTGCCAGGAAGGTAAAAGAACCAATAGCGGCATCAGTGGTTTAATTTAAAGTGTGTTTCTCACTAGGCTGCCCACAACACTTAATTAAACTCTCCTGTTTTGGCAATGACAAATGCTGCCGAGCAAGAGGACGGCAGGCAAGCTGACGGAGGCCGCTGTAATTTCTTTCATGTGCAGCGACAGCCAGATTCAGGTCAGAAAGTGGAGAATTAAAGAACTAAACAAGATTTCTGCTAGCTGAAGGCCCTACGACAGGCTTTTCTTTCACATGAATACTCTCTCTTTATTTGCCCTCATTTAACGGGAGTTTTGTCATAGATTTATGGGGGTTGTGAAAATGCGTCATGTTTGCATAGACCTTGCTTTGCTCCGCTGTGCTTCCCATTTTCACCTCGCTTTGGAAGGAAATTTTCAGCCTGTCAAAGCAGCAAAAGTCAGAGGCGTTCCGTACCTTACGATGCATCGACATGCCGCAAAATTATTATGCTTTATATTGTAGATTAAGGGAAAAAACATTTTGTTGAGAACACGCAACTTTTGTTCCGTTGTGGGGACATTTGTCATTCAGTCCCCGAAGAGTGAATTGTGGGCCACAGTAATCACACATGGCGGGTGTATTGCCTGATCATCAGCATGACGAACCTTTAATACAGTCTGGACTTACATACTGTACAATGTGTCATCTACTTTATGAAAAACAGAAACCCATTTACTATAGCTCAACAGCTTATTTAGTTGTGACACAGCCCCAAATCCATCATGTGTGCATTTCAGGAGAGCGCTTTAAAGTCAGCATCCCTAACAACTCAAGAGACCAGCCTTATGTTCAACATGAACACAAAACCTGCCACAGGATGGAAATGCAAACACGTATGCCTGTAAGGCATTTCATTCAGTCACGATTGTATATTCATTCATGGGTTTTTTTGACTTGAGACAAGTAAGGATAAAAACATTGTGTTCTAGATATGGCAGTATTGACGTTTAGACATAAATCCATGAGTATGTCCGATGGCAACTGATATACCATATTACATATAATTGTAGATATTAACACAATTGTGTACCATGAATCAGGTTGATAAAGCTAAAAAGCTTTACAGTTTTATACCAAACCATAAGAAGTATTTAAAGTCTGACAGTATGGTTCACGGTTACAGAAAGAATGATGTATTTTAGTTGAATGTATTTTATTCGTATTTCTGTGAAGAGCTCACTAGTTGGTCCTGTGACTCATGTAATTAGACTAATGAATAAGTGAATGAGTTTCACACTCCATATTAGCAATACTTATTCTGTCACCATAATGAGAACAATCCTCCACAGCATTCTTACACATTAAACATCAGTTGCATATCACCTATCTGTGTTGTTAGATTATTTCTAACCTGCATAATATTTATTTAGGGACCAAACACTGAGGTTCAGGTCGGGGTCCTGCACTGTCCCTAATTAAAATGAATCATGTTTTTTTTTGCTGGTAGGAGTGTACATTTTGGTGTATTGATTACAACTGGCGAAACCATGGTTGTCAGGATATGTTGGAATAAGAACCCAAACGCAAGCAGTAATTGAAAATAAAATAGACTTTATTTAAATAATAAACCCACGATGGGGCAAATAATAAACTGACAAGTCTCAAACATAAAACTTTCCTTGAGGGGGCAAAACAAACAAGGAGAAATAAATAATAAGTCCAACTAGACAACAGGAAAACAGTCAACAGGAAGAAGGGAAACGGTCAACAGGACGAAGGGAAACGGTCAACAGAACGAAGGGAAATGGTCAACAGGAAGAAGGGAAACGGTCAACAGGAAGAAGGGAAACGGTGAACAGGACGAAGGGAAACGGTCAACAGGAAGAAGGGAAACGGTCAACAGGACGAACGAAAGCGGTCAACAGGACGAATAGAAACGGTCAACAGCACGAATGTAATCCAACATGAAGACACAAAGAGGGTTGGATTACACAATGAACCGTCACGGGACAATAAACAGAAGGGAACTATAATAGGGATACTAACAAGGATGGTAATACAGCGCAGGTAACGGTCAGGTGAAGGGAATAAACACGAACGGGAAACTAACAGGGAGATAACACGGGGCCGGTGAGGGGGACGAAACACTAATGGGACAAGCCTGAGTGGAAAACAAGAGGGTGGGGCTAAAAGACGCGACCTGAGGACACGTGGCGCAAAGTCAACAAAGTCTCCACACAAAACATAACAAACACTGCATGATAGTGTCACGACCCTGTCCACAGAGCTATGAAACTACTTACAAGGACAGGATAATGACAAGGGTTTTACCACAGTAAACATATATAATTCTTTTTATTTTTTAACTATAAAACTATGTTTTTTATAATGGTTCGTTTTCATAAGGGGTAGTTGCAAAGTCTTGTTGTTTTCCTAAGGTTTTTAAGGCTCAAGCATCGAGCATACTTGCGAAGCCCTGTTATTTTTCTTTGAATTATTTGTGACCCTGGACCATATAACCAGTCTGATTGGTCTTTTTTTTTATTGAGATTAGAGGAATAAATAAGCCATTCCATTGGTGTATGGTTTATCAAGATAGGACAATACGTGTGCGAGATACAACTATTTGAAAATCTGGAATCAGAACATCAGAAAATATTTAGAAATTGGCCATTAAGGTTGTCCATAATGAAGTAGTAATGAAGTTGTGGAGAGAAGATGAACCCAATGTTCAATGTTTCAGGATATTTTGGGACCCTTAAAACTTGCACAATCGCCACATATGTCTGCCATATTGTTGGCAGATGAGTGTCACTATAGCCCCTACGTTTTGTATTAAAAAAGATCTTGGAGCATAGGTCATAGACATAAATGTATGCACATGTACGCATCTCAGTCTGTACAGTACATAGTTCTCATCCACCCACTTTTACACTGACATCTATTAGCTTCATCCAACATGAAACTTGCCCATTTGGGATTTTGTGAAAACTGTATGCCGTGAACTTTTAAATACTCCTCCTAGGCATTTCATGCAATAATGCCAAATCATCCTTTCGGATTCCAGCATCAGTCTGATTATGAGCCATATCCAGCTATGGTTATCTTGAGTTGGAGCGGAATCGTGGTTGAACTTGGGGTCTGTAGCCATCTCGTGGTGTGTTTGGAAGAGTCTTGGTCTTGGAGAAACTCCGTACTAGACAGACTGGGAAACTCTGGAGCGAACGGACGCAGAAACATCTCCGACACGAGAACTAAAGCCATTTAACTTGAGGGCTAAATTGACAAAAATCGAGGCTCCAGCGGACGGCCGCCTTGGCAGAGAGGGAGAGCCGGGTAATCCTCCATTGAGGCCAACTAGTAATCTTCTCTAGGTAAATAAAATGTTTAAAACTATTTTTTTGCAGAAATGTACACAAAATATTTGGATAGTTATTCATTTAAATTGATTTCTTACCAGTGAACAAAACACTGAATATACTTACAGAAATGTGTCTTGCCTTATTCAATTAAAAAAATCCCCTTATTTGAAGACCAATTGAATGTGTACAGAAATACTAAACAATCTATAAGACCGGTAACCTAAAGTGAAACTGGGATAAATTGGACGTAATCCAAAAAAATTGCGCAAATAGAGTTGGTAGTGAATTCTTGTAATTTGTTAAACGGCTGTGAGAAGTCTAAAAGAGAGAGAGGTATCTGGTGGAGTTAAGCGTGCGGCACTTTTTGTGTTCTCCAGCACAATCCATTAATCATAGCCCAGCGCGGCAGCCATATTCTTCTGTGTAGTGCCTGTACTTTCATTACGGGAGCCTAATTAAATAGCTCTGTGAACTGGAATCTGAGATTCCTCTGTTACAGATTATCATTAATTATGGTGAAAGAGCTAGGAGATGTTGGACTCAATTATACCCAGCTCAAGGCTGGCACGCTGTGATTCATGGCCCTCGCCTCCTCATCGACGCTCTTTTGCCGCTTATCACACCATCCCACTTCTGTAAATTGGGCACTGCCAGACGACACACAGAGTCAGGGGCAGCGTACTTCATTACAAACATGTTGGAGAAGCACAGACCAATTAAGGCTTGTGAATATGTGCTGGGAAGGATGGAGGTAAAGGATTACAGTATTACTGCATTTGTGTCTCCATATCTTACTACTACAAAAATATTCTAGAAAATGTTTGTCTTTGTTTCTTTTTTTAAGCAGTCAATTGCAGGGGATACTGTCATAACAAGATGCCGAGTAGTGTTTTATTAGGAGGGCATGTTCATTTTATATTTAAAGAAGCATACAACAGGCATACAGGAGCTTTGTAGAGTAAAAAGGTGCAAATTTAAGTTACTCATTTGTGGTGTGTCAAGATGTTCCTGTAGATCAAATGGAAGACAGTTTTGTTAGCCGCGCAAAAGCACGTGGCTTTGAATTTCCAACAATGTCTACACAATTTTTGTTTTGTTTTCTACCTAATATTTAAAAATACAGAAAATCTACTTGACAAGGAAAGTGACCTAAATATATTTATTCTTGTTATATATATACAAGTAAGTTTATATTTAAAATGTTTCGGCTTAATTCAACATTTTTCAATTTTTTTTCTTTTCCACTATTTACTTATTTTTAAGTGGCTTTAACCCATTGTTTGGTCAAGTATAACCCGTTGTCTGGGTTTATTTAAACCAATGGCTGGGTTGAAGATAACCAAGCATTTTTTGTTTGTTTCTTTGTTTGAGTGTATGTAGAAGTGACACGGTTGTTTTTATTTGAACGATTCAAAATACCCAATGCAGAAAGGTAAAGACATTTAGATTCTGGGAAAGCTATGGGCATGGTGGTTTTCTCAACTCCATACACAGATGGCAGACATTTTAATATATATGAAAATCATCTATCTAGTATGCACTACATGGAAGTTAACGGCACACATATTTCCACAGAAACAAGAGACGACTCTAGAAAACTAATCGAGGGACAGATGTATCTTACTTCTGGAAATAAAGTTATTGTATTTTAGACAGTTTTCATTCGAGCTGTTATGAAGCGCTATACAAACTTTTGAAATTCAACGTATTTAAATAGCATGATTATAAAATCTATTATTTATTACAAATATAAAGGATAAAGAAAAAATGACAGAGACAGAAAGAGAGAGAGAGAGAGAGAGAGAGAGAGAGAGAGAGAGAGAGAGAGAGAGAGAGAGAGAGAGAGAGAATTGATGTCTGCTGGAGGGGATTGCGCAGCTCTCTGCAAATGTAATACACTGCTGTCAAGTCACAGGTCAGCTGGCAATCTGAATTTTAAAAGGAATATGAATAATATTCTGTTTTATTTTCAAAAATGAACTTTATGCCCTCTATCATGGATCCAATATATGTCTTAATCTAAGGGGCTCCGCCTGCCAGGGGGTCCTGGATTCCGGCTTTGACTTCAACGCATAATAAAGAAATATGTGTTTGAATCCTGCTTAAAAACACTCACCATGAACGCACAAACAGACACGTGTGCACTTAAAATCACACAAAAATGCATTAAAATCTGTGATTGTACAAGGATGAAATGTAAACATGTCAGAAAAACAATACACCAAATATCACAAGATATAAATGTTTTTAAGAGCATGAATGTTTTCAGTGTTTGATCTAGATAGAGAGCTTAAAATATGTTGGTTGCTTGAGTGATGTTCCTGTAGCTCCAGTATAGAGCGTTGTGTACAGAGGGGTTAGGCTATAGGTTTGATTCAAAGGGAACAAGCAAACTGATAAAAAACATACCTAAAATGTACTGTTAAGCTCGGTTTATACTCACAAACTTTTGGGTGCGCACTGCAAAACATTGTGGATCATCATTGTGTAGTGGGCAGTCATGCATGTGGAGTGCACGGGACATCATTTCTCATAGTGTTCCTCGTTTTTAATTTATGCGGGTGGGAATAAATTACTTTGGCTACTCTGGCCAAACTAGTACTAGAACTCGTCTGCACTAGCATCTCTATGATTCAATCATGTGGACGCTTCGTCCAATACATCAAAGAAGATTTTACTATATATTTTTGGATAATTATTTTACATAATGTTGGATGAAAATAAAGCACAACTAATTTTATTATTACAATAATAGTTTTGTGCCCTTGTTTTGACATGAATTACCATAAGTCTTTATAATTCAGTGTTTGCACATCAACTAACCCTTAACACCTCTTCGGTGTTGGAAGACCTATGTAGGAAGACCCATGTGGGAAGACCCATGTAGGATCATAGTCCAGAGCCAGCAAAGTCGATGCAGTCCAGACACACAATGACACTAAAAACCATTATCCATTACCACGGCTAATATTACAACTTCACTAATATTAACTTTTTCCACAGTTCTGTGAAACAGCATAACCACTGTTTCTCACAAATTCATGCGAATCAAAGCATTTATATTTGTTTATGATTTTGCACCGCAACATATCTCCGCTGGTAAGCCTTCACCATAGTAGCATTTGTCCTAACACGTCTCTGCAGGAAGATCTTTCAAAAGTTGCATTTTTTTCACCTGTGTTTTTTATTTAAACTTTTATTGAAGCTTAAAAATAAAAAAATATATCAACATTAAAAAAGCAGCAACAGTTTTCACTTCAGTATAGAGGTTATGCAACAACGTCATGTTTTCGCTAAACACGCCTCCTGTAATCGGCCTGAGTGGCAAAACGGCCTGCAAAATTCTGGAAAAGAGCTGCTTTCAGTAGGAGAAAAGAATGAAACCGGAACTAAAACAAAATGATCTGCTTAAATTAAAAGCTATTGGACTCGCGGTGATTCTTATGTCTTACATAGATAGGGACCAGGGGCCTCATTTATAAAATGTTGCGTGGAAACCGTCTTAAATTAGATTTTACGATCATTTCTCAAAGTGCAAATGTGTGATTCATTGACCGAAAGTACGCACAGAAAACGCATGTACGCCTCTTTATCTGATGTGAAATCTATAAAACGCAAATGATCGTGAAAATTCCCGCAGCTGAACAGTTTCAGATTTCCACCTTTTAATAATGTCTAAATAATGTCATTGATATATGAAAGAGCATCTGTCTACCAAATTCTATTCAAGCAGCAAGAATTACTTATGTTTTCAAAAACAAGCAAAAGTGTGTCCGTCTTCTCAGACCCTTAGCACTTCTCAACGTCAAAGACCGTTTTTATAAATATGAACGTTGATGTGGATTTTTCGCTTAACAATCAAATCTGTGCGTACGCACATTTTATAAATGAGGCCCCAGGTGTCCTAGGACATTGAAATGTTGAATTGCGTTTCCTGATATTTATTTTGTAACTGATTTCAACAGCGGGGAAAATACATAAAGCACAGCCTTAAGTAAACATTTTTTACTAGGTTTAACAAACTCAATTTCACAAGATTTACACTGCTAATCTAAATGTTTACGGTGTTGATAATATGTTAATCTTAGGGATAGGTAAAGGGATAGTTCACCCCAAAAAGTTAAATATTAATAGGACGTTACATATAAATAGTAAATTTTAAACTCAGAAAAACAGTGTCTTAATTTTCGGCGGACATGTATATACTGTATATATATATATACAGTATATATATATATATATATATATATATATATATATATATACTTGAACATGTCTGTGTGATTTTTTCAAAAATCTGTAGATGGCGCTGGGAAGAGTTTTCGTTCACTCATTCACTAAATTCCTTATATAGCGAACGCTAAATAGTCCACTTTGTGGGAAAGAAGTGAATGAAAATGAGTGAACAATTCCGGACACTGACGTAATATATCCAGCGTCTGACAGAACTGTTGCGAATATTCGTCATAACATTTATATTACACCTTTATTGATTGTTTTGTAAAACGATTAGTTCATTTTCACCTTGTTTGTCACATTAATTGGATTCGCTTATAATATAGAGAACGAAGCAAATGTTTGCCATGTTTTTTTACAATTAGATTTATTATTTAAAATAAAACACTACTGTATATAACATTCATTATAGCGCACCATACAGGAGATAGGGGCCAAATTCAGACACAGCTTTGGACGTCGTTTTCCCTCTTCGTTGTTTAGTCTCGTTGGTGTTTTAGTGCTGTTACATGTATTTATCCCGTTGTTTTAATATAGCTCAGTATTTATGGATTGACTCATTGTCTGGTCTGTGGTGGCATGTTCTTTGACACCAATATTTACGGATAATAATTTATGAACTGTTTGATTTGGTTCTTGAAGGTAACAGTACCATGTAGGAAATATTGAATTATTATAGTATACTACGGTATACTGAAGTATACACTCAACTATTCTACAGTATTTTTCATGGGAGCGGGAAAAAGGGGATATTCAGATACTTTCCAAAGGCTTTCGACAGATACGATTATTATATCATCCCAAATCATGAATGTTCACAAACTGTCAACATTTATATGTGATACCTTTTCCATTGACTGTTCAAAATCGTGGCCACTTGCACTAATGAATGTGTCTCTATAGTTTAACCAGTCTGTGGAAAGCCGTCTCAGCCCATAACTCATCTCCCCACTAAAAAAGCCACTTACGTAGCTTTGACTGACACTAATTTTTACTTTATGAAACGGCCAGAACCCTCTCTTTTCCCAGCTTCTGTCTGTCAGACAATTACAAAAGACAGACTGGGCCGTGTCGGCGAGGTGCCAGATCCGTAATCATGTCAGATTGGCGCCTTTGATATGATGCCTTAGCTACGCAGGATAACATGGCAGTGTAGGAAGAGGAACGCGCGGGACCTGTCAAAGCCGTGGCAGAGGGTAAGGATTGTCGTTGTGACTGATCTAAGCCCTGCAAGACTGTCAACTCACTGCCTGGACCAGTCAAACAAATAAATGCAGATATTTCTTAACTATAATGGTGCTGGCGGCTGCTACTACTTTTATTCCCAACACTATAGATGCGATGACATGATGTGAAAAATGAGCATGTGTGTTGTTGGGTGCCCATTAGTGAGCTTTCACATTATCTCCTCCTCTGTCTCCGAGCATTTTTCTTTTCTTTCATTCACCGGGCTTTTGACTGCCATTTGGCTTCAAATGTATGGTTTGTGCAAGGAACGAGTAACATTTCGAATTAATCTCCACGGGCAGCTACTTTCATATTTACTTTGTTTAAACCATCACTTCAGGGCCTTTTTGTTTTATACACCAAACTGACAGTCGTTTATCTCTTTACTGGGATTAGAAAAGGGGGTCGGGACTACAGCACGAGCACACAATACATTACATTGTCCTTGCATAACTGTTGATTCACTATAAGTTCGTGTGATTTTTCATTATTTTTTTTACCTCGCTCCGAGATGAGGGTGATGAGGCCGTTGGACTTCGACGCCGTGTGGTTAACTGCCGCAGCTCGTTCGGAGTCCGCGACCTCAGCGAACACCCTTTACTCATCTCAGTTGGTAGCGTTACCTGAGAGTGGTCCTCTGCAGATCGGTGTTGTGGGCATTGCCACGCACCAGTCTCCAGCCTCTGCAGCCTCTCCACAACCGCCCAGTCTCACTGGCAAGCGGTGGAGTCTGGTGGTCCCGGTGGTCCCGTCAAGTCCCGTGGTCCCGGTGGTCCCGTCAAGTCCGGTGGTCCCTTCCAGCCGGCGTCAAGTCCTGTTCCTCAGCCGGCCTTCCAGCCAGCGTCAAGTCCTGTTCCTCAGCCGGCCTTCCAGCCGGGCGTCAAGTCCTGTTCCTCAGCCGGCCTTCCAGCCGGCGTCTCAGCCGGTGCCTCAGCCGGTCCCTCCCAGAACCTCTGGGGCCTCCGCGCTTTCGAGCGCCGCTCCCCAGGGTGTACCCTGGGACTCCGCGCTTTCGAGAGCCGCCCCCCAGGGTGTACCCTGGGACTCCGCGCTTCCGAGCGCCAGGGACAAAAACTGTTCCCCCTTGTCCCAATCCCTTCGGACTTACCCCCCTGGACTCTTGTGTTCCCACCATGAACTCTTGTGTTCCCCCACCCCCCCTCCCCTGTTTGTTGTTTTTATTATGTCACCCCAACCCATTAATTATTCTTGCCTGTCTGCCCTTGTTATTTTTTACCATGTTTTGTTGGATGTTGTCTGTTTCCCAGTCAGTCTTTTCTCGTTAGTCTGCTCCCTTGGTGAACGCCAGGGGGCGTTCTTTAAGGGGGGGGTCCTGTCATGATTCTGCCTGCTCTTGTCTTGATTTTCTGGTCTAGGGGCAGAATCATGACAGACCCACGTGTTTTATGTGGAGAGGAACATATTATGGTCAATCAGGACATAATATGCGTTCTCTCCTGTCTCGTCATTTGGCCCTGCCCCTCTCGTTTCTAGTATAGCTTTCCTCCTGTGTCGCATTACCCACACCTGCCCATCGTTATCTCCTTTGTTAGTCTCCCTATATAATACCCTCTTGTCTATTGTCTTATGCTCGTTGGTTGTACATGTTTCCTGCCCTGTACATAGAGTTCCTTTGTTCATGTTCCAGTCAGCTATATGTAAATTACCTTTGTGAGTGTTCTGTTTAGTCTTGGTATTTTGTAGTTAGTGGTATTGTCTAGTGTGTTTAGTTATCGGTTTATCGTGTCCCCTGTTCTTGTTTTGTTACCCCATCGTGGGTGTTTGTTTTCTGTCTTGTATATATTAAAATCTGTTAACCCCTTCACCGCTGCCTGCACTTGGGTTCTTCCACCACGTTCACCCTCGTTCCTGACACCTTATGCACGTATGTGCCAATTGGCAACAAAACACAGACATAAGACTCAGTTTTATTTACCGTATTTTATTGCTGGTACCACACCATCTATCGGTTCCAAACGATCTCCAAATCCAGCGTTATATCCACAGTTTCTTTAAATTTCCTCACCGAAATGCAGTAAACAAACAAACACAGCTAAGCTTGGGAATGCAGTGCTCTCTCTCTCTTGCTCCAGCTAGTTCTACGACATCCACATAATGGAATATGATGACCACTGATTATTTCAAATGCATTTATTGGTTAAAATGCAAATAAACCATCATGATCAAAATCATGTTTCTGTTAAGATCTAGCGAATTGCAAATAATCTAGTTTTATACTTTTCTCTGCTGCCCAGTTGTGCCTCATGTTCAGCCAAATTTTCACTGGCATCACCACAGAAATAATACAATATATAAAACAAATAAAATTAAATAGACCTGTTTTATATATATCTGTTTACCTGTGTAGCTTTAATAAAGGTTACTACACCAAAATCTTCTATTTTAAATATTGTTCAAGAAAAAAGTAAAATACGCTTATCTTTTGTGACAATGCGGCTATGCAATCCAGTTTTCAGACTTGAGCCCTTGCACCGTAAGGTTACGTTAACGTTCATTTTCAAACAGCGATCATAAAGACACCATTTCACGACATATCCTCCATTCCGTACGATCAGGTTAATTGTCACTTCATTGAAATTAAACCATATTGGAGCATTTACTAAATTAATGTGTCTACTGGCAGGAGGCAATGTAAACTTTCGTTTGAATGCTTTGTGGGATTTCATTTGCATGCTAATTGGAAAATGGTGTAGCTTAGCTGGAAGAGCATTGTGTTATCAGTGCAAAGATCCGTTTAACCCGGCAGACGGACATCGAATACCTATTTATACACAAAAGGACAAATTAGCGTGAGACCGCATTTCCAAAAAGGTGCAGATAGGAATAGAAATTTCTGTGATGATCTACTGACAAGGTGAACGTTAACGTTCTACCAATAGCAGAGAATGCGTAGACATTCTTTTACGAGTGTAAATTGATGAGTAAATAAATGTTGCGTCTGAAAGGGAAACTCCTACAAATGTTTATGCAGTAAGGTCATTTGCAAAAACAAATCCATGTCTTTTCAGAGCTTATTTTATACTGAGCATCATTAGTAAATACCGCCAGTAGTTTTTTTAATGGCAAAAGATGGTTTGTGCTGTGGCAAGCTGTTAGTAAATCTGGCCCCAAGTCGCTTATCTAAAGTGTCTGCCAAATACATAAATGGAAAAATGGTTGGTAAGGGACCATGTAAAAACTTTACAGTTACAAACAAACAAAAATGCTATTTTATTGGAAGCACCGCTTCATCACACCCAACAAACTGTCATTTCTTTATCCCAGCTAGAGGAGACTATAGGTTGTAAAAAACCGCTTGCTTAAACGACCCTTTGGTGAAAATGATGAAATGACGTTTGACCATCGCTACCAATCAAATTGCTTGTTTTTATCCTTATTTGTAAACTTTTTACATGGTCCCTTGCCTACAATTCTTTTACATTTACTTTAGCATTTATAAAAAAATACAATTTTATTGAAGATCTGTGTAGCACCATGAAACTTCTTCCACATTGTGAATATAGTTGCAACCTCTCCTACCTTAATGCTTTACATTGCACAAATTTCTCACCTTTAGTGTTCAGTAGGTATCAGCAGACGTGTTCATGTTTTAGCACATCTGACCAATGCCGGCAGCTGCTCTGAATTAATGGCATCACACAAAGGCAAGCCAACGTGCATGTACGCTCACATATGATGATGAAGGAAAATCAATCCCTCTCTATGTTAGTGTCACATTAGTGTGGCTTAGATCGACAGAGTAAACGGGTTAGTGGTTTCCCCTTAGCAGTTTAACCAGCGACTGGACCTGACAGTCCCCTTATGGGTTTGTAGCAGCACTCAAGTGTTGATCACCTATCTCAAGGGATGGTCTTTCAGGTGTTTCCACTCTAGTCAGACCCCTGACATTATCAAACAGGATAGAATGGATCAAACTCAAATGTTTCCTCTGTTTATGCGCAACCAACAATTGGATGTTACAGGAATATGTGACGCCATGTATTGCAATGATTTTACTGTTGAGCTTGTAACATGTAAATTGCAATATTCCTAAAATGCTTCTTTAATTAACATAAAAAGAAAATCGGAATAGACTTATTTTGATGAATTAAATCTTTTATGTTTTATGCATAGCAAATTAGATAAGTGGTTGGGGGTATATTTAAAAGTAAAAGTCGTGGTTCAGTTTTTTTATCATAGCAATGTGTCGTTTTTAAAGTATTGAACTATTTATTTTAGTCTACATTGTATTTCTCTCAGTGCAAACTAATAGGAAAAACCACTGCAGATTTTAAAGATGGGCACATTGTTTCTAGGACTTACACAGAACGTTGAAAGTTTGAAAAAATGAAACAGCCCTCTTGTGGAGCAAGTGCATGGGCTTTAGTCTCAGTGAATAGACCGTGTGATATATTTAGTCTCTTATGGCCTGCTGCTCAGAGTAGATAACTACACACGCCAAGAATGTAGATGGCTGTGCAGTCAGACCACCAAACTGCTGAGACAGTACAATGCAGCCAAAGACGGCCAAAGTTCCGTTTCATTAGGGGTAAAGACGTCTGATCTGTTCAACCAAGTTAATTATTTTCAACAATAATCGAGGTTTAAGAAATAATGAAATTTGTTTATACCGTCACTCAAAAGTGTTTCCAGAAGATACTATGTTACTATGATACTATGCTAGAAGCACAGAAAATAAGCAGTATAATATAAATATACAAATAACTTTTTATAAAGGCATTCCAGACATTTCAGAAAAATTTGACTTAAGTGCATATAACTGCTTCTGAAACTGGAATTGTTATATTTTGCCATAAATTATTATTAATAGTCACCCTTTACTGTATGTATGCAAATATCTAACCAATAAAAAATTATTTGTGTGTTTTTTTCTTGAAAAATTCTGAATGAATTTGGAGATGTGAAACGGACAATATGTTCATCAAACATAATTGTTCTTAATTGTTTATTTTGTATTGCTTCAATGCAAATGAATCCGTGCGCCATTATGTGTTGCACAGTAACAGGTATCTAGTAGTATTTGTAAACAAATAATTATAATGATTATTTATTTTACCGAATCTGCGCAGATTTGGCTTACACAAGCAAATTGAGGGAACGAGACATATATTGGTTGCTGATTTGACAGCATTACCCCGCCATGGATGATTTTAACATGCATTTGACTGACGCTTTTAATAGGCTCAAAGTCTCAATTTCCAACCCAAGCCGAGTGACAACAGAGGTACAGAATAATCTTGGGTTTATTTGCTTTAAACAATAGTACCAGGAAGTGTATCAGGGCCGCTTGGGCCAGTGGCTGCAGAAGCTCAGTCAAGCGCTCGGGTCTATATGAGACTGATCATTCCTCAGTTCAAACTAATCTGAGACATGAACCACAAAATCTCTACGAGAGATCCCAGTATACACACACTTCACACCACAACAGGAACATAGTAGTTCAATAGCAGCACCAGGGGAGCCACGTGCTTTATGTGCTCGGTTCCTTCGTGACATTACTGATGGAGTTGCTCGTATGAGTGCGTCGCTACTAACTCTCTTTTCTTCTCTTTTCCTCCCCACCTTCTCTTTCACCTTTGTCAGTTTTCCTTGGGTGCACAAACAAAGGATCCCTGTGGTCTGTGTGCCATTAGAAGACTAACGTGGCAGCACAGTAAACCGAAATCTTTCAACCAGAATCACAGAAAACATACAGACACTTATAAAACTGTCTCTGGTCACAGGCATGAGTGGATATTGCCTTGAACACAGCCAAAGCTGTTTTATATTTGTTAGAAGTTAAAACCATAAGCCTATAATTGTGTACTGTACTTTACAACATTTTCTTCCATTTGTTTAGCTTTTTTCGGAGAATAGGCTGAGAATAAAATGCGGTGAAGCCGATTTATCATTTGTTAAATTACTGTTTACTGTGGTAAAATGAAGCAGTGTACAAATTCTGACTATAACTTTGAATATGGATATAAATTTCATATTTAGTTTGTAGTTATATATATTGTAGGGCAACACTTTACAAATATTTTTATATGAATAAATGCAACATGCCTACAGTATTTATTTATTATTTATTAATCCTAGTTCAGGTTAATTTCAGCATTTTTTAATATATTTTTGTAACATTAAAATATATTCAGAATGTTGATTGTTATTTCATGTTAGCTAACACATTCTTAAAGGAGCAATGCACCCAAAAGTGCAAATGATGTCATAATTTACTCCCCCTTAAAGGGTTAGTTCACCCAAAAATTGTCTAAACCCCTATAGATGTATTTGTTCTGCTAAACACAAAGAAATATATTTAGAAGAATGTCAGTAACCAAGCAGATCTCATCCCCCATTGACTCCCATAGTATTTATTTTCCCTACTATGGCAGTGAATGGGGGATGAGATCTGTCTGGTTACAGACATTCTTCCAAATATCTCCCTTTGTGTTTAGCAGAACAAAGTACTTTATACAGATTTGGAACAACCTGAGGTTGAGTAGTTCATGACAGAATTTTCATTTTTGGGTGAACAAAGATTATACATACATTTTGTATTATGGTGGTCAATGATGTCCCAGAACCGAAAACTACTAACATTCTTCCAAATGTATTTTTCTGTGTCCATCGGAACAAAGACATTTAAACAGGTTTTGAAAAACTGAAGGGTGAGTTAATGATGACAGAATTTCAACATTTTTGGGTAAACTGTCCCTTTAAAATCTTTGGGTGTGTGGTCAGCCTTAGAAGTAAAGAAAACGCAGGATTTATTATTCGGCGCTATAGGAAAAAGGTTAGTTCTCTTTTTTAACAGTCACATGTACTACAGTATAGCCAACATTTGATGGACTGGCCATCTATACAGTGCATACCCTGCCCAACATTGGTGGGATAGGCGTAAGCCCTCTCTGACCCTGCGGAGGATAAGCGGGTTCAGAGAGTGGATGGATGGATTTACAATAGCGAGTGACAATAGTGATAAGAATGATAACTTGGTAGAGCTCATAGGTGTCAAAGATGTCAGCGCTCAGGTCTGGAAATATATTTCTAATGAATAATGTATTTGATCAAAGTATGACTGATGAAATATATGAATAGGTAAAGAATAAAAGAGCAATAGAATAGAATAAAGATTTGAACGATCAGAAAGCAAACATGGACAAAGCAAATAACAAGAAAGCTTTATTTAAATTACCTCTTACATCTATCCATCTATCCATCTATCCATCTATCCATCTATCCATCTATCCATCTATCTATCTATCTATCTATCTATCTATCTATCTATCTATCTATCTATCTATCTATCTATCTATCTATCTATCTATCTATCTATCTATCTATATATTTTCAATTAGCTTCATTCTGCCTCCCGTGGTTGCAATGCTAACTAGAAGAGACACAGAAAGCCATGGGGTCCACAGAAAACACTTCACAATCTATTTCCACCAAAGCCCTTTTCTGCTCTGTCTGCTTACACCCCTCTGAGCGGACTGGCTACCCCGCAGAGAGCTGGGGCGAGTCCGCAAATCCGGCCGTCACTTCCAGTCAACAGTCTATGTGGGACTCAAGGCAGGCAGCGGCGCGGCAGACACGCTGGGTTAACACGCGGAGACCAGTTCTCACAGCTGCCTGTGTAATCCAAACCCACACACAGGCCATAAGAGAGACACTCTCAAACATCCATTTTAATTATATAATGAACGAAATGAAAATAGAAAGAAATTGACTAGTATGTACCCTTTCAGAATAAGATTAACCTGCAAAGGAAAATATTACAGAGAAAATTACTGAATTTATTATAAAAAATGTGTCTTCTTTTGTCTACTACAGTAATATCTAAAAATGCATTCATACCTTGGATTAGTTTCTTAAGGAAAAGCTCAAATAAATTCAAATGTATTTTTCCTACCCCATTGGCAGCTAGTTATAAATAAAAACTAAACTATTTTTTCTATCTTCTTTCATATAACAACACTAAATATGTTGAGTCACATTCAATGTCAAGTAAATGTATCTTGATTTTTTTCGATGTTCTAGAAAACAAGACAAAAATATATATCTATGTATAGTATATGCACTCCTTCAAATGTGAGGTATGTGGCCAAAAAAAGTGTTTGGTATTTCCATTCAGTCACTTTAATAGAAGCAGATAAACATCTCTGTGTCTGTTTTATAGAGCTCTGGTTATATGAATTCTCTTGTGTGGGTGAGTCTTAAGTCTTAAACAAACAGAGGTGCTGAGCTGAGTTTGAGCATTATAACAGTCCAGTATGTACAGAAACATACAACAAAAAGACCGAAAAGACATCTCTGGTGATTGGCAGGTGAATCGTTCCTGGGAGAAGTTTACCTTTAATAAGTGCCTCCGTCTTTCTGCAGATCAGTCCTAGCTTTCTGAAGTTAGGCAGAATGACCGATATTGACTTTCAGACATAAACTACTTCGATATATCCGATTGCTGAGTGGGGCCAACTGAGAAAATTGAGGAGATTGAGGATCAACAGTCTTTCCATGGGAATTTGGATGTTTTTGAAGATTAAAAATGTGTGGTCCAGACCTTAAAGCTGGTAGTGCTGAGAGAGAGAGAGAGAGAGAGAGAGAGAGAGAGAGAGAGAAAACGATGCCCTCTGCTGCCAGGATTAGCCTGTGCTATAGTTGCTGTTATACAGATCAGTTAAGTATGATTCATTTTTTTGGAAATTGTAAGCATAACAGCTATTCTAAGAAATCTTATGATTGGCTTTATCATATTCATTATAATTGGATTTGAAAGACTACTAAATGAAAAAAAAGGTATCGTCATCAATAAACTTTATTAAAAAACACATGCTTTGTAAAACGTTTGTCAAAACCATAATAGTCTACCCAGACCTTATGATAAAAAACAACAAAGTGTTTGTTACAATTCTCATTTATTATTTAAATCTTGCCTCATTGTATACCATGCACAATTATTGCAGTGATTTGTTTAACCAACAGCTATAACAAAAATATAATGATACAGATTTGAGAATTTTGGCTTTCGACATCTCCACCATAACATACAGTATTTAAAGTAATTATGGCAATACCCTGTACATTTACATGAATGCATTTCGCAAATCTTCTTACACACATAACACACACCAACATATGAGAGAGAAATCCCTGTCCTCAAGCAAACAAGAGAGGGGCTTTAGCACACGATTACTAAACTAAGCATAATGAATGATATGGATCTGTGGAAATACGTCGACCTGGAGCGTGTGTGTATGTGTCACGAGGACCACGGAAGTCCGCGTAAACCTTCACACAGGCCTCAAAGAACGAAAAGAAAAGCAAAAGAGTGGATGAGAGAGTAGGAGCTCTTCAGCAGACAGGCCCAGCAGGAGATGGACTCACTGTAGTCACATCAATAGTTGGCACCCAACACTGGACCACCTCCTCTGGCTTTGAACGCACGATAAATTAAACAACAAAGAACACAATGACATTCACAGTCTCCAGTGTGTGTTTGCTCCCGTTACCCTCAGCCAGCCATCCATCCCACACACACACACACACACACACACACACACACGTATAGACACAAACACATTTCCTGTGTGACCCGATAGTCACTGTGTCATGAATTATTTTACATGATTAACAAATAACGCATGCAACACTTGATCAATAAACATAATGGCAAACATTCAGGAATAGGATGTTAAAATGTGGTCCAAAGTGAAGTAATCCGCAGTAATTCATGTTTACTCTTGCACAGGATGTGCAAGATAAGAAAAGTAACATTAAAATCATGAGAAAAGAAAAGAATGCATTTAACAAAGAGTGAAATAAAGCTAGAAAGCTTTAAAATGCTGGAATGAAGGGAACAAGACTTGAAGATTGAGAGAGGAAGGGACAGAGAGTAATAGATGGAAATGTTGAGCTCACACAGTCTTTTCTTCAGTTCATTAATCAGACACACACTTGACAGACACGCACACTTTCATTTATCGGAAACATATTAACAAATCATTACTGTAATTGTGTTTTGTAGTAATTTAACTGTCAATGCATAACAGCAGGCACTTATGTGCTGACATACTGTGGCAACCGCTGTCAAATAATAACAAAACCAATAAATTCATTATCCTTAATGTCAACACTGTAAGTCCGGAAGTGCTAAAATTATACATAATATATGACGTATATAAATATAACAGTCCTGTGTCTGTTGAATTTCAACAAAATCAAACCCCAGGGGTTACAAAAAGTCATCTGACAGCAATGTGAAAGACTGACAGCATGACAACACGCATGCAAACTGGAAATCACAATAAAACACATTTGAAACCATTCCTAAATACATGTTAAAAAGTGAATACGAAGGTCTTAGGTCTGAGAAAAAGCATCTTTTCTGTTCTCCTGTTGCGTGAGTGAGACAGGTCATTCATGAGAAAAGGTTTTCAGATGGCGCATCATTCAATATTGTTCACAAAAATACATCTTAATTGTTTGCTAGTATTTGTATTTGTAAATATGTATAATCATGTCTTTGAAATGGTGTTCTCATCAGAAGCACAAGCATTTGGTGGGGTTTGGTTTTGGTAAGCCACTGAGATCTGAAACTCTGAATCACAGACGGTGTTTGTCAGAGCCTGTATAAAATCATACTGCTGTTTACTGAGAGTTTAGTCACGATTAAACTGATCAGCCCCTAAATCCAAAATAGCTGCTAACTGTTTCACAGAGACAACACGGATACACTATTAAACAAACTGAATATCAAACTCATCAACGAAGACATGTCATTTCTTGTGCGTGCATGCATGTGTGTGTTAATACATCACGTTTGTTTATTTATTTGTATTTACGGTTTACTCACTCAACCTGTTAATTATTGGGAAAATAATGAATGACTACTGAGTCTGAGAGTGTGGGGATAAAGGCTACAAAGGTGGACAATATTGCACATTAAATCCATGTCATTTAGACGCAGTGAGAGAATGACACAGTGTCAAATCTGTGTGACAGAATTAGGTGACTGTTGAGAGAAGGGGCCAGCAGGGGTATAGACGCTCAGGGCACATGCACGTACACGCACACGCATACACACACACTCATTGTTTCTTGATCCCACGTGTAAATAGATTTAGATCACATATTTCTTACGTAAATGTAACACTTCAAATCACTGGTCCGTTCATTTATTACAATACTAGAATTTCTATAACAACATGTGTGTTATTCAAACCGGACAACTTAGATAAGTGTTATACAGACATATGTTTATGTAATGTTTAATCAAACACTTTAGACTAGACTAAGGTTCTATTTGTTAACATTATTTAACTACACAAGACAAAGGATTATTTAACATTTGCATTTTTTAGTTGAAAGTATAAACATCTAAGTATTATAAACTGGTATGAACAAACCATTACCAATTGTATTTGTACAAATCTTTACAAAGGTTTATAAAATATATGATATACATTAACATAGATAAGAAAAATGTGTCTATACGTGTTTGGAGAGTTTATTTTCAGCTGTTTATTTTATTTGATGGTGGGACACCATGATGGTGGGATTTGTTTGACCCATATCAAGTTTAAGTAAGTTAATATTATATTGATAAAAGGGATGAAACAATATCAAAATCTAAAGATAATACCTCGGTATACGGTACGGTATTTGTTGCGTTGTTTAAAATGACAGATGATGACGTGGAAGCGTGCCGTAAGCATCCTCTTTTCTTCATTCTTTAATCATAACTGTTGCTTAGAGGTATGAGTTATATTGGATGGGTCAAATCCCTTTTATAAAATAAAATAATTGCACCAAATGGACCTTGAAAGGTAACATCTATTATTTTTGCGAACATTCTCTATGTTAGGCCTGGAAGACCTATCTTTTCATACAGTCATGTGACCACGATAATACTGAGACGATTTTGCTATTGCGATAACACTATATTCGATAATATCGTTCCATCCCTTATTGATAAATATATCATTAAAATATATTGCATTTGGCTATTTATGACAATTTCACATTATTTCTTTCTTGCTTTCTGTATTCTAGCAGAGACTTACGTGTAATATGAGATTTCTCTGACTATTTCTCTCTATAGTGCACAGCAAATAACAAAAGCAATTTCTATTGGGATTTAGAAAGAAAGAGGAAAAACAAGGACAGACTGCCATCAGGTGGAAAGACAGGAAATTACACATTTATTGCTCTTCTGTAACGCAATAATAAATAGGATTTTCCAGTTTAGTTGTTTCAACGTAAATTTTTTATTTGAGTTTGTGAATTTGTTCATTCAGGATGTATTACAGTACATACAATAAATCATGTCGCAGCTTAGCTGTTTCAGTGTAAACTGGAAATACCCTAAAAACTCGAAGCTTCAAACATAAACAGGAATACAATTTATCAAGGTAAATCACACCCTGAATATGATATGTAGTTTTATATAGAACATTTGCATGTATGTATTTTGTGCTTATGTCATTTTTCATGTCCCTATTTGCTATTCTTTCATTGTTTGGCTATCTAATTGTTATATGTTGGGATAATCATTTAGGGGGCATGATATATCAAAATGGGTAGAAACAAAATGTAAAAAGTCAATAAGAGATACAATCTATTAAATCATTTATTGAGACAAGAAACATAATATCATTATTATGTATAAACCAGTGGTGGTTTTCCGATCACTGTATGCTTAGTTGTTTTTTCACTAGGCCCAAAAGTCACGGTTCACATCTGTTACGTACCATACAGGGTTATCCTATCATCCACTAGATCATTTACTTTCTGCATTATGATAATACACTGAAAACTGCACAAACAATAGTTTGTTTATATTTACAGTTATCAACTGCATTACAGAGCACACAAACTTGGATGTTCGATGTTAACGCTTTTATTTTTAGGTGACATGATGCATTGCCTGCTGGGTCTGTTGTGACGCATTACTGCCATTGCTTCAAAAATGTGCTTAATCATTTATATGATGCGATGACACTTGATGCAGGATACGTCTGAAGTCTGGTGCTGATGAGACCGTTATAGTGACCACAACCACTTTGTCACATGACTTCACTTCACAACTTTAGCAGTAACCACTGCTAATTCTGACAATTCAGTTTGGCCAAGCATGGCATCACCCATTCGAAGCAAAGTGTACGTATCCAAAACTCATAAAATCATATTAATTGACAAACTGTAAAACATAAGTTATGAGAGCTCCCTGCTATGAACGATAAAATTCTGATCAAAATCATTCTAAATGCCAGCAGTGCGCAAAGGTGAGTGGTGCCTTCTCCTTTGTGTCAGCATCAAATATTGGAATGAGGGTACCGTTAAAATAGAAATTATAAAAAATAAACGTACTTTTCTATGTGCAAAACATACAGAACATACTTTTTAATAAAGAAATGTAACTGGAATCAAATTGAAGTGTAACTTATATAACCAAATTTGGCCAAAAAGCTCAACAAATTTCATAACACGTGCATTTCTCTTGTCTGTTATTGTTTTGTTGCAGTGTATGTTCTGATATTCGCTTCTTTGCGTTTGGAGTAAAGACTTTTTCACTGTAAATACGCAAAATGCTAACAGACCCCATGTGAAGGCACGGTGATAAAACACTTGGGGCTTACTGAAAAATTTCAGGGCTTCATCCCCTTTAGCCCACCACAAGTGGTGGACCACCATGTCCTCGAGGACCGTAATTAAAGCTTTTTTGGACATTGTTTACCACACGGATCTCCTAGTTTTTGCTCAGATAGACCTTTTTTGCCACTGACTCAATCGACCACTAAAGGAACACGGTCCTCGTGGGGTGCTTGAAGAATTTTTGGACTATGCACTGGCATTTGTCGGGTCTCCCTTCACCGTGTTCCTGAGTCCAGCCGTTTCTGAGTCCTCTGTGTTCCCTGACTCTGCCAAGAGGGCTTCCTCTGAGCTTCCTGAGCTCCCTGCCTCTGCCAAGATGGCCGCCATGGACTTATGTGTTAAAAAACACACTTATTTGTTGGCCAAAAATCATCCTTCTCATATATAGTGTTATGTATGAGCAAGTTTAGTAAACTGCGGTTTTATGAAGAAAAAATACTCAGCATTTTTTTTAAATGATGATTTTGCACATTGCAAGTACCCGTGAACCAGAAGTTGCGATCATATGTAGTATTTTGATGCATATCCAATGTGAGAAATTGTATGCTTTGCTTTTTTACTGCGATTTGATTGAATGTATAAAAACAGCTTCAACATTTTAAAATGAAACTGGCAGCTGACTGACAGTCAAAGGGGAGTAGTTAACATTTGCTCTGCCCAAGCCGTCCAACATATGTCCTTTAAGTTGGATTGTCACCACAAGGCAGAAGTGCATTTTCAGATGTTACCTGAAGATTGTGAGGAGGCACATGAATTTTAAAAAGACAATGACTCACATGGATATGCTATTTACAATAAACGCTGCAATATTTGGTGAGAAAATAGGAACTGTAATTTTTTCACTAGGACTTTTAACAATATTACGTTAAAACACCACATAGACATAAAAACATTAAAAGCTTCACCAAAAGTCAACGCAGGGGGACTTGAATACTTGCAGAAGTTGTTTTTTGAAACAATTACGAATACAGAAGATTACAGTTCTCAATCGATTTGGTGCATTTCTCCAAACTCAGGTAACAGCTCTCAAAACAGTTAACACAGCAAACTAAACACGCTATTATGCTTGCGAAACCGTTAAGTTATCACTGCACAATGAAACACAGCATTTTATTCTAATAATGCATTTATTAAAATTCAATATTAACATCAAAACCAAAAGTGTGTTCTCTGTTGATTTTATAACAAATTCAGCTGAAGATACACAAAGAAATGAATGAAAATACATGTTTTCCATTAAGTTCTTTAATGAGGAGTTCAGCTGTATAACAATAAGTTGTCACCCAACACACACAAAAATATATATATTATGCAAATAAGTACATAGGTAAATAAAAAATAAAGTGATAAGTGTACTGCATTCATTTGAATCAATTATTTTATTGATCATGCCTCTCAATTACATCTGGCAAGAGAATTTCATCAACATCACAGAAAATATTTTCACGAGTCATGCATCGTGGGAAAAAACGCCTTGAATGCTGTATCCATCCTTGACATGCTTGTGCCCCAATATCTCCACAGGCCTCTTCCATCGCTTGAAGACTTACTTTGTTGTAAGGGTTGCGATCATGTACTTTCCATCTCCAAGAGGAGAAGAATTCCTCAATTGGATTCAGGAAAGGAGAATATGGTGGAAGAAACACCATCCTGAATTGTGGGTGATTCTCAAACCACTCTCACACTAGTGCTGAATGGTGGAATTGGACATTGTCCCAAACAACTATAAAATTCCGCACCATTTGCTCCTGATCACCCTGCGGAAAGAGGATTTCATTGAGGAGGTTTAAAAAATGTAGGAGCCTTGCTGTGTTGTATGGTCGCAAGACAGCATTGTGTGCCACAACATCAGTTGTAGAAATTGCTGCACAGAGAGTGATGTTGCCTCCTCGTTGTCCAGGGACATTGACTGTAGCACGATGGCCAATCACATTTCTCCCTCTTCTCCTTTTTTTGTGAAGATTGAAGCCTGCTTCATCAATATACAGGTACTCATAATGAGTTGCACTGCTATCCAACTCCAATATTCTCTAAAGTAAAAAGAACACAAGGTAAAATATGGTAAATTTGTGTTTTACAGTAATGGCATTGATTGCAGTCAATACCACTGTGAAATTGTTGCTGAAGTTTGAGTTTACACTTTGAAGCAGCAGTATACACAGATATGCCTAAATCTTTTCACATATAGTAGCATGGAATAGTTTATGGACACATACTTAAAATTCAGGAAAAATATATCTTTGAGTTGACAGTAAAATTGCAGTAATTGGGTTGCATATACTTGAACAAACTGGAATCGCAACTCCTTCACTCTAACAGTTCCTCTCAAAGGGCACTTTGTATACTTGCTTCATTCGGATAGCATTTCTTCTTAGAACACGGTCAATTGTGGAGAGACTGCATTGGTGGATATTGTGGAACAGTTGATTGTCCTGTGTTATTCTTTGCTGAATTTCTTTGAAGCGGAGGGTGTTGTTCTGGACCACCATGTCAACAATGGCATGCTCTTGTTCAACTGAAAAAAGTCTTGTTCGTCCACCTGAATGTTCTCTAACTTCAATTCTGAAAAAGGTTTGGACAAGCAGGAACATTTACTGTAGAGATCTAGACCAATGTCAATCAAGACTACATGGACTCTTTCATTCTACTCTTACAATGATAGTTACTTACCGGTTTTCCCTCTGAAATGTACGGATAATTGAAGCCACTGTGGATCTGTTTATATTGGGCTGAACTCTCTGGCCAGCTTCTCTCAGTGAGAGACCATGATTTATGACATGGTCAATAAGTGTGGCTCTGATTTCATTTGAAACACGCGTGTACCCTATCCTAATTCTACCTCTCCTCCCTCCTCTTACACCTTGGCCTCCTCTTCCTCTTTGCCCTCCTCTTCCTCTTTGCCCTCCTCTTCCTCCCTGTCCACCTCTTCCTCTTTGCCCTCCTCTTCCTCTTTGCCCTCCTCTTCCTCCCTGTCCACCTCTTCTCATATTTTCTCTTTCTACTACTATACCATTGCCCTCCAATCTATCCATCTCTTCAATCTCTTCTCCTCTTCCTACATCCTCAGCTCTTCTCGCTCTTCCTCCTACATCTTCAGCTCTTCCTCCTACATCTTCAGCTCTTCTTTCTCTTTCTCTATCTCCTCTTCCTCTTCTCCCTCTACCCTGGCCACCACCTCTCACTCTTAAACCTCTTCTGTTTCCACTGCTCATACTTCTTTTTTTGTCTTACTGTATCTCCTCATTTGTCTTCTTTGTTCTTCTTCTCTTCCCCTTTTGTAGTTGTTGTAATTACGTAAGACAGCTGTGTGAACAATTAGGAAATTAGCTTTTTCTGTGTTGAGTGGATAACTAACTCATCAGATACAAATTTGGCGTTAATTAAGACACACGGTGTGCATCTGACTATTTTACAATTCACAGAGTTTTGTTTGTTGTGTTTTGAAAATCGTACAAAAATTCTTGTGATCTTTGTGAAGAAAAATGAAAAAGTTACAAATGTTTTTCCTGATATACTTAAGATTTGGTTGGATGTATGAACTGCTGTGATAAAATGAGAGATGTTTGTGCTCAGTGTTTTGAGAAAATTATGCTTTTGATTTGTGATTTGTATGAAATGAAGGAGAATTTACTATCTGTTTAGGACAATTACAAAGTGTGCTGATCACTGTGTTAACTGTTTTGAGAGCTGTTACCTGAGTTTGGAGAAATGTACCAAGTCGATTGAGAAAAACTGTACTTGGCCAGGTGCCTCCATGTTCAGAAATTGTACTGGTCCTGCATGGTCAAGCTCTTTACATACATGTTTGGCAGCATTTACAGTCATGGACAGCACCTGTCAGGTAACTAAACATACTGTTTAATTGGTCATCTGAGATGTGTTAAGTTCTAGTTTCACCTGACTATCAATTGCTGTAATAAATTTATAAAATGTTCCAAGGGATTCATTTATGGTATTCATGGTATTATGTTCTTGACTAATTTTGACAATTGAACAGACTATTGTCCATGTAATGACTTATACAACGAAATGACGCTGACATGTTTTGGAGCGAACAACCATTAGACTGAGAATCGACAATCAGTTTAGATCAACAAGATCAATTCACTTGGAAATTGTGCTAGGCTACCTGTACTTAATCATTTTCAAATATGTAGTGAGACATTGAGACATGTACTTAGACATTTGCAATTTGATCAAATGAATGAGAAATTCAATTCTGTTGTAAACAATTGCCAAGTTGTTTGGAGGTTTGTCCATGTTGTTTTGAGAATGTAATTTCTGTTTCAAGAAATTAGCCAAACCAATGGAGAAAAACTGTAATATATTTATTGTTACTTACAGTAATATCAAATAATAAAAACATACGGTTTGATTGATATTACAGTCACTGCAGGTTGAAGAGTCCACAAGATGGCACCACTGTCTCACATCCAAGCTAACCTTACAGTAAATGAAGAACACTTTGAAAGTCTTGTACATCATATTTTATGCAAGACAGAAAAGCAATAGCCAAAGTAGATGTTCAATTGTTTCTCAAATCAACTTATTCTTACAGAACACTACCAAAGGTTAACAGCCGACAAACACACTTTGTCACCCACAAAACAATGACCTAAAAAACACCAACAACATGTAGCATTATTCAATATTTTGTTTATACAAGGACACATCTCTGTTGGAGAATTCGTCAATATTTTATGTCGTTTATTTTTTTATTTTGAGTAATTCCAATATAAAAGAAATTGTACACACACCATCCACTGATACAGATACAATAGTACAGTTGTGCTAATCTACTCGGTCTTCTCTATTTTTAAGATTTTATTTAAATATTACTGTAGAAATGTAACAAATTATTAAGTTTTGTATGATGTTATTGTTTTGAACATAAGTTTAACAGTTTTGAAAACAGTATGTAAGCATGTGCAAATTGGCCTGTACGTACAAAGAGTTTTCGCAGCTGTTGTGTCTGAGTGAGAAAAGAATTCATGACATTTGAGAAAAGTAGTCATTGAATTCATTTTGTGCCAAAGCAATGATAACTGATCCTCAGTTTAGCCCACATAGACATCTGTTGTGCTCACTGTGTGAAGAGTTTGGCAAAAGTGACCTAAGTATTGAGAAATGTGTCCTAGCGTCTGTAAAAAACTGTAACTGTAAAACCCTCTTGGAAAAAGCTCATGACAGGACCCTTTAGGCTAACAAAAAAGAGATCATCAACATAAACTAACAGAAAACATGAAATAATCATCTGATAATGATGATAAAATAATAAGTTACATAAATTGATTACTGTAATGTGTTCCTGGTAAAGGTTACATTACCCAACAGTACTGTAACATCTGTGGTTACAGGTGATGTGTGATGCGTGTGGATGAGTTTGTGTTTGTGCATGTGTGGATGAGTTTGTGTGTAGATGAGTTTGTGTGTAGATGAGTTTGTGTGTAGATGAGTTTGTGTGTGGATTAGTTTGTGTGTGGATGAGTTTGTGTTTGTGCATGTGTGGATGAGTTTGTGTGTAGATGAGTTTGTGTGTGGATTAGTTTGTGTGTGGATGAGTTTGTGTTTGTGCATGTGTGGATGAGTGTTTGTGCGTGTGGATGAGTTTGTGTTTGTGCATGTGTGGATGAGTGTGTGTGCGTGTGGATGAGTTTGTGTTTGTGCATGTGTGGATGAGTGTGTGTGCGTGTGGATGAGTGTGTGTGCGTGTGGATGAGTTTGTATTTGTGCATGTGTGGATAAGTTTGTGTGTAGATGAGTTTGTGTGTGGATTAGTTTGTGTGTGGATGAGTTTGTGTTTGTGCATGTGTGGATGAGTGTTTGTGCGTGTGGATGAGTTTGTGTTTGTGCATGTGTGGATGAGTGTGTGTGCGTGTGGATGAGTGTGTGTGCGTGTGGATGAGTTTGTGTTTGTGCATGTGTGGATGAGTTTGTGTTTGTGCATGTGTGGATGAGTGTGTGTGCGTGTGGATGAGTTTGTGTTTGTGCATGTGTGGATGAGTGTGTGTGCGTGTGGATGAGTTTGTGTTTTTGCATGTGTGGATGAGTTTGTGTTTGTGCATGTGTGGATGAGTTTGTGTTTGTGGCGTGCATGTGCGGATGAGTTTGTGTTTGTGCATGTGCGGATGAGTTTGTGCATGTGCGGATGAGTTTGTGTGGATGAGTTTGTGTTTGTGCATGTGCGGATGAGTTTGTGCATGTGCGGATGAGTTTGTGTTTGTGCATGTGTGGATGAGTTTGTGTTTGTGCATGTGTGGATGAGTGTGTGTGCGTGTGGATGAGTTTGTGTTTGTGCATGTGTGGATGAGTGTGTGTGCGTGCGGATGAGTTTGTGTGGATGAGTTTGTGTGGATGAGTTTGTGTTTGTGCATGTGCGGATGAGTTTGTGTTTGTGCATGTGTGGATGAGTGTGTGTGCGTGTGGATGAGTGTGTGTGCGTGTGGATGAGTTTGTGTTTGTGCATGTGCGGATGAGTTTGTGTTTGTGCATGTGCGGATGAGTTTGTGTTTGTGCATGTGTGGATGAGTTTGTGTTTGTGCATGTGTGGATGAGTGTGTGTGCGTGTGGATGAGTTTGTGTTTGTGCATGTGTGGATGAGTGTGTGTGCGTGTGGATGAGTGTGTGTGCGTGTGGATGAGTTTGTATTTGTGCATGTGTGGATAAGTTTGTGTGTAGATGAGTTTGTGTGTGGATTAGTTTGTGTGTGGATGAGTTTGTGTTTGTGCATGTGTGGATGAGTGTTTGTGCGTGTGGATGAGTTTGTGTTTGTGCATGTGTGGATGAGTGTGTGTGCGTGTGGATGAGTGTGTGTGCGTGTGGATGAGTTTGTGTTTGTGCATGTGTGGATGAGTTTGTGTTTGTGCATGTGTGGATGAGTGTGTGTGCGTGTGGATGAGTTTGTGTTTGTGCATGTGTGGATGAGTTTGTGTTTGTGCATGTGTGGATGAGTGTGTGTGCGTGTGGATGAGTTTGTGTTTTTGCATGTGTGGATGAGTTTGTGTTTGTGTGTGTGCGTGTGGATGAGTGTGTGTGCGTGTGGATGAGTTTGTGTTTGTGCATGTGTGGATGAGTGTGTGTGCGTGTGGATGAGTTTGTGTTTTTGCATGTGTGGATGAGTTTGTGTTTGTGCATGTGCGGATGAGTTTGTGTTTGTGGCGTGCATGTGCGGATGAGTTTGTGTTTGTGCATGTGCGGATGAGTTTGTGTGGATGAGTTTGTGTTTGTGCATGTGCGGATGAGTTTGTGCATGTGCGGATGAGTTTGTGTTTGTGCATGTGTGGATGAGTTTGTGTTTGTGCATGTGTGGATGAGTGTGTGTGCGTGTGGATGAGTTTGTGTTTGTGCATGTGTGGATGAGTGTGTGTGCGTGCGGATGAGTTTGTGTGGATGAGTTTGTGTGGATGAGTTTGTGTTTGTGCATGTGCGGATGAGTTTGTGTTTGTGCATGTGTGGATGAGTGTGTGTGCGTGTGGATGAGTGTGTGTGCGTGTGGATGAGTTTGTGTTTGTGCATGTGCGGATGAGTTTGTGTTTGTGTATGTGCGGATGAGTTTGTGTTTGTGCATGTGTGGATGAGTTTGTGTTTGTGCATGTGTGGATGAGTGTGTGTGCGTGTGGATGAGTTTGTGTTTGTGCATGTGTGGATGAGTGTGTGTGCGTGTGGATGAGTTTGTGTTTGTGCATGTGCGGATGAGTTTGTGTTTGTGCATGTGCGGATGAGTTTGTGTGGATGAGTTTGTGTGGATGAGTTTGTGTTTGTGCATGTGCGGATGAGTTTGTGTTTGTGCATGTGTGGATGAGTGTGTGTGCGTGTGGATGAGTGTGTGTGCGTGTGGATGAGTGTGTGTGCGTGTGGATGAGTTTGTGTTTGTGCATGTGCGGATGAGTTTGTGTTTGTGCATGTGTGGATGAGTTTGTGTTTGTGCATGTGCGGATGAGTTTGTGTTTGTGCATGTGCGGATGAGTTTGTGTTTGTGCATGTGTGGATGAGTTTGTGTTTGCGGATGAGTTTGTGTTTGTGCATGTGCGGATGAGTTTGTGTTTGTGCATGTGCGGATGAGTTTGTGTGGATGAGCTTGTGTGGATGAGTTTGTGTTTGTGCATGTGCGGATGAGTTTTTGTTTGTGCATGTGCGGATGAGTTTGTGTTTGTGCATGTGTGGATGAGTTTGTGTTTGTGGATGAGTTTGTGTTTGTGCATGTGCGGAGGAGTTTGTGTTTGTGCATGTGCGGATGAGTTTGTGTTTGTGCATGTGTGGATGAGTTTGTGTTTGTGGATGAGTTTGTGTTTGTGCATGTGCGGAGGAGTTTGTGTTTGTGCATGTGCGGATGAGTTTGTGTTTGTGCATGTGCGGATGAGTTTGTGTTTGTGGATGAGTTTGTGTTTGTGCATGTGCGGATGAGTCTGTGTTTGTGCATGTGTGGATGAGTTTGTGTTTGTGGATGAGTCTGTGTTTGTGCATGTGTGGATGAGTTTGTGTTTGTGCATGTGCGGATGAGTTTGTGTTTGTGCATGTGTGGATGAGTTTGTGTTTGTGCATGTGCGGATGAGTTTGTGTTTGTGCATGTGCGGATGAGTTTGTGTTTGTGCATGTGTGGATGAGTTTGTGTTTGTGCATGTGCGGATGAGTTTGTGTTTGTGCATGTGCGGATGAGTTTGTGTTTGTGCATGTGTGGATGAGTTTGTGTTTGTGGATGAGTTTGTGTGTTTGTGCATGTGCGGATGAGTTTGTGTTTGTGCATGTGTGGATGAGTTTGTGTTTGTGGATGAGTTTGTGTGTTTGTGCATGTGCGGATGAGTTTGTGTTTGTGCATGTGTGGATGAGTTTGTGTTTGTGGATGAGTTTGTGTTTGTGGATGAGTTTGTGTGCGTGTGGATGAGTTTGTGTGTGGATGAGTTTGTGTTTGTGGATGAGTTTGTGCATGTGCGGATGAGTTTGTGTTTGTGCATGTGTGGATGAGTTTGTGTTTGTGGATGAGTTTGTGTTTGTGCATGTGCGGATGAGTTTGTGTTTGTGCATGTGTGGATGAGTGTGTGTGCGTGTGGATGAGTTTGTGTTTGTGCATGTGCGGATGAGTTTGTGTTTGTGCATGTGCGGATGAGTTTGTGTTTGTGGATGAGTTTGTGTTTGTGCATGTGTGGATGAGTGTGTGTGCGTGTGGATGAGTTTGTGTTTGTGCATGTGCGGATGAGTTTGTGTTTGTGCATGTGCGGATGAGTTTGTGTTTGTGGATGAGTTTGTGTTTGTGCATGTGCGGATGAGTTTGTGTTTGTGCATGTGCGGATGAGTTTGTGTGGATGAGCTTGTGTGGATGAGTTTGTGTTTGTGCATGTGCGGATGAGTTTGTGTTTGTGCATGTGCGGATGAGTTTGTGTTTGTGCATGTGTGGATGAGTTTGTGTTTGTGGATGAGTTTGTGTTTGTGCATGTGCGGATGAGTTTGTGTTTGTGCATGTGCGGATGAGTTTGTGTGGATGAGTTTGTGTGGATGAGTTTGTGTTTGTGCATGTGCGGATGAGTTTGTGTTTGTGCATGTGCGGATGAGTTTGTGTTTGTGGATGAGTCTGTGTTTGTGCATGTGTGGATGAGTTTGTGTTTGTGCATGTGCGGATGAGTTTGTGTTTGTGCATGTGTGGATGAGTTTGTGTTTGTGCATGTGCGGATGAGTTTGTGTTTGTGCATGTGCGGATGAGTTTGTGTTTGTGCATGTGTGGATGAGTTTGTGTTTGTGGATGAGTTTGTGTGTTTGTGCATGTGCGGATGAGTTTGTGTTTGTGCATGTGTGGATGAGTTTGTGTTTGTGGATGAGTTTGTGTGTTTGTGCATGTGCGGATGAGTTTGTGTTTGTGCATGTGTGGATGAGTTTGTGTTTGTGGATGAGTTTGTGTGTTTGTGCATGTGCGGATGAGTTTGTGTTTGTGCATGTGTGGATGAGTTTGTGTTTGTGGATGAGTTTGTGTGTTTGTGCATGTGCGGATGAGTTTGTGTTTGTGCATGTGTGGATGAGTGTGTGTGCGTGTGGATGAGTGTTTGTGCATGTGCGGATGAGTTTGTGTTTGTGCATGTGCGGATGAGTTTGTGTTTGTGCATGTGCGGATGAGTTTGTGTTTGTGCATGTGCGGATGAGTTTGTGTTTGTGGATGAGTTTGTGTTTGTGCATGTGCGGATGAGTTTGTGTTTGTGCATGTGCGGATGAGTTTGTGTGGATGAGCTTGTGTGGATGAGTTTGTGTTTGTGCATGTGCGGATGAGTTTGTGTTTGTGCATGTGCGGATGAGTTTGTGTTTGTGCATGTGTGGATGAGTTTGTGTTTGTGGATGAGTTTGTGTTTGTGCATGTGCGGATGAGTTTGTGTTTGTGCATGTGCGGATGAGTTTGTGTGGATGAGTTTGTGTGGATGAGTTTGTGTTTGTGCATGTGCGGATGAGTTTGTGTTTGTGCATGTGCGGATGAGTTTGTGTTTGTGGATGAGTTTGTGTTTGTGGATGAGTTTGTGTGCGTGTGGATGAGTTTGTGTGTGGATGAGTTTGTGTGGTGCATTTGTGGATGAGTTTGTGTGCGTGAGGATGTGTTTGTGCATGTGCAGATGAGTTTGTGTGCGTGTGGATGAGTTTGTGTGCGTGTGGATGAGTTTGTGTGTGTGCGGATGAGTTTGTGTGTTTGTTTGTGCGTGTATGTGTGTGTGTGTGCACAGATAAGTTTCTGTGTGTGCGGATGAGTCTGTGTGCATGTGTGGATGAGTTTGTGTGTGCATGTGTGTGTGTGTGTGAGTGTTTGTGCGGATGAGTCTGTGTGTTTGTTTGTGTGCGTGTATGTGTGTGTGTGTGCACGGATAAGTTTCTGTGTGTGCGGATGAGTTTGTGTGCATGTGTGGATGAGTTTGTGTGTGCGTGTGTGTGTGTGTGCGGATGAGTTTGTGTGTTTGTTTGTGTGCGTGTATGTGTGTGTGTGTGCACGGATAAGTTTCTGTGTGTGCGGATGAGTTTGTGTGCATGTGTGGATGAGTTTGTGTGTGCGTGTGTGTGTGTGTGCGGATGAGTTTGTGTGTTTGTTTGTGTGCGTGTATGTGTGTGTGTGTGTGTGTGCACGGATAAGTTTCTGTGTGTGCGGATGAGTTTGTGTGCATGTGTGGATGAATTTGTGTGTGTGTGGATGAGTTTGTGTGTGCGCGTGTGTATGTGTGAGTGTGTGTGCGGATGAGTTTGTGTGTTTGTTTGTGTGCATGTATGTGTGTGTGTGTGTGTGTGTGTGTGTGTGCACAGATGAGTTTGTGTGTGAGTAGGCTGAGGGACGCAGGTGCACACACCCATCTGTACACTCTGTAGTTAAGGGGGCAGCTGCTGTGAATCAAATATCCCTCATGTCTGTGCGGTCTAACTCAGACTAATCACATGTACGTCAGAGCGACCACACAGAGGTGCTCTCACAAGGGACAGGATGAAAGGAGGAGAAAGAGAACATAATATAAGAGGATTAAGAAAGTGCTAACAATTTATAATGAGCTGTCTTTAATGGATAAATGCCGAACCTATTTTGTCTTCGCTGCTCACGCTCAATTAAAGTGGAAGATAAAAAAAATAAATGATACATACAAAAACTGAAAATGCACAGATAAAGCAAAATGTCTTCTGTTTTTTTTAAGAATTGGAGTATGTCAGAGAGGAAATATTATCATATTATTATAGAGGATGCACCCATTTATCTTGAAAAATGAAGTATTGTGCAATACAACATTACCAAACTATACCGAAAATATGATTTATAAACGTTCTTTTAGTTTATCATGTATTACACAGACAGCTATATAGGTTCTAGCATAGCACTTCCCGAATCAACCATGAGCGTGCAGCAACGGACGACACAAGGCTGATTGTTGAGATGCTTTATGATCCTTCCAATACGTAATTCGAGGGCATCCCATCGAAGAAAAAAGCATATGTAGCCTAATGTCAATTTGTATAACCCGGAAAAATAAGATAATTTGGGGCCAGTGTTTGCGTATGATGAAACCATCCATAAATGAATCCCATTTTGGGTTGATATTTGATGTATAGAACGTTTCAGAGGGTTGTTCTATTTTCCTTTATTTATCAGTAAAAAATGTAAAGTTTAGACATAGGCTTCTGGACTCAAGTCTTTATTGATAATTCTCTGTGCGGAAAGGCTTAACTCTAATTGGCAGATAATATATTTGTGCTATAAGAGAAGGTTGTCAATGGTGCACTGCTCACTGTGACACGTTTTACTTTATATATAAAGTCTTATTGGTCTTTAAAAAACCAATCACCCATCATGCACACAGAAAAATACGCCATGTACCATGAGCATGTAAATACACAAATAAAGCATGTAGATCACTGAAATAAAGTTGTTTAGTGTGCTCTTCTCTGTTCTCTTCACTTATCTTCAAAACACAGACAGTATAGTATACAATGTACATCAACAGCATATTATGAATAATTCCTAATGAGCCATGGCAGCGTCCACTATCCCACCATATGGCTTGAAGAAACAACACATTTCCTTGGCATACTTATGTGTGTGCAGCTTGTCATGCCGTTCAGAGAAAGATATATTAACATGCACTTAAGGGTGTCATCCGTACCAGATTGTGCTTGTAGTAACAACAACTCAAAAACGTGTTTACTACCCAATAACCTGCCACAGGAACAGATGTTCTGTATTACATTAACCAACTTAATAAGTATTGCATATACAGTACAACCTGGTCTAACAAAAAGCTTGCAAAACGCCCAGAATATACCTAATGTATGCGCACAAACCACGAACTATAGCGGTGCTAAAACATCAATATATTTCTTTGTATTTTCACGCAATTTTCCATATACAAAATATTGCTTAGTAGGTCAATGAATGTTCTACGCGAAACGATCCGAGTTCATTTTTCGGAGTTTGGGGGGTAAGTGTCCATCCATACGGCCTCCTCCTCCAGCCAGTCTCTGTAGTTTCGGTGGGAGGTCCGCAACCGACTTGCTTATTGCCTCAGTGGCCATTTTACTTATCTGAGTAACCTGTCTCTCCTCCGAGACTCCAGGCACAGAACTGATGCGCTGAAGCTTAATGGGAAGCTCACCAAGGCTATAAGTCATCTCCGATGTGGTCGAGCTCATCCTCAGGAGCTTTCTGGGCAGCCCGTCTCTGCCTGTCATCTTCTGCAACTTAGTTGGTAATTTGGTTGTGCTCTCTGGATCTTCAAGCAGTTCCATGCAGTCCAGGGAGCTGTATCTCTCCCCACTATTGCACACAGATGGGGCCATGAGCGGAGAGGACATGAGCAGGGCCTCATCTTGCTCCTTTGCGCTGTAGGGAGTAGTGGGAACTTCGAAGGTAGCGTGAAACTGAGAATAATCCACTTTAAAGAAGCCCTCTTCTAGAGATATAACTGGAAAGAAACGGTGGCCCCAAAGCACCTCATCCTCCGTGTAAGATGTCCGTGCTTGACAAGTCATGCCTGTCAGAGAAGATGACGTGAAACAAAATGTGGTGAGTGTTTATTCGATCAGACAATGAAAGCATTGCACTTCTGCACTCTAAATCTGAATTACCAATGGTAGAAATGATCAATCGGTAACACCATTCATCATTCCGGTCCTAGCGAGGACTTTTCGAGTGTTCATTAGCAACTTTTTTCACCATCGTATCATCTACAGTAACCTGTATGCACTCCCTATTGCATTGTTGTCAATATGTCCTCCAAAAGATTTGACACTGGACATTTATGCTATTCCCTGTCCTGACTGAAAGTGCTGACTGGCAAATGTTTCAATATTTTCCTAAAATTAGATTCAGAGCAATTTGAAAATGAAACAGAAATGTTTGATGAGATCATTAACTTGTTAAAATGGTTCAAAACACATGTAATTTTCACAATATTTAATTCAATGTTTCCAAAATCAATTTTGCCTAGGGCCTGCAAGTGTTTAGAAAAGGCCCCGTAAAAGGGTCACATTTTGAAATCTCAGTTAAATTTGAGCCGTCCTTCTTTTTCTTAGCGGGAAACTTAAGAACACGCAGAACACATAGAGCGTTGGATGAAGTGGATGAATCTATTAAACCAAATGTGTCACATTGTTTGCCAGTAATGATAAATGCGAACCTGTGCGACATGTCGTCAGACACAGCAACATGCGCGCCACCTGTTAGACACAGAGACGTGGGCTTGCAGAAATATACATTTGAAGAACAGAAGGAAGAAAACATGTTGATGGGCGTGTGGTTCACTGTTTCACAACACACATACATGTGACACAACATGAGAAAACACGAGTTTTGTCTCAAATCAGTTTGTATTATACATAAGAGAGCACTGCAGATGTTCTTTCTAGATCATCTTCGGAAATGCTCTGAGTGCACTGTAAACGCAAATCTCTCTGCACTTTAGTTTGACATTGGTCCATTATTCTAGTAGTTGCGTAGGCTACATTGACATTGGGACAAGATTAAATTGACAGAAATGCTCGTCTCTTCTTTGTTTGTCTATTCTTTAGTCTCTGTGTGTATATTGGAAAGATATCTGCTTATGATATTAATAATAATTTCAATTGTAATATTAAAATATTTGTATTAATATTAATTTTCTAAATAGTATATGATGAGATAAACGTTAAGTATTAAATAGCTACTTGAGTATTTTTTTCATTGCATACTTTTTTACTTTTAAGTCATTTTGTAAAAAGTGACTTTTACTTTTACAGTTTCTCTACTTTTACTTGAGCAAAGACTCTACCCACCTTTGTTAAACATCATCTAAAGAACATTTTGTGAAAATGTAATCTATATTTGTAAAAAGTGGTATCAATATTAAATTTGTAAAAAGTGGTATCTATTTTATTGACTGTTAAAGGCCATAAAATCATTTAATCAAAAACCAAATGAGTCAAACTTCGATGCTTGATATCTGAGAATTGGATTATGATTTTAGCGTGGTTTTTACAGACTAGGTCACAGAAAATAAGAAATGCTGCACTGTAAAAAAACTGAATTTTACAATTTTATAATGTAAAACCTGTAATTTTACAGTTGTTCGTGTATTTTTTTATACGGTAAAGAAATCAGGAAAATATTAGTTTTTTACAGTTTATTTTTCAAAACATGGTCGAAAACGTTAAAAAAAGCACATTTACAAGAAAAATGGGAAAAACATATAATTCTACAGGAAAAACTGTTGTTTCACAGTTCATTTCTGGTGCCTCAGCTTTACAGGGCTATTGTTCATTAATATTCTATGTCAACTAATGCATTAACTGATGTTAACAAATGCAACCTTTTTGTGGTATTAGTGTTACCAATGGTTTTTTTACCTAAACATTTTCCACTGTTACCCATTTAAGTGTTGAATCCCTGTGCTGTATAAAAATGGACAATGTCTGTTCCAAAAAACATCCACACTCTATAGAGGCTTATATAGAGTCAAAATGATTCTCAAAAGAACAGAAAAGCTCCTGTTATCAGAGATGCACAGGCTGTCTTCAGTAAGCTCACTTGTATAGTAGTCTTCTTATTTTCATAAAATAAAAAATTGCTTTCTAAAGGAACAAACCTTAAATCAACAAAAATCATTTATGCTTTCATGGCAGTTTCTGATAAATATTTCAAAGGAGAATGTGCTGTCTATGCATTTGCTCAAGAGAAAACCTATTTTATTCGTTTTTATTATATTTATGTGTGATTCTGTTAGCTCTTCTGAGATGTACTTTTGCTTATCAAAAGTCACCATGAGCCTGCTAAAAGTTACTTAAAAGTGAACGTCGGCCAACATTCCTAAATTCTTTAAAATATCTTCTTTTGTATTCAACAGAACAAAAAATACAATAATTGTTTCTACTATGGTGGTCATTGATGTCCCTGAAATGTCAGTTATGTGATACGCGAGACTACTTAACACACAATCGACATTATACATACATACCGTACAGGGTGTGAATGTAAGTGTGTTTCTATTAGATAATATATAATAACATTTTCCAGGCCATAAAAGAATCATAGGCAGATTTTACAGTAAGTGCTCACTACAACTTTCATGTCTGTAATACCCCGCGAGCCCACCCTGAACTCTATACGGAAGAAATCATTAAAACAACATGAGAACATCAGCTGCACTGCTGAGACAATTATTTCCATCTCTCTCCCCCATCATTCTCCCTCTTTTTTGACAGGTCTTTGGATCTGATCATTTTTCCTCACCAAATATTGTAGGGTTCACATACTGTAGGTTTGTGTGCCATCGTACACTCTTCAGCTCAACCGCGGCAACTCCCTAAAGACATCATTACTATGTTTTCTTTCACCCGAGAGCAAAAAACACACTTGCACAAAATTCTGCAATGCTCAGTTTTCTGAATTATTGTCATGTCATGTTTGCTCTTCAAAAAAATGATTCAAATACTAAGCCGTTGTTTGTATAAAATAACATTTGCTTATTTTGCTGTCTCTGTACATGTACTCTCCATTCTGATAACTGGCTGCCTTACCCAAACCACTTCAGACCAATTCAAGGTACTGACTTATACAAGCTTAGGGCTGATATAAGAGGATTTCTTTCCAGTATGGCGGTAGAAGGTATTTTGTACATTTACATGTTTAAAGAACACAATATGATGCTGTACCATTTTGGGTCAATTATTGCACCCTTGTATGTTTTTACCCCTAATATTTAACTGGTACACAAAAGTTCCTCAAAGTACAAAGTAGTTCCTTAGTGTACCCAAAAAAATTTTTTTAACGTGTTGTATACCCGTTTATAAACAAAAATAGAACCTTTAAAATTACCTTATTTTTTGTGGGTGTTTCTTATTTATTGTCATTTTGCATAAAAGCAACTGCAGAATGCATTTCTGAATCCGAGGGCTGTTTTTGTATTACTTATTAACATTACACATTTCCAAAGAGAATAAAAACAAACGTGAACTAAAAGTGTAATTCAAAATGTTCATATTTCATCAAGTTAGACTGAAAACCGTATTCTGCAAACTGTATAGTTTCTGCAAATGCTCACCGGCAACTACATTGCTCTTCACCTCTTGACTTCTACATAGTTGTTCTAGTTTGTGTGGCTTTATTTTAAGACCTCAGACGGCTCGAGAGATTCTGCGTCCACAGACAAAATATATTTGAAATCAGCTTGACAGGCACACAAATCGTAACTTTTAAGATTTTGTTGATGTGTCAGTAGTGTTCAGGAATATTTTGTTGAAATGAAAGCTCTCAAAATAAACTCTACGTGGCCTAAATAAAAGTTCTCAAGGAGTGATACGGTGTGTAATGCCATTTTACGCAACACATAGATTTCAATGGCAGGTAAGCAGAATTTGACTTTTTAAATGTTTCATATTGATGAGATGAGGATGTATGCTGATATTACCAAAGACCAAACACTCGAATGAATGTTCGGATGAACATAACTGATATGTTGACACAAGTAATTTCAGACATTAAGCCACACATTCAGATATTCTTGAGGATTTTAGTTCATTAGAAACATTTCAGTCATGCAAAAATATTAAAATTGTCACAACATGTACAAATGTGTACATACAGTATGCATAGACTATAAAAATAATTATTTTAAAATACATTTTGCAATACAGATCCAAATCCGCAGTCTTTCCAAACACAATAAAGATGGTACATGATTGAGATGTAATGACTCACTGTGAGCCAGTTGATGTTAAATAAATCGCAATATGTGTTTTGAACAGCCGCTGTGTTTATTGCAAACTTGTTAAACGTGGATATGCTGATATTTCTTAAAATGTGTAAAATATCCTAGTTAGAAAAAGTACAGACGAAGTCTTAGTTTGATATTATTAAAAATACTATTATTCATTTGTTTTCAATAAAGGGCATTTTTATTTATCAAAGAAATGCGCAGCATTCGAGAAATATTAAAAGGTCACTTGTTATTTTCGAATTAGTGTTAACTCATTTTTTAAAAATCTTGAAAATTATATTGTGAGATCCCCTAGTACTTGGTACTGTATCCTTGTCCATAGATGCATATTCCCTTCATGAGCAAGGCTGAAGTCCATATTTCTGCAATGCTCGTAACTCTCACAATTAAATGCTTGCTACACAGAATCTATTTTAATGGGTCGGTAGATGATGGTCACACCAAACGCCCACAGCCAGAGTCTAGCGTTGACAACACAACAGGGAAAATCCATGCAACACTTTCAAATTCTTACTCTTGGTTGGACTTCTTAGAAAATATGCCACAATCTGGTTAACTTTTACAAAACGTTAACATAATTTGTCTAGTTGTACCAGCTTGTTGTCAATCTGCTAGAGGATAACTGGTCGGTTGAGCCCAGTTTCTCTCAAGGTGTTTTACTTCAATTCTACAACACTGGAGTTTTCGTGCTTTGCCACTGTCGCCTATGGCTTGCTCACTGTGAGACTAATGATATGTTATGAAACACATTCGTTCTAGGGAACGCTTTGATAACAATCCTATAGACACGCAATTCTTTCACAGCTGTAATGTAAAATTTACATTTGAGGGTATTGTCGATCTATTCTATTACTGTTGACATTGTTCTTTGACAAACTGTATTAGTTAAGGATTCAATAACCATTTCAGTTTTGCATTTTACGAGTTACTGAAATTTCATTCAGGGGGACATTATCAAAGATATTAATATTAACAATATGCGCCATTGCCCTTGCAAAGAATGGGGAGGAATGCTTCACTCTAGCAAAGGAAGTCCCGCCTTCCGGTGAAACGAGCCAATCGTCAATCAATATTGACTGACGATTCTCTGCGGCGGGGCTCTCGCGAGGCGCTTGCCAGCCTATGCGCATGCACGGTAGATTAATTATCTTCACATATTGTGTATCTTCATGCGTGCATGCAGTTTTCCCCACATCAACTCATCCAAGACTGCAGAAAGTGTAGAACTCTTGACACTTCATCCACGAGCGGTCAGCAAAGACAACAGCAGCCAAGCCACAAAATGTCACTGTGACCTCTTTTGCTCCTCTGTGTAACCCCTGTCCTCTCCCTCTGCTCAGTATTGTCAGTCTTTAAAAAAAGTGCTTTACACACACTTTTTATGCTTTTAAAATAACGTGTTCAAAGGCAGCAAATAAACACAAATGGAAGGAGGGATTTAAAGTGGGTTGCCATAGAAACAATATAACCGCCACCAGAAGAATGGACCGTCTTGGGATTTATTACAGCTTATGGGTTATTAAAGATATATTATATTTGTATTCACTTCCGTTACACTGGTTCACGGATGTAACGCGCTTTTAAATGTTTACCAACCACAAGAAGCACAAATCAAGCGAAAAAAGGGCTGAAACATCAGATTTGCCAGATTTACTGTACGGAAATTGCAAAGTATTCTGTTATTTCCATAATTGTATATTCATGCAAATGTAGACACCTCAACAGCTTCAAAGGTCAAAAGTTATAGAGACATGAATTTTAATAGGATCCTGAGCGACTTATCAAGAAACACATCAGCCACTTCCCAAAGTTTTCCTCAAGTGAAAGATATTCATTATGTCCATTAGAGATTCTAAATGAGCTCTAAACGGTTTTAACATTTTGGTTCTGTGGCATTCTGTGCTCTAGAAGCCATTTATAGACTGTGTTACGATAGTAAATGGTAGGGATGTGCCCGAACGTGTTATTCGGAAAGGCATAGATAACTCACACACGTCCGATGACATGAGACAAAGTCATGTACCAAAAGAGAAGATAGAAGGGGTATATTTGTTTTTTATGTGCTGTTTCAAGCTGACGGAATAACTGTGAGGTGGATTGTTTGTTATAATTAATATAAAAAAGATTTACAATCATTTACTTACGTATGTAAAGTTTTCATGCAATTGGGCTTCAAATATAAGAAGGATAAGCCCCACAAAAAATATAACAGTATCACATATATTCAAGCTATCTTATGCTTTGCAACAGCTTGCAGGATATGTTCAAAAATGTAATTTACATCTGCGTGAATTCTTCTGGGTGAGTTCATGAGAAAATTGTGTCTCATCACTTCATCATTCAGTTTGTTTGAATTGGAGAATCCCGCTGTGAAAAGCAACAAGTCGTCCAACTAATATGACCACATTGGTCAGTCTGGAGAAAGCTGTATGATTCTTTACGAATAGAATTGATTTGGATATTAAGTTCAGCGAAAGATAATAGATATTACAGTTACAATATGTACCACTGAAATAAAGATGAAATGCTTTTAAGTGTGAGTCCCAGCAATGTAACACGCTGAAATCAGATTACTGCTACGCTGTGCTACCAATCAATAAAACACGATCAATCATGTGCACTTCAAGACCAATGAGATGCCGGTGCCGTTTATATATAGAAGCACATGTAAACAAGTTCAAGGAAACATATGTCGTGCAGTTAAGGTGTTATCCAATGCATGCTTGACAAAGAAGAGGGGATAACTTACCGGTTGTTTCGACTATACCCTCCAATATCACAACTATTTCAAACTGATCGGTCTGCATGGATCTCTGCGAGAGCTCATAGAAAGGGCTCTTGGTGTCGATCACATGACAGATCGTGAGTGGTGACACCAGAAAGAGTTGATCGGCTCCGGTGCTGAAGCCCACGTCCAGCTCCAGCTGATCCAGCGGGAGGAACTCGCCCTCGGGCGTCTGTCGGGACTGCGGGAGTGAAAAGATGAGATGTGCTTTACACACTGTACAGTAAATAATGCACGAGGATGGACACTCGACCATAAATAATCAATGCTGTTTTTACAGAAATGCAGGTCTGGCCAGTTCCTCTTTCCTTATGAATTAACGCTTTAAAAATGTATTATTAATTTTTATGAGACTTATTATTTCATAGGGATTCAAATGTTCAGGCCTAGGTAGCAGAGAAGTCCTGAATTAGAATATGGCATCAGTTATTGTAATCTAACTTCTATATAGATAAACATAAAACATTTTTTAAATATCAATGTGAGATGATCACTGGCTGAAATGAACAACAGAGGGCAGAATAACACCTCACAGTGTCTATGTTACACACTACAATATCATTATTTAGAACACTGACAAAGTGTTGTCTTTCAAGGCAGCAAAATAATTGCATGTCAAGGATACGTTATGAAACACATGAACTATTTTAAAGCTTAATACAGTTTCTCCATTCCCATCTGCGGTGGGCTCTTAATGTTTGCTTTTCTTCATTATTCGGTCAAGTTCATCCATTTTAAATCATTTTCATGTGGTTTTGTAATGAAAGAAACATGCTTGCATTATATTTTATTTTATACTCATGTTTAATAATATTTTTTCTACAAAAAATTATATTTAGGCATACTTTTAAATTGAAAGGATGTTATAATCCTGAGAAACATTTCTGTTAAGGGACACTATACTTTTGAACAAAAAGAACTACAAAACAAATTGCATATTTGTTACACTTATTTACACACTACACTCTTAAAAAAGATGTTTCAAAAGGTCTTTTGGTTCCATTAAGAATTTGAATTATTATATTAGAATATAAAAAAGTAAGAAAGAGATGTTTTTTTACCTTTGACTTGATGTTTTTTTTTTGTGGAACCATAAATGGTTCTTCTATGGCATCGCTGTGGAGAACCTTTAAAGCACCTTTATTTTCAAGAGTGTAAAATGAGACCAAAGCGAGTAGCGAGGCACTTACCTTGAGTAATTTACAGCGGATCTGAGCTGAAACCATGTGGCTGTTGCGCAGATTTCCAACCCTGAACATGAGCGTGAGTTTGCCATCCCTCATGGAGATGGCTGCATTTTCACTGAACATTAATGTCTCTGCTCTCTTCTTGGGCTGGGACATCTTAATAAACATGCAGCCTATTAAAAAAGCATCCACTATGGAGCCCAGGATGGACTGAAATAGGAAGAGAATGATCCCCTCTGGACATTTATCAGTGATGTATCTGTAGCCATATCCTATGGTGGCCTCTGTCTCGATAAAGAAGAGAAACGCTGATGGAAAGTTATGTACGTTGGCCACACACGGTGTGTATTTCTCATCATGGGTTCGATTTAAATCCCCTCTGATGTATGCGATGACCCACCACATTGAGGCCATGAATAACCAAGCCACTGTGTATGTGAGAATGAATATGAAAAGGTTCCAACGCCATTTGAGGTCTACTAAAGTAGTGAACAAGTCTGATAGATATCTGCTTGTCTCTCCACCCAGGTTTCCATGCTGCACATTACAGCGTCCGTTCTTGTCAACGAAACGCTGCCGTTTCTTCCGTCTATCCTTCTGATGGCTGGACCTCGTGGTAGTCACCACCTGATAGTCACTTCCAAATTTCTTCCGAAGGGCAGACATTTTAGCCTGCACAGACAGCAGGAAAAACAAAGGGATTTCTGATATTTTAGGAGGGTATTGACCACTTTTTTTGATAATTGCTAATAATAAATTTAACAGGCAAAATGTAAGTATAGACCATAAACAAAGACATTAGAACTTTGTTTTTAGATTAAAGTACTTTACAATGTTTCTTAAATGAATTTTTATGAAGTTAAATAATTGATTAGGCTAAATCATTATCATTAAGCTTCAACATTGAAGGCCAAACACATTGTGTAAACATCCCCTGGGCAATAATAGTGGGACTGTTAAAAAAGACTTTGTTGACATTCACAAAGGACTAAAATTGTGCGTGAACTAGCGAAAATTGTGCGTTAACCTCTGTTAATTCCAAGAAAAAAAGCAAACTATTTGGAAAATGATCTTTACTACATTTTCTACCTGCCAGCAATCGTTGCATCCATTGCCCAGCCCTTTGTTTTAAGTAAGTATTATTGTGCGCGTTACCTTGACGGGACTGGAAGTAGAGATGCAGGAAAAACTCTCCACATGCGCTGTCCAGCCGCTCGGGTGCTGAAACACACAGACGATCTTCACTCATCTGCTCATCTGCTCGGTTTCCGAAGATGGAGCTCAAAGTTGCTGATGATTTTGATCAGATTAACGATCTGATCGCAGGTGAGCATCCCTCACTCTTGTGATTCGCGCATCAACTGTTGAGGACTAAAATAGCCCCGATACGTCGCGACATCTGGCAGGATCTATCTGCCCAACAACGGAACAAATGCTCTGTAAGAAAAAAAAGGTTTCTGTTTACCAACACTATAACGCTCAAAGCCGTTCAGTCAAACCTAAACTGAGGAAGCCGAGATTCTTTTGGAGGCGCGATTCCGAAGATGCTCCGTTTCTGAAACAGAATTTTTCCTGCATAATACAACTCTCCACCGGCTATGAATAAAAAGGGCAAATGCTGCGACGTTCAGGTCATTTCCCCTAGACCCCCAGAAAGCTGCTCTTTCAGAAAACCTGTAGCCTGAAGCTCTTCACACAACACTGAGGTTTGGCTCATTCACTGGAGGAGGGCGGAACTTTACGTTCACGATTCACGCTTATTGGCCATGTAAGTTACACCTAAGAGATTTCATTTTAAACAGTTTTGAACGTCTCTAGTCAATCGGCTGTTAGTGATTTAACATTGCATAATACATGTTTATTGGAGGAGAAAGGGACGAGCTCACACACATTTGTCTAGTGTTATGTAATTATTATTGCATAAATGTTGCATGTGACATCTGTTTCATCACATAAGCATTTGGGAAATTATCCCATAAATATGGAGATTTATTATTTACATGGTAGTAATCAACACATAAAGCTGTTTTAGAAATACATGAAACAAATATTAAAACAAATATGAAAAAGGAAAATATTTATTTACTGAATTGCGTAACATTTGTTGTATAATTGCATATACAAATTATTTTACATTAATGAGAAACAAACTGCACTGTTAGATTGTTGAAAATGTTGACCCATACCTGTATTCAAGTATGCTTTTAGTTTGGTTACTTGTTTTTTTATTTTATTTGTTTTATTAATATTTTAAAGTAGCATTTATGTTTTAGATTGTTAATTTTAGTCAAAGTTTTAGCAATTTTGGTGTACGCTTTTGTCATTTTATATTTAATTATTTATTTTGTATGTTGTTTCATAAGATTGATACATTAAAAAAAATGTTTTGGTTTGTTATTGTAATTTTAGTGCAACATTAAAAATGTTCCTTTAGTTAAGTTTTGAATGTATTCAAGTATGGGTTTACTGTGGTTACTTGTTTTTTCAACGGTATAGTTTGGAATTTAGACCTGCAAGAAAAACAAGTTTTTCATAAAGTACAACATACTACACTACTAGCAAATTTTCTGATTAGTCGATATCCCGTTTAACATCTGGCTACACGATAATATAACATATAAAATGTTATTATCCATCATTTTGAGTAAAACATGGTTTCTGGATACATAACAACAAAAACACAACAACAACAATGCACAACACCTACAGCACATGTAAAATATTATATTGTAGCTTGCTTGGAACATTCTTCTGTCATTTACCTTTAGATGACTCTTTTTAATGTTTTTATTTTGTGTACCTATTTATAACTTGTGGATTTCAAATGTAATCTTCCCATCAAAGGAGAGCAATGACCCAGCCACCTGCCTGGCACGTTGCTTGTAGTCAACCTGCCTAATTTGATTTGTGTTGACGTTCTGATTTTCTGAGGCATTGGATAGATGTAGATGCACTTTGAGGAATCCTGATGCTTTCTATAACAAGGTTTTTGGATTACATCTGTGCTCCAGTAAATTGTAATACAATTATTTGTCATGTAAAGAAATAGAAACAAATCAGACGTAAGAATTACATAGACTCTCTCTCTCTCTCTCTCTCTCTCTCTCTCTCTCTCTCTCTCTCTCTCTCTCTCTCTCTCTCTCTCTCTCTCTCTCTCTCTCTCTCTCTCTCTCTCTCTCTCTCTCTCTCTCTCTCTCTCTCTCTCTCTCTCTCTCTCTCTCTCTCTCTCTCTCTCTCTCTCTCTCTCTCTCTCTGTGTGTGTGTGTGTTCATGTCTCAAAAAGCAAGAAGGTTTTTCATTCCACTGCACCTAAAAAATGAGCAACACCTCCCATCATTCAAGGATAAGAAGATTATTGATCTGTACTGGTTAAAGAAAACCAGGCCCCGTAAAGCCACTGAAATTTGACACAGTAATTCAAAGAAGAAGCTTCAAGCAATCTTAAGACAATACTGAGGTTCACTCCGCTGGTCATGGGAGGCAATAAGATCGCTGTCTTTGTGTCCCAGAGACCAAGTCTTTCCAAGAAGTTCATTCACAGGCTAAAACATAGTTATATTACACATTTATTTAATTACAATTTATGTCATAATATTATGTTATTCATCATTCAAAATTATATTGTACAGTACTGGAAATGGCAGAGATTCACTGGGGGGTTATATGGTTTATGATTAAACCATAGATGCAAAAAATGACACTTTATGTATAGCTCATTTTAACGTGTATAACATTTGGAGGCCCTTTCATGCATAAAATACATTTGCAGGTGCAACTCCAAAAACGATTTTTGTAGAGTTTTGTATTTTGTATTTTCTGTTATATAATAAATGGGTTATTTGCTCAAAATGTCTGTCTAGTGTAATGTGCAATAAACACAATTAATCCTGTAGCGTTAAATGAAAAACATACCATCATTGCAAAATTGTAGCGCAATATATAATTTCATACTGGCAGTAGACAAAAGTTTCACCAGCTGCCAGCAGAGGTGCTTATTCAGTAAAGACTATTATAGGGAAATGACAAACGGCTTTTATGGATATATGGGTTTGTGGATAGGCCTTTAAGTCAATATGTTTGTTGTCTGTTGAAATATCACTTTTCCCCAGAATGCTTTGATATAGATATTTTTCCACCCAATTTGCCACATTTTCTTAGTCTGGCCATGAATAGATCAATATTTATTCAGTAGACAGCAAGCAGAATGCACATTCTAATTAAAGTGCACAGATGTCTGGAAATATGTTTCTTTATGTTTTAATGCAAAATTGTAAGCACACAGAAGGGACCCAGAGACGGAGAACAGTTACATTTAACAGTGTAAAGAGGAACAACAGCATTGGAGAAACAGGAAAGTAATGGCAATGCTGAGCAGAAACTGTATAATAGGATGAGTTAGTTATTTCTATCTTTAGATATCCTTAGACCACAATGGGAGGAAGACTTGGGGACTTCTAAGAAGATGAAGAGCCTGGCTGGTAGAGTCCGGTAAGCTTTGGAGACACGAAGCTGAGGTGCAGGAATGTTTAGTATTTCACAAGTTCACCTCGCAGCTAATGATTTGGGATGGATAGCATGCGTATTTGGCCTGCTGTCCCAGGGCTCGGAGCTCGATTAATCTCCCTGAACTCGGAGCACCTGCCCCTTGACCAGAGAGAGTGCACCGGGCGCGGTGTGTGCCCTGACCCGGATCATACTGGAGTATAACGGCTAGTGGTGTGGAGGAGGGATGTTGCGAAACGTCAAAGAGAATGGTGGTGAGGTGGCTTGACTGCTTATAGGCTGTAGGATGATTGCTGTGATTGTTCATGGAAATCCAGCTGAGTTAATTATATGCACGTGTTCCTCCCAAACTTTGTTAATAAAACATCATTTAAAGGCCACTGATCGTCAGGTGAACGTGTGGGGGAATCGGTAGCTGTGTGGGGGAATCGGAAGCTGAATGTGCCGGGAAGGTGAGAATCTGACAGGCTGGGAGCTTCCATGACAAAAATGTTGTGTTACTTATTTTTGAATGAAAAATCGTACATATTGTTTGTTGTTAGAACTGTCCACATGTACCACTATCAACAATAACTGTGCATAATTTATCAGAATCCTTTTGTGGAATGTTTCGAACGATAAAAGGATTTATCCCATTAGTATTCCGATTTAACTGGTCTTTTGCATATTTTTTCAGCATTTCCGTTGCTTGTCTTGTAAATCTGAACCATGGTGTGTTGTCAGATAAGAGCAGCATCTCAGCCTCGTGGAACCGTCAGAAGTTATTAATGAGTGCCGGGTGAAAGCAGGTCATTGAAATGACTGCTCTTTCCTTCATTAATGAGGAGCTCCTGTTTGTCTCCAAGTCTTTGCTAATGACAGACACTAAACAAAAGAAGCTCTCGGTGGAGCAGTTTAGGAAGAGCTTTGTGTCAGAATGACTGGTGGGGTACATTACAGTGTTAAATGTTATCTATATCATATATACAATATCTATTCGATGTGCAATGAAATTGATCTGAAATAAATACTAAGCTGGGTTGTTAGAAATTGTAAGTTGTTCAATTTAAAATAATATACTTCATTTAAATAACATATTTCAATGTCATAAATACATGAAGCTTAAAATTACAATATATCAGAACAATCTGCAATAATACCATAACATGCAAAAAAGGAAAACGACCGCAATCAGCAGTCAGTTCATTCTGCCTATGCATTAAAATTGCAATGCAATAGGTGAGTTAATGCAGTTGTTGAAGTAACAGTGCAGAATAATAGTTAATAATAGGTTGCAGTCCAGAAGATGAGTTAATGCAGTTAATAGAGTTACAGTGCAGTAGATTAGTTAATGCAGTTATTGAGGTTACAGTGCAATAGATGAGTAGATGCAGTTAATAGAGTTACAGTGTAATAGATGAGTTAATGCAGTTATTGAGGTTACAGTGCAGTAGATGAGTTAATGCAGTTATTGAGGTTACAGTGCAGTAGATGAGTAGATGCAGTTAATAGAGTTACCGTGCAGTAGATGAGTTAATGCAGTTATTGAGGTTACAGTGCAATAGATGAGTAGATGCAGTTATTGAGGTTACAGTGCAATAGACGAGTAGATGCAGTTAATAGAGTTACAGTGCAATAGATGAGTAGATGCAGTTAATAGAGTTACAGTGCAATAGATGAGTAGATGCAGTTAATAGAGTTACAGTGCAATAGATGAGTAGATGCAGTTAATAGAGTTACAGTGCAATAGATGAGTAGATGCAGTTAATAGAGTTACAGTGCAATAGATGAGTAGATGCAGTTAATAGTTACAGTGCAATAGATGAGTAGATGCAGTTATTGAGGTTACAGTGCAATAGATGAGTAGATGCAGTTAATAGAGTTACAGTGCAATAGATGAGTAGATGCAGTTATTGAGGTTACAGTGCAATAGATGAGTAGATGCAGTTAATAGAGTTACAGTGCAATAGATGAGTAGATGCAGTTAATAGAGTTACAGTGCAATAGATGAGTAGATGCAGTTATTGAGGTTACAGTGCAATAGATGAGTAGATGCAGTTAATGAGGTTACAGTGCAATAGATGAGTAGATGCAGTTATTGAAGTTACAGTGCAATAGATGAGTAGATGCAGTTATTGAGGTTACAGTGCAGTAGATGAGTAGATGCAGTTAATAGTTACAGTGCAGTAGATGAGTAGATGCAGTTATTGAGGTTACAGTGCAATAGATGAGTAGATGCAGTTAATAGAGTTACAGTGCAATAGATGAGTAGATGCAGTTAATAGAGTTACAGTGCAATAGATGAGTAGATGCAGTTAATAGAGTTACAGTGCAATAGATGAGTAGATGCAGTTAATAGAGTTACAGTGCAATAGATGAGTAGATGCAGTTATTGAGGTTACAGTGCAATAGATGAGTAGATGCAGTTATTGAGGTTACAGTGCAATAGATGAGTAGATGCAGTTATTGAGGTTACAGTGCAATAGATGAGTAGATGCAGTTATTGAGGTTACAGTGCAATAGATGAGTAGATGCAGTTAATGAGGTTACAGTGCAATAGATGAGTAGATGCAGTTATTGAAGTTACAGTGCAATAGATGAGTTGATGCAGTTTTTGAGGTTACAGTGCAGTAGATGAGTAGATGCAGTTAATAGTTACAGTGCAGTAGATGAGTAGATGCAGTTATTGAGGTTACAGTGCAATAGATGAGTAGATGCAGTTAATAGAGTTACAGTGCAATAGATGAGTAGATGCAGTTAATAGAGTTACAGTGCAATAGATGAGTAGATGCAGTTAATAGAGTTACAGTGCAATAGATGAGTAGATGCAGTTAATAGAGTTACAGTGCAATAGATGAGTAGATGCAGTTATTGAGGTTACAGTGCAATAGATGAGTAGATGCAGTTATTGAGGTTACAGTGCAGTAGATGAGTAGATGCAGTTATTGAGGTTACAGTGCAATAGATGAGTAGATGCAGTTAATGAGGTTACAGTGCAATAGATGAGTAGATGCAGTTATTGAAGTTACAGTGCAATAGATGAGTTGATGCAGTTATTGAGGTTACAGTGCAGTAGATGAGTAGATGCAGTTAATAGTTACAGTGCAGTAGATGAGTAGATGCAGTTATTGAGGTTACAGTGCAATAGATGAGTAGATGCAGTTAATAGAGTTACAGTGCAATAGATGAGTAGATGCAGTTAATAGAGTTACAGTGCAATAGATGAGTAGATGCAGTTAATAGAGTTACAGTGCAATAGATGAGTAGATGCAGTTAATAGAGTTACAGTGCAATAGATGAGTAGATGCAGTTATTGAGGTTACAGTGCAATAGATGAGTAGATGCAGTTATTGAGGTTACAGTGCAGTAGATGAGTAGATGCAGTTATTGAGGTTACAGTGCAATAGATGAGTAGATGCAGTTAATGAGGTTACAGTGCAATAGATGAGTAGATGCAGTTAATAGAGTTACAGTGCAATAGATGAGTAGATGCAGTTATTGAGGTTACAGTGCAGTAGATGAGTAGATGCAGTTATTGAGGTTACAGTGCAATAGATGAGTAGATGCAGTTATTGAGGTTACAGTGCAGTAGATGAGTAGATGCAGTTAATGGAGTTACAGTGCAATAGATGAGTAGATGCAGTTATTGAAGTTACAGTGCAATAGATGAGTAGATGCAGTTAATGAGGTTACAGTGCAATAGATGAGTAGATGCAGTTATTGAAGTTACAGTGCAATAGATGAGTAGATGCAGTTATTGAGGTTACAGTGCAGTAGATGAGTAGATGCAGTTAATGGTTACAGTGCAGTAGATGAGTAGATGCAGTTAATAGTTACAGTGCAATAGATGAGTAGATGCAGTTATTGAGGATACAGTGCAGTAGATGAGTAGATGCAGTTAATAGTTACAGTGCAATAGATGAGTAGATGCAGTTATTGAGGATACAGTGCAGTAGATGAGTAGATGCAGTTAATAGAGTTACAGTGCAGTAGATTAGTTAATGCAGTTATTGAGGTTACAGTGCAATAGATGAGTAGATGCAGTTATTGAGGTTACAGTGCAGTAGATGAGTAGATGCAGTTAATAGTTACAGTGCAGTAGATGAGTAGATGCAGTTAATAGTTACAGTGCAGTAGATGAGTAGATGCAGTTATTGAGGTTACAGTGCAGTAGATGAGTAGATGCAGTTAATAGTTACAGTGCAGTAGATGAGTAGATGCAGTTATTGAGGTTACAGTGCAATAGATGAGTAGATGCAGTTAATAGAGTTACAGTGCAATAGATGAGTAGATGCAGTTATTGAGGTTACAGGTCAGTAGATGAGTAGATGCAGTTAATAGTTACAGTGCAGTAGATGAGTAGATGCAGTTATTGAGGTTACAGTGCAATAGATGAGTAGATGCAGTTAATAGAGTTACAGTGCAATAGATGAGTAGATGCAGTTAATAGAGTTACAGTGCAATAGATGAGTAGATGCAGTTAATAGAGTTACAGTGCAATAGATGAGTAGATGCAGTTATTGAGGTTACAGTGCAATAGATGAGTAGATGCAGTTAATAGAGTTACAGTGCAATAGATGAGTAGATGTAGTTAATTAGGTTACAGTGCAGAAGATGAGTAGATGCAGTTAATAGAGTTACAGTGCAGTAGATGAGTTATGAAAGTGGTCCATTAGTGCAAATGAGCATATTTCAGATGTGCAAGTGAGCAGTATAGAGTGCAAATGATGCTGTGCGTGTGTAAACAGTCCAGTAGAGCAGATAACATGAAGTACTGGTGTGTACAGTTCAGTCATGCATGCAGCCCTGTAGTGCAATGTAAACAATGTTATAGCAGCATTGGAGTTAAAGGTAAGAGAGGTAGTGGAATCAGTGGGGGGCAGAGTTCAATAATGAAACAGCTCTGGGAAAAAAGTTTCTTAGTCTGCTGGTTCTTGTCCGGAGGAGAGTAAACAGTCTATGAGTGGGGTGAGAGGAGTCCTTGAGAATGCTGCGAGCTCGACGCAGACAGCGTTTCTTCTGGATGTCCTCAATGGGAGAAAGTGTAGTCCCTGTGATGCGCTGGGCTGTTTTCACCACCCGCTGCAGTGCCTTGCGCTCAGCAACAGAACAGATTTTTATGATGGCATTGCATGTATAAAAATCCAAAAATGTATCTCAATGTTGGTTTATTACTTGTTTTTATTCTTATCATTTTGATCATTTCAAATTATTGGAATCGTATCGAGTATTACAAAGGTAAAACAAGGAACGATGGGAACCTTATAGCAATACTTACAGATAGTACACAAAATAAAAGGAAAACACATTTCCTAGGTAGGTTTTTATCGTGATCTACAATGCCAAAAACCAAACCAGTTCAAATGCTATTTTACTTAGTTTTTTTATTTCTCGGATTTGCTCTTAAGTGGTGCAGAAGCTAACATTCTTGCAAATGGCAATGAGCATCTTGCTATTTCTGGCCAGACTCCCGCAAGAACTGTGACAAGGGACATTTCCAGCACAGCTCTGGCAGAACAATTATTTTAATTGTGCAGATAATCTTCCATCAGTGCAGGGCAATTAATGCAATTTAAACTTCCCTTGTTAAGACAGCAGCTAAAACACTTCCACAGAAGACAGGGTGATGGTGGTGTAGAATCATTTTGGAGAGGGGTGAAACTGAGCATTGGAAATCATACACTAAGGTAACACATTAGAACATTTCCCTTCAGAATTAAAGCTGAACAGCTAAACTCAGCCTAAACTGGTTGGTTTGAGGGGGTCTCGCAGCCAGGTTTGTGCTGGTTTTGCAGGTGTGCTGGTAAAATGAACATGGGCTATTTCAACCCATGTTTGGGTAAACCATTTGTTATGGGTTAAACAACTCAGGATTTTGGACACCTCATCAAAATCCCCTCAATATAATTTGTGCGTAACTCGGTCCTATCTGAACCCATAGCAATCAGTTCGACATGGAAGTCAGATGCTCCAACAAGGAGACTGAAGGCCACAGCCTCTAGTGTCAGTCCCTATAGGGCTCAGTCTGAGATCATGGAGTATGGTTTACTGCACAGCTTTGACGTACTAGCTGGCCTTTGTCACACATGATCCAAACATAAGTGGTGCGGAATGAATTATGAACCAAATTTGAATATTTAACATTAGTGATATACGTTATATAGAAAGCCCTATTTGTTTACCCCAATTCTATCCGTTTCCGATTCCTGAGAGTAATGACCCCACTTTAAAACTGATAGCCTGCTCTCCAGAGACAGAGGAAACCGATTTTTTGTACTTGTGTAACCCATATTATAAAAATAGTCGGGTTGAGACCTGGCAGGGGATCTAGGATTTATCGTATTAATTTAATCAACGAGGAAAAGCGTGCCAAAATAACTGAGTTAAATTCTCCCGCAGCACTTTCATGCAGGGTCACTCAGACAATCACTCCTGACAATCATTCTCTCGTTTGCCACCATGCGCCTTAATCACCCTCATCAGAGTTATTGCATGAGGTTGTTTGACTCCATTGTGAGCTCAGTAAAGGTCTATTAGAATCTTCTTCAGTGGTTCTCAGAGACTGTGCGATTGGTGGGGGATTGGCTATTTCGGTGATATTGGGACGCATTGTTTTGTTGTCAAGGTATCGATTGCCAATAATAGCTTTCTGAGTCACAATTTCTCATCGTCGAGAGGAAATGCACTAGAATTTTCTGTTTTTGACTAGATTTTTGTTGAAGCTTTAGGTGTTCTGCAATGTTGCAGTGTTGGATGGTGGTAAATGAACAGAATGGACACGATTGCTGTAGGTCTTGTAGAGCTATCACATGGATTACTTAACTTTTTACATGATTTGTTAATGTAGTCAAAACTTTAAAATGGCAATTGAATATCAGTGATGTGTTAAAGGTGTGGAAACGGAAGCGGTTTCTGCCAATCTTATGTTAAGAACCTGTAGAGTAGTACTGCGTTCTTCGTATCCCTGAAAAGTTTTTAGATTTCTTACATTTACAGGAGACGGATACAGCTGTCCGATCGTTTCCGAAAAAAGCAGAGCTTGTTGGGCGGAGCTAAAGACGAGTACGTACAGCCTTTGCGAAACAGTCCGCCAGCTGTTGCATGGATGTAAATATTTTTTAATTGTTAAACAGTTAACTATGGCTTACAGTGTGATCGAGCCATACATATATGATCCTGAATCGGACCCCGAGTCTGTATTAGAACAAGAACCACAGCAACGACGACAACAGATGGACGTCTCTATGTGGTACCTATCATTATTACTTATTAGCTTTGTCCCTATTTGGAAATTGCACAAGTCACCATTCCCATTGTGGAGTGGGAAACACGTGCGCACCCATAACCAAAAAAACACAGACATCAGTTTCACTCACCGCGTGCGGTTCATGTCCAGCATATTTTTAGCTCTGGGACCACTCGGCATGCTTTTCCGGGAGAATTGTCCAATAAGGAACTAAGAAAAGTTGTTACGAAACGGATTTTCATGTTCGAAAAAAACTTTTCGAAACCTGTACAGACACTGGGGGAGTGTATCGAGCAAAGAAATATTACCTCATACGTCCAACTCGTTTTTTGACAAGTTGACCATGTCAAGCATGAGAAGACCACTCATTTAACATTGTAATAAAGTCAAAATACATGAAACACCATTGCTTTTACTAGATAGCTATTTAATCAGAATAAAGTTTGAATACGTTAATGTCGGGGCTAGAACACGGACACTTTTAAAAATAAAGGTGCTTTAACGTTTCTTCACAGCAATGCCATAGAACAACCATTTTGAACCTTTTGTGAAACACCAAGGTTCTTCAGATGTTCTTCTCAATGGAAGAACCTTTTGAAGCACCTTTATTTTACACCGATAAGTGTAGACTTGGGGGTGTGTCAACCTCACTCTTTATCACTTGGCAATGTTATCCAAAGTTAAAGGTGGGGGGGTTATGTTGGTGTAGGCGGTTTGATAGTATTATCTTCAGTGAAATGTTAGCATGCTAGCAACATGATGGAACAGATTTAGACAATATGTCCAGCTGAAATCACACTTAACTGTTACTCCGAATCTGTCATTTCTCAAGAGAATCATGCTTGAAACAGCCACTAATTACAAAAACCTTTTGTTCTCTGGAGTGACTGAACCACAAGCCCCCATCCCGATTAAGAGCAACTCTATTTTCCGATCCTGGATAGAGAGACATTGACCAGCAAAGCGTTCATTGTTACAATAATCTCAAAATGTCAAAAGCACAAAGCATAAGGGAAATTCATATGCAAAACAAACACACAAATAACAGAAGTGTCGAGATGGGTTTTAATCGCGGATCTCTGCCCCTCTGTGTCTCTCCCATCTTCTTTATCTCTTGAGAAATAAATCTTCAGCAGTCATTTTGCAGTGTTATTTAAAGAAACTCAAAACAAGTCTATACGTGAAGCCGAGAGCTTTTATTAGCAGCTCGCTTCCACAGATCTCTCGTCCTTTATTCAGTTTAAATGTCATGTCGGGTCACATCTGACATGAATAAGAACATCCATCCGGTCAGATGACACCAAGAACAAACTGATCCCAGCATTACAAATCAGGCTCTGTATTTTTTCAGACCCTAAATACTGCAAGGAAAACAAGTTCATATTCACTTTAAAACAACACAATAGTAATTTTTGTAAATGTATAACTTCAAAGATTATTTTTTATGTAAAAACATTTTCAGTTTTGTTTGGTCATGCTGTCAGGGGTTCACAATGCTGTTGGATGACTACGTCACTAGTGATTCAATGAATATTTGGAATAGTCTCTTTGGAATCGGCTGTATTTCTTTATGCGAGTTGAAGTCAAATAAAGTCAAACTGCTCGTACAGCTCAAATAAAAAATCATTATTAAAAACATTTTAAAATGTGAATTCTTCACAAGAACCCCAGGGTTTCAGCGTTGGATAGTAAAGCTTTTATGCAATGTCCATTTATAAAGCTGACTTACTCTCAGACAGGTATAAAATAATTGTTGCTGTAGCCATAAACAGTTAGTTGCTTGTATTTTTGTTTTGTTTTTGTCGGTCACAACCGACGGCTGCTGGATGACAATAACGTTTTTAAAAATGGGCTATAGCAATATACTCGTATAACCAGTCTCTTTAAAAGATTTTCCAATGAAATCCCTTCACAAATAAATACAAACTTAATTTCAGATGAAGCCTATCTGTATACGATACATTTAAACCAATTTTCCGGCCTTGCAAGAGAGATTTTCTGCCTTCAAAAAATATAACACTTCATGAAAAAGAGTTGTTATAAATGACATCACTGCTGCTCCAGAGCTCCCGATGGGTCTGAAAAAACAGAGATGCTCTGCATGACTGCGTAACCGAAGAGATAATAAAGGCAAGAATTGCATTAAAAGCCAAATACATAGGTCACCGTTTTGTAAAGTTTGAAATCAACTTTCAGCCCCACACAAATGTAAAGTTTGTTTTGACGATACACAAATTGTAAGATAGTGTACCCTATTTTCAGACAGAACCAGTGGTACACAACACGTTATAATTGCATGGATTTGTGAGCTATTTTTAGCATTTGAAAGCACGGTGTCCAAAACTGGAGCACACCGTATGCTCAAACTCGCATGATCGTTCCCAATTCTGTGGGTGTGCTTATTTTCTGATGTAGTGTTTAATTCAATGACATTTCCCAAATTAAAACGATCCGTGCCATTTTTAAATCAGTGGAATTTTAAAACCACAAAATGATCGGTAGGTTGTAAGCTCCCCATAAAGCTATTCATAAGCTGTAGCGTTTATGAGTTGAAACCACATGAGCGCTCACAATTACCCCATGAGTTCGCCTGAATGCAATACTTAAAGCGAAGAAGCTATTATTGCTGTGGAAATAATGGCATAAACAAACTTTGGGATGTACAAACTTATTGGAACAAAAATAGTGTCAAGAGCAGACATGTTCACACCACAGAAACCAATCTGCTAAGAGACACATCTATGTTTTGTCTCACTATATGACAGAATGAACTAGGCACCGGTTGTTGTCTCCCACCGAGGTGATTATGGACTTACAGTATGCCTGATTCTGGATCCTTAACACGCAACCGTAAGAAGATATAAGTCAAATCTCCTTTGTGAAAGAGTCTTAGAACTGAGTGCCAATGGTTAAAAGGAGGGTAATGTTGGGTTCCATGATAAAAATAGTCTCTTATTATATAGTACAGGACCAATGCCGTGGAGCATCTAATGAGAGAGACATTGCAGTTTTATTCTAAACTGCCTTCTAATTTTCCTCCGGGAGTTATAATGGGATCATGGAGAAAGTGTTTGCACGCGTGTGTGTGTGTGTGTGTGTCCACACATGGAGGAGGGGGCTCTTGGAGTCATGGATGTGTGTTCATCATTAAGGGGAGATGAACATTATATTATATATAATAGTACTAAAAATAAATGTAAATAAACGTTACTTATTATTAATATCATTATTATTTATTTAACATAATTTAAGAATTAACAAATAAATAAATACAGTGACATTTTACTATAAAGTTGTATTTGTTAACATTAGTAAATGCATTAACTAACATGAACTAACACTGAGGAATATAGTTGTTCAGAATGTGTTAATCATTGTTAATATTAATTAATTAATTAATTAATTAAATGCAATTTTTCATGTTAGGCCATTAACAGTTATAACATGTGATTTTAAAAATGTATTAGTTCATGCCAGTGGTACCTGGGGTCAAAGTGGGATGTTAAATTGTGCTGTTCTTGCCCCAGGTGACAAAGATCTGGGATGCCCTGTTCTCAGCGCGTCCCCACCAACATTGCTCCTCCGCTCTTACCTTTTCAATGGCAGGGCGGCTAAAGGATTGTTCAAGGTTCCTTGGGTTAAGTGTGTTGTCGCACCTGTGAATGGCACCCGGCAACAGTCAGTGCCCCAGAGAAGTAGCGCTCCACTCCCTGCCAGCAGCCGGCTAGATTAACAGTGAGATACCAAGAAAACCAGCAAGGACAGAGAGTCCGATCCAGGAGACCATGCCATTGGCACAGATCCTGCCCTTCCCCATCTTGCCCACATATTCACAAAGACACTTGTATCCTCACTCCCTGGGCCTTTCCTTCTTCACAGCATTCCGAAAATCTTGTTTTTTGTCGAGCAGCGATATTTGCAGATTCCCCTGCCATGCACCGTTTTAGGCGTGCTGACAGATGTTTAGGTGTGTTCACGTCAGAACGTTTGAAGTCGTATACATCACCAATCATGCAGATGAGTAATAAGACCACAAAAACGGATGGATAATATAGTCCAGATAGCATAAGATCAATAAAAACAAAAGTTCAACATTTAACAACAAATGGTTTATTACAGGTCACGGTTAAAATTCTTTATCAATCTATTAAACGTAGTTGATTCAGATAAAAAAAGTACTAACAGTTAACGTTAAGACAAATACAAAGTTACACATTTAAGGTTTAATGAAGTTACATGTACAGACTCAGACCTGTGTACCATGCAAGTGATAATTTACAAAAATGTAATAGATATTGAGATATTCATTGAGATTATTAGTGTCATTGAGGGCTTTCTCAGTTGGGTGGAACTAAACACTTTCTGCATTAAGTAAATACTTACCAATTGCGTAAAGTTTACAAAAGCAAATATTTCAAGATAATCAATATCACAATGCAAGGCTCTTTTCTGATAAACAGACAGTGAACATCGACAAACTTTAAGAATGATAGATTGCGTCATACAGTAGCAGTGTAGGCATACAGCTCACCAAAACACACATTCACAGCCATTCACCTCAACAGGCAGTCCCATTCACTTCAATTTCCATTGGTTTTTTGTCTTCTTTTTAGATTTTAGCTTAAAAAAATATTAGCAATTTTTCTATATACAACAAAGCTCGAAAAGTTCTAGATCGTATTTTGTACAAATAACTAACTTGTATATTTTACATGCTGAGGAAGAATTGAAATCAGCGACAGGATCACTGTAATGATGATGGTACTTCTCACAATGCTCCCAGGGTATACATATATACAAGTCACATCAATTAAAACATTCGCACACAAAAGAACACACTCTTAAACGCACTGGAAATTTTTGCGGATCATCAAACAAAGAATGTCCCAGTCATATTTTACCATCAAAATATATTGTATCTTTTAGCAGATGCGGTTTTATCATTACGAATATTTTGCTCAAATCAAATATCGCAAAACACCAGTCATTTCTGTTGTGTGTTTGGTGACAAAGAATCATGTGACAATGCTTACATAAAGAGCGTTTTCTGGAAATTTCACTATGAAGTGTGTAAAGCTTTTAAATGTAGTTAAAAGTTTGACAGTTCGGGTTGGTCCTTTGCAAAAAAAACAAAGCTATGCAAAATGCAATAAAACACTCCCATAATTTAATTCAAGTTGAATAAAGTTCACCTAAAATGAAAATTCTCACTCTCTAAAGTTGTTCCAAACCTGTATCGATTTATTTGTTAAGTTAAACAGAGAAATATATTTGGACCAAACAGTTCTTGGACACCACTGAGTACCATAGTAGGTAGAATTACAGGGACATTTTTCAAAATATCTTCTTTTGTGTTGAACAGAACAAAACGGTGATTCCTACTGTGGTGGTCAAAGGGGTCCGAGAACTGTTTGGTTACAAGCTATCGTCCAAAATAAATTCATCCTCAGAACAAAGACATGTATACAGATTAACTTGAAGGTGAGTACAGATGGTGAACGATCCCTCTAATTTGACAGAATATCTGAAATGTGTGATATCTGGAAAGTTATTTCCATGGTCTACATGCTTTCATGATGTCTGGTTTTCTTAAGGCAGGTACTGTGTATATTGCAGCCCCAATAAAAGAAACAGAAGCGCTTAATACAGTATGGCCAGTGCACAATCCATCGACCGACACAGCTTTGATTCTAGCATAGGAAACAGCCGGCGTATAGGCCGACACAATTTCTTCTGCTCTAAAATATGAAGGGTAAGATAATTAAGAGGCACCAGATGTCCCGCATAAGACGAGCAGCAATGACAGCCTGTGACGCATTCAAACCTCACAGAGAGCCGCCGGTGAGCTCTGATCTGACCCCAGACCAGTCAATCTGAGTTCTAAAGCAGAGTTGTTCAAACATGAGCAGAGACACAAGACTGTGTTGGAGACACTAATGGATCAGTAAATGGGCTCTGTGGTTCTGATCAAAGCCTTGAAGCGCTTTGAAGATGGCTTTAAACTCTGCTATTGTCGGGCTGGTGCCAAGATGTCCGTCTGAAGAGGTTGATTGTTCCATCAGATATTTATCGTCATGTTCCTCAGGATCCACTGCTGTGACCGCTTGCCGTTACAGTCTCTGAGAGTAGGAACCATCTTATCATCTTCAGAAGGCATGTCCAGACACTGGTTACTGTTTACATGGAGGAGTGTCAGCCGCTGTGGGGAAACACTGAAATTTATATATATACTGTATATATAAACACTACAAGAGATTAAGTGTTTCATCTAATTTTATAGCAACAGTTTGGGCAGGGTCCTTTTCTATATTGTTTGCCAGCATAATATTTGTTTTCTCTGTCAAAACATGTCCAGTTCAGACACATTACACAAAATATCATAATAATTTACAATGTAAACCCAAAATGTTGAAATGATCAATAAAAGTTGAATGTACACGAAATATTTACTTAATTACTAACGTATTAAGCAAAAGTCAGCAACTCAACCCTGTTTTAAAGGGGTGGTCTGATGGAACTTCACTTTAAATGTAGTTGTAGCTGTTTGAGCATAAACAACATCTGTCAAGTCGCATCACTCAAAGTTCACAGAAAAAGTACCAGAAATAAATTTTTAAAGACCACGATGAATGGCTCGTGGGGACTGGGTTAGTGACATCACAAATCCCAAAATTGACATCGACCTTGGGTAATGGGCGGGTCTTCTCAACCTCGTAGACCAATCACAAAAGAGACTAACCATTCAAAGCATTTTAAAATGAGGGACTTCACAGAACAAGGAACTCAACAGCCAGTTTTCTGAGAATCCAAATGACTGTGTGAAACACAGGTGAAATATGTAATATATAAAGCATTTCTTTAAATTGAAACATGAACGATTGTTTAGCACACCATAAACATAATAATTCTGGGATTAAAGGACCCGTTTAACATGGTTTCTATGCATTGTGCCATGCAACAGAACTTCAGAATCGTGTAATGTACGCTGCAGCCCTGCTGAGTTCAGACACATGCTCCAAAATGCCTCCGGCCTGCAGATGATTGCTCCTCCACAGCTCTGAATGAAAGTAATCAGTCACTCTCTCACACTGAGACATAGGTGAGAATATTCACTGTTCTGCTTCCCCTCAACCATACACAGCTCAGGCTCTGACACTATTTTACAATTGAAGCAGAAGACAGAAAGATAAATGAGTCGGACCACATGCTGTGTCAGGTTCACCGTGAATCATTGAGCATCTGAGTTCATAATGAACAGCCACTAGCTGCCCATGAGAAATAAAAATGAAGATTATATATTTTTAATATGTCAATTATTTGTCCTAGACAGCTTAGACCTAAAGAAATAAATATTCCACTTCCAAAAAACACATTTTACATAAAGCATGTTTTCACTAGCGTTTCACGTCACAAGATGAGTTTGATCTGGCAAGTCTGCCATTAGGTCAACATTGAAATAAAACCAGATTGTTTGACCTATAAAATCAATATATCTTCATGCAATTATTTTATTTGAGCAATACGATTTACTGTATATGTATGCTGTTTAACTGTTTAAAGTTTTAATTTATTTTTGCTGGAATATAGAATTACAATTTTATTTTATTTTTGCTGGAATATAGAATTACAATTTTATTATATTTTTGCTGGAATATAGAATTACTATTTTATTTTATTTTTGCTGGAACTTCACGATTGATGTTCAATGCTCTGCAAAAAAGATTTTACCTTTTGTATTTCACCTAAAGGAAGACATAAACAATATACTATATATATATATATATATGGGTCAAAGACGAAAAAGAGTTTAAGCATAAAAACAATGAATGTAATATACTACTCTAAATTGTTGTTGTAAAACAAAAAGTTACTTGCATTTTTGTTTTTGTGAGCAAAAAAAATATCATAACATTTTCCCTGATTTACAGAAGACGCCCACTTAAATGTCATTCAGTGTAACAATCTTTTCAGGCATATTTACAACGGAAATCTATTAATGACATATTAAAAGACATTCAACAACTATCCTAGGTTTTGCCCATTTAATGTGCTTTCTATGGACATAACATTTGTAAAAATCTTAACGTCTTTGACCCATATATCCATATTTAAGAAAACAAACAGTTCTTGTTAATTGATGGAGGTGTTATGAGCCTTTCACACCATGGCAATAACTATTACTATATTAGTGTCCACACAGACGGAAAATTGCGATCATATTATACTAAATCTAAACTGTGTTCTGCAGTTTTAGTCACACAAATAGATGTAGATGACTTGCTGTTTCAAAAGGCAAAGTCTTCAAAAAAACACTCCGAAAGGGATCCCGGCGGCATCATTCTCTGTATCTTTATTGTTAAAGTTATGGAGTTTTAATGAGTGGCAAGCAAGAACTAGGAATCAACATGACACTATGAATGAATGCACGCATGCTCCAAAGTCGAGCAAAATTTCTAGTGAAAGGACAAAACGCAGTCAAATGTGTCTCTTCTCCTACACTAGATCCACATACACTGACAGCTGCACTTTCGTAAGCTTGTAAATCAAATTTGGGGTGGATTAGAATCCTAAAACTCACAGACGCATGGTGCGTCCCAATGTAAAGGCATGCATACTTCGAAGGCCACATTTGAAAGCTGCTTAAGTCATCAAGGTTTATTATTTTAGGCAGTGGTTCCCAAATCCGGTCCACTGATGCAAACTTGAGTAACGTGAACTTAACTAGTATTAGTCGGAAGTCGGAGGAAGAGAAAACTGACTTAAGATCACAGCTTCATTTTTACAAATAAGGCAAATAAAGTGTAGGACATATTTGACATACACAGGAATTTAAAAACAGTTATAGACATTATAAAACGACAGTGCTTACCTTTCGTAATCAGACAGCTGCTGTTGTCTTCCACGGGATCGTTGTGAGCGGGAAACGAATTTAACCCAACTGCTGGGTTATAATTATGAATATCCTAATTACATAAAAATGACCCTCAAAAATTGTAAGATAACACAGCAACGAAATCTCCATTGGTTGGAGTAATAAAACGTAAATAAATATAAAGCTTATTATAAATCCAACAAATTTGCCGTCGCTGTAAACCACTCCTTCCCGAGACGATTGTAAACTCCGGCATCAGATGACAGTGAAATGACCCAATATGTGACCCAGCGAGTGGGGTTAGCAAACGTACTGATTAAAATATAACCCAATAAAATGACCCAACCTTTAACCCAGCGGACTGGGTTACTAAAAAACTACCCAACGTTTGGAAAATAACCCAATAAAATGACCCAGTCAGCTCAACCCTGCGGTTGGATTAGAAAAATAACCCATCGTTTTTTACTGTGTGTGATTGGGAAGACATCTCCAGCATTCTGGTGGCATCTGAACATCGCCCGAGTTACAAAAACTTGAATGCAAAGGGTACAATTATAAAACAAAAAGTCTTGTAGCTGTTGAAAATCATACTGTACTATAGTGCCATTCGTGTTTGTTCACCAGTGAGAAGACAAACTACTGACACAATGCACAGAAAGAACGAAACGCACACAAATGCACAAGCGTTGATGAAACACTGATGTCTGAACATGTCGAAAGAAGGAGAATGCATATTAAAAAATTCTCGAGTGGCCATTAAAATTCAAGAGTTTGACAATAAAAAATAAAAACGTATTCTGTTTGTGATGAGCGCAGCTGCCATGTGACCGCGAAAGTGTATCTGCGAAAGCCGGGGCCATGAAAGAAACCTTTCACAATGAGATCACTTCAAAAGAGCTCGTAAACAAAGACAGGTCCATTTCAAACCACCACGAACAGATAATCAACCTCGAATAAAACCGCCTTCTTTGATCGTGCTCCACAAAAGCCCCAGTGTAGGTGGGTGTGCTGGTTGCCAGCAGATTTCCGTATCAAAATAAAATATTAATGTGATAACAACACCTTACAAATGAAATGTAATTTAGTGTCCCTGAAATAGCAGGATATACCGTATCTAGCAGACGCTTTATTGCATTCGTGTTTCTTTGAGATGCTGTCCTCTTTTAGTTCTCTCAAATGTTGGAATGTAGGCCATGACCCCAGAAGAACACTTCAACCATGAGACATGACTTTACTAATGTCACGGTTCCCTCGGTCTCTCCCCGTGTTTCCCCCTCGGACTTCATTACCCACGCTCCTCCACCTGTTTCATATCTGTAATCCCTGACCTGCCCGTCATCAGCCTCATCACCCATGAATACAAATGTTTCTCTCAGACCAAGCGTAATTGATTCAAGGGATGTTTACATGACACGCGTTTCATCAAAAACAGAAACGTTTATGCGATTTAGCAACTCAACATTTTTAATTGACAGTGTTGTCATCTGCATGCAAAAAATGAAAAGGAAACAAAATTCTATATTGAGTACATTGCTGTTGGAATATATATAGACTTGGGAGGACTACTTTTGATTTGTATTCCATTACAGTTACAAATTACTTCATAAAAACGTATTCAATAACCCTTACAGAAAAGACACATGATATTCACAAAACGTCTTTTCTATAAAGGTACTTAATCCAAGCACCAATATAAAAATAATGTAATCGGATTACTTTTGGATTCCTTCAAAGTCAAATATAAGTGCAGTCAATTAAAAATAAATAGTGGTGTATGGTCGGGTCTGTCGACCGATACGTGTCTTCTGCATTCGCATTTATAATACATCCGTCTGAGCGGCCCAAGCCTTCATTCCAGCCACAAGCGCTAGCGGCCCACCGGGAAAACGCCCAATGGCCAGTTCGTCCCTGGTTAAATGTATTCCGTTCCGTTGACTTTGGGCCGCTAATTCTATCAGAACTGACCTGCCATAAACAGGAAATCGTGGTAGTTACAGAAAGTAATCAGTTGGGCTGTAGTAGAGCTTCCTAAAGACCTCCAGACGGGTGAAGTTGCGCAGCACCCAGGCCTGAAGGGGGCTATCATCGCAGTATTCCACGGTTGGGCCATACATTCCATCCTCCAACCGACTGATGGTCAGACATGACTGGGTGATTATGTGAAGGAAGGTGTGTTTCTGACGGTTGTCATGAAATATGACAAAAAACAAATATGATAATAATGAGGTCAAAGCAAAACAAACCTGACATTCGTCATTTAAGGTGCCCTTGTTAAAGTGTAATTTTACATTTAAGTATTGAGTTATAATAATGAACTTAGTATACGGTTAGGGTGTGGTTTAGGGTCTGTTATGCATCATTTATAGTAAATACATTTGTGTAACGAGGGCACCTTAAAATAAAGTCCTATCAGAAAACTGTATATGCACGCTGTAAAAAAACAACAAGCAAGATTTACTTACAACTAAGATTTTTTGGGTTATTTGTGCAAACCTTTTTTGTAAAGTAAATTTCACTCGTAATAGTTTACTTGACAGAAAACATAAGTAAATTTTACTTTAAAAAAACTATGGAACATTCGGGAAAGGGAACTAATGGGAATCATGGACGAAGAGTGTTGAAATGTAAACTGATTATTTTGTGTCTCATAATGACTGAAATAAAGTGTAATGGAGCTGATGAAGTGAGACGCAGTGATGAAAACGGTGCCAGAAAGACGCAGTGAAGAAAACAATGCCAGAAACTGAGTCAATTCTCTCACGCCGTGTAAAAAAACAGAATGTTATTTTAAAAGAAATCTCTCTGGTTGCCAAGGATCGAGAGGTTTAAAATGCGATACAAAATCTCCTTTTGGCTGGAAAGAGAATCCCATTTTAATCGTATGAAATTGTAGAATGGCAATGATGTTGTCACGGTCATGTTATGTTTTGGTTTAGCTCTGTGTTCATGTGTTTCTGAGCTTACCATGTTAGTCACAAATTGCATTTCCCCTTTGTATTTAAGACCTGCGTTTGCTTTTGTCCAATGTCCTGTATTGTGTTTATGGTTACGTGTGCTTTGTGTTCCTGTGTTTACGGTCTTTTCTCTCCTGGATTTATTAAATTACCTTTTGCAACTCTACTCCTTCGTCGTGCGCTTTGTGTACCAGCTGCACGTGACAGATGTCAGGATAATTTTCCACTAGATGCATCACCGAGCATAACTTTGAAGGCTGTAAAATAATTGTAATGCCGTGCATTTGGGGTGAGCTGGATGCCCTCCTGTGGCACGGAGCTCTATTTTTAGATGGCTTCTGATTTCTTCAGCCTCTTTGCGATTCAGCATTCAGGTCACTTACAGCTGAAGTGCGATGTCTTCTCTCAAATCAAAGACTCGTTTATTTATATAGAATCGAACGGGACAGCAAGGAGTATAATCTGCAATATTAACTGTAAGGGATATCGACAGTTACAAAGCTGTCTACAGTAAGGCCTTCTTTGCTTGTAAACAATTACCAGTTGTGGTGTATGTGATATGCGTTTCTGGACATCTTGAGAATGTTGTAATGAATCTCAGGTATCGATTACTGTACTTTCAAAGAAAATCAATGTCCACGGACGCTCGTGGAAACCTAAGAGGGGGATGATACAGTACGCATAAAGTAATCAGATATATTTCCCAGCGTGACCACTCTATATGACATGTACAGCCCTACAAATGTGTATGTATTGTCAACTCGCGCTTTTATATTTCCCAACAACTCACAATGTAATGCATGTAACTATAGTGGGTCTAGATTCTAGATCACAAACACCAAACTTAAATAAAACATTATCTTACCTTAAAGTCATATTCCCATTTGCCCACATACTAAGAAATGTACAAAAAGAAAGTCAAATCAATGGCCATTTCGAGGAGCACTAAGTGCACAGCATCTCGGAGACACTGTTCTGGCTTAGGACTTGTGATCAATATCCAGACAAGGGGGAAATCTGATTCTGGATCAGCTCTTAGTATTGGTTATTCTAAAAATAAAGTAGTGTCACACCATGAACAGTCGGGTGGATACTGAACGTGGTACATACAGTAGCACCATCTAGTGGCTTAGAGTAGCGGTTTTCATCTCTGGTACATTTCATTAATATGACTTTTTCTTTTGCAGAACACAAATAATACATTTGAAAGATTTTTGAACACGTGCTTATTTTTTTAAAACGTATTAGCTTCATTTTCCTAAACAAGCCCACAATGACGATCCTCATAGCTTGTCTTCCGTCACTATGTCATGTCACCTTTACTTGTTCCTCCCTGCGTGTGGATACGATAATGGTGAATTCCAATCGTAACCGAGTTATGCAAACTAATTGTGTACCTCCGCATCGTATTCAAACATCTGGTTTCCCTTCATGTGGTGACATTTCAGCATAACGACAGGTCCGTTGAGCCGCGATACATCCAGACACAGATCATCTGTACGGATCTCTTTATCAGCTGTGTACGAGAATACCTACAGAACAAGATGATCCGTTGGGAATAATCGTGGAGAAAGTTCATATGTAAAGTATTATTTCCATTATAACTTGCTGCACATGCGTTAGCCAATCCTTTATAACAATAAAGCTAAAAAAACAAACACATCCTTGGGGATGTTCTCACCTGGTTGCCGCCCATTCCATGACAGTTGAAGAAACCAACCTTTTCATTCTCTTTACGGCCCATGTTATCCACACACTGATTGGTCTCAACGTTTCTGATCTAAACACAAAACAAAAACATTTGTTTGTGTAATTCAAGACATGGTCTTTGATCATCAAGCACACATTAATGGATAACCTGAAAAATGTGTCTGGCGTTGACATTAATTGCAGTCAGAATGCAACGGCATTGTTTATGTAAACAGCTTGTCAGCTTGGAATTATAAGATTCTGTTCGCATTCTGAACAGATTTTGAGATATGTGACCACAACACCAGTCTTAAGTAGCACAGGAACATTTTTAGTAAAAGCCAAAAATACATTGCATGAGTCAAATAGGCTGGTTGTGTTGTCCAGGGTCACATATAAGGGTTCAAAGTGTTTGCATTACATGTAGCCTCTTACATGACAGAGACATCAATTTGTAAAAGGGGACAGGTCCATTTTTTTAAGAACAGGTCAATTGCAGAACCTTCCATTTCTAAAAGGAAAAACAGTTTCTGCTTGGAATTATCAGGTTCTATCTTGCAAAACATTCATTGAATAAATTGTTAGTGTTTTTAAAAACGATTGCCTTACAAAATGGGATGTAATAATGTGTCAACGTGTTAAAATGTTTTAACTTTTAATAATGTTATAATATCCTTTTTCTTGTTCAATTAAAGCATAAAAGTGGCAAATATTTAGTCTAATTCCGATGTTCATTTTAGGCAGGAACCTGGACTTTAAAAAAAGAGAAAATAGGGAAACAAAAAGCTGATGCTGTTTGGTCCTCTGGTGTGCCAACAAACGGATAAACTCAAAAACAGTACTTACTAGAAAAAATTTGTAGACTTTGTAGATCAAACCTTTTAGTTTTCTAAAAAGTCCCAACATGTACCCAACTTAACACGCATCACATAATGTCAATAAATAGATTTTTTTTTAATAGAAATGTCAAATAGAACATTATCATTGTATAGTGACGAGCTGTCATAGATTTAAAATATTACGCTTTTTGTTTCCTTGTGTTATGTTTATTAAACATTGTTGTGTGCTCTTAAATGTAATGAGCCTGCCAACACCGCCAGCCATGCCCCCCACATCAGTGCCTTCACCTAGCTTCAACCGTTCCCATTCAACCGGAATTAACATTACGGACTACACTTCCCATAATGCCTTGCACCCAATTACCACTATGATTGCAATCACACCTGCACCTCATCCCCAGAAGACTATATATGCCCTGTCTTTTATTTGTTAAGTCCAGTTGCGTTTGCCGTCGAGTCCAGTTGCGTTTGTCGTCGAGTCCAGTTGCGTTTGTCGTCGAGTCCAGTTGCTGTTATGTTCCGTGCATTAGTTAGACCTATTCGCGATACGCATGGATGCTACCCGTTATTAGGATTATACTTACCCGTGGATGTTACCCATTGTTTGGATTTATATTCACCCCTGGATGTTACCTGTCGTATGTTTACTCACCTGTGGATGTTACCTGGATGGTTTCACCTGTCTTCTATTTTCCCTGGAATAAACCTTTAAGTCAACTTCAACTCTCCGGGTAGCATCGTCCCTCTACCTGTATTGTAACACTATATGGATAGTTCACACAAACATGAAATTTCAGCCTCAGATTGTTCCAAACCTGTATAAATGTCTTTGTGCTGATGAACACAAAGGAAGATATTTGGAACCGTGACAGTAACCAAACGGATCTCATCCCAAATTTACTGCCATATTTATTTTCCCTACTATCCCTTTAATATAATCACACATATAAATATGTATGCTAGGTATGTGCACAGGCTGAAACTGAAGCAATTTAATTCACCATCTGACAATATCTGAAAAGAATAACATTTAGAGTTTTATACCTCTCCGAGGGAGTAATACCTCCGTGGAATCTGAGAGTCGGGGTAGATGTTCTCCAGGTACCATGAGAATGGTTTGCACTTCAGAGCTTCTCTTAAAGCTTTCCGAGAGGAGACGTCTCCATAATCCACTCGAACCACACCTGTGCAGACGCACAAACGTAAAAGAGAGAGAGAGATAGGTCTTTTGCAGATCATGACATTATGAAGATATTGGCATTAAAGGACTAGTTCACCCAAAAAAGAAATTTCTGTCATGAATTGCTCACTCTCTAGTTGTTCCAAACCTCTATGCGTTTCTTTGTTCTGATAAACACAGAGGATTATTTGGAAGAAATTACTTGTAACGGTTATTGGACACCATTGACTACCATAGTAGAAAATTGACAATTGCTGTCCTACATTCTTCAAAATATCTTCTTTTGAGTTCAACGGAACAAAAAAACTCTAAAGTAATTTTCCCACTATGGTAGTCAATGGGGTCAACCTACAAACAAAATCTGGTCATATAAATTCATGGCATGCAGTAAAAACCTGATCCTAACCTGTATCTCTATTTCAGATGACATTCGTTTAGATTCTGTAATGATTAACGATTATTTATTTGTATTTGTAATTACAATAAATGGATAAAACAAATTTTTGTATGTAAGCTTTTAGATTAGAACACGTTTAAACGTTACACAACTTTTGACCAATTTGGAATAAATACAAAAATCCAGACCATTTTATTTACTTATTGCTCCGTATGAAACACTAGAGGGTGCCTCAACAGCACTTTTCCTCCAGTTATAAAAAGTGAGACACAAATATAGTCCACTGTAAATTCATTCCACGGTGTCAGTGGACAGTGGTGTGTATGGGTGCTCTCGTGTGTGGCTTCTGCAGAGGGTTATCAGTCTATCACTCTCATTCTATTACACATACAGATGTTACTGATGTCCCATAGGGCTCCATCAAGAAAAAATATGCACAGTTTGTTTTTACATACTGCATGAAATTTTGTTCGAGTGTTTTTTTTTTACTTGTATATCTCTGTCTTTAAGAGCTCAGTGTCACACTCCTGTAAGACCAGAATGACTGATGCATGTCAAATGCAATGCATTCTGGTTAAAAATGTGTCCGACTTCAGACGCAAGATTGCATGAACAGGTTTAGTTCCCAAACTGTAGTTCTCCCCTATTTGTCTGGTCATTCAGTGAACTGTAATGGCTAAAAAACTTTAAGCATTTGGCCATCAAGTATTCATGAGTGGAACATCTACGATTCAGTTTCGCAGCAACGGTATTCTAAGGTTGTGGTCAATTTCCTTATTGTGACGTACTTCTTGTTTTACACTGAGTTGATTGATCCGTTTCATTCCGAAATGTAATTTGTGGCAGACTGAGAGGAGAAGAGTTAACAGATGTTCTGTCAAACTGATGACTGAAAGTACATTTTCAGATTTTCATTACAGAATTCATTACAGAAATTACAGTTGATATTATCAACCCCAACCATTAAAATTGCAGTCATTTCAAGTCATTTACACATTTCTGAGGAGCCTTACCCGGTGAGATAATGTAGAAGAAATCTTTAAACTCATCCATCCAGACTTCAGCCAGTCGTCTGTTGTTCTTGTTAATAACTTGACCAGTTCCACCAGGGAAGCTGTATGGTGTGGCTTTCCGGAATACATGACCCACATGAGAACATGTGACTATCTCAAGAGATCCTCCACACTGCCAGATCTATAGCCAGACATACAAAGCAAATGATAATCTGATACAGTATACACAATCAGACTATACATGCATTTAGCATATAACAAATATTACTATTAGAATATTAGAGAAACTCAATCATAAATATAGTCAATGCAGAAAATCGGGGCGCATGAAATTCAGAGAGTAAGAGGTATTTTTGGTGTAAGATAAGAGTGCATATTTTGTGTGAAAATATGATTAAACTATTTCAGGAATATGAAACGTGGAACGCTGCCTTTGTATTATAAAGCCATTAAGAATACTATTTAAGATGATACAATCCTAGTAAAGTGCATAGTTTACGTGTATATTGTATAATATGTCATTTGGAAGAAAATGATGGTTTATTTGAACATTTGAGGTCAAAGTTCATCCTCCGTGGAGACATTCTTCATCATTCGTTTGATGGAATTGGCTGCACACAGATGTTTCATGAATCAGACGTGAACCCTGTTGCAATCTGAGGATTTCTGCGCTAGGATCTGCTCTCGTTTCTACATTAGATTGACACATAAGGCCCACTTTGCCGGAATAGCGATATGGTACGGCAAAGATTAAACCGACATTATTTAATTAAATGCTCACCCTAAAAGACATCTCCAGGTTTTCTCCTCCCCATATATCCATACCCGAGTCATACGTGCCGATGTCTTCGAAATATGTTCGGTCAATAGAGAACAGACCTCCCGCCATTGTTGGAGTTCTTAAAATGTTCAGACACACAAACGGATATGGGTTATTTCTTTGTCAGATAGCAGGGATGGCTAGAATCATATACATTATACATTTTCTGTATGCTTTTGCCAGATATTTCTATCCAGCCATTGACCCCTCGCAAAACCCCGCCCCCTTCGTTCCTGTTGCTATGTCCGACAAGCTTTTGTAGGTTTTAAAATATTTGCTTATTTCATGTGCAAACCTTTCATTTATAAATTGTTAAAAAAAACCTCAAGCTTTAATGTACCTTACAGGAAGGGTCCTGTCTCCTTTTCGCCGGTCCATCTCTCTCTGAGGAACTGGATACCATCTGAAGTTAAGTTTCCAGTTGAATCCCCCATAGGTCATATCTGAGCCGGCCATGTACTCAAATGTCTCGTCGCTGATGACATCAATGATAGGGCAGACCACAGCCCTTCTAGAATAACAAACAGAAATAACCCATTCGCCTTCGTCTCCACATGGCAGTCAAGTTCAGGCAATTTGAAAAAGAATCACGCTTTTATCAAATTTGCTGCATGTGTACCCTGACAAACAAGGCAAACTAGACATGACACATGAGTGTCTAGAACTTGGCAATAGTCTGAAGCTAAAACAATATTGCACGGTTTCACAGACAAGGCTTAGCTTAAGCCAGGACTAGACCATACTTACATTTACAAATATGCATTTGACAGACGCTTTTATCCAAAGCGACTTACACTATACAATTAATTATGAGTATGTGCACTCCCTGAGATCGAACCCATGACCCTGGCGTTGCTCTAACCACTGAGCTACAGGAAATTAGGATATTTAAGGCACCTTTATCCAAAAATGTATTAAAAAAACATTACTGTTTTGCATTGTGAAACAAAACAACGGCACTAACATATTTAAAGATGTGTCAGGATCATTTTTAGTTACTTAAGACAGGCCAAACATTCATTTTAGTCTAGGACTTGTCTTATTCTGTCATTCTACCACATGCACAGCCATACAGAGGGATGGATCTCTGGACAGTGTTATCACAGGATAATAGTAGCCAAGTTTCCATTACAGATTTACACAACATTTTCTAAATGTCAATATAAAAACTTTGCAGAATGGCTGCGTTTCCATTAAACAATGTTTTGCGATTAAAGTGTAGTTTGTTTCTTCTCGCGCTATGTCATTCTGGCCGTACTTCTTTGTACGTTTTATGGCAGGTTGCAAACCAAGTTTAGTGCATAGTGCCACCTACTGTGATGAAAGCGCGAAGAGAGATTTCAATTATCCTTATATATTTTCACATATTACCTCACTGTTCCTAATAAATCGCCATACTGCACTCACTCGTTTTCGTGCATTTGGGCCATCATAAGATATAACTTAATGTGAATTCCTTACATCCTATCTTTTCAAATGTTCTGCCTAAACATACCGCGAATGGTAATGTGACTTTTGTACGCCACGTGACTTGCAAATACGACAAACGAAATTATCTGCATAGAATAAACTCAAACTTTAAGAATCAAAACAAAAGCCAACAATTGGGGTAAAACAAAAACGGCACAAAATATAAACGGAAACAAAAGACTTAATTGATTTGCGGTTTGTACTTGGTCATCCTTATTTACATATCTAACTGTTATAAATATAACATACTGTTTATAAATGAATATGAATATTTAATACAGCCTAATATTTATACACATTTTGTCTTTGTCATATTTTATATGTAACCTCAAAAACATATTTTTTTATTGTTTTGAGCTTTTTTTACTAGTAATATTTTACATAAATATTGTTATTTCTAAAAATGTCTTTGCCATTTTACTTTTAAGGTAACGAATGCGACCCATTCAAATTCCAAAAAGCCATACACCTAACAAACTCTGCCTATTTATACATGAGCTGTGCTATTATTCACATGTCTAAAGAGTCAAATATGTTTTAAATGTAAAACTAAGGAGGAAACAATATAGATAAATGATTGGCCCTTGCAAACTGTGTTTTGTACGAGCGCGGCTCGTTCCCGTGTCAGGTGCTGTGCGCTCCTCTTGGCTCACTGAACTGAGTAGATGCAGAGAGCGGCAATTCTGCGCCGGGACACCAAGACCTCATTCTTACAAGGCACTACAGGCGAGGCAGAATATACAAGCTTCGGCTTATCCGACTAGTCATTCAATTTGTCGCTAGGCACTTTTTGGTAAAAGTAGTTAAAGGTGTCTCAAAATCTATAGTGACAAAACCACTAAGCTGGCAACACTGTTCTTATAAAAATTTGTGGCGCTGTGTAATACATGCAAACATGGTAAAGTAAATTATAAAATGCGAGGATAAAGTGCTACACTTATACACGTTGAATAATACAATTAATCAGTCTGAGCAAACAAGACAAAGAGTAATCCAAACATATGACATGGAACAACAATTCATTGCCATGTGTTCATGAAACAGCATTGGCTTTTTTGTGAACAAACAGAAAGTGAGCAACGATGAACAGTCTTTGGAAGACGGCGGTCTTTGACGATTGGATGAATGCGGGTCTGCCCCATTCATTACAATAACTTACTGTTTTCTACAGCCATATACAGTACCTACAGAATGGCTCAAATCCCCTCTGATCTGTGTAAAAATCCCTTTGCCCTGATTTCTCTTAGCTCTATGGCAGCTAATTGGATGAACACATCTGGCTTTAGCACTAGACTGATTCTGATCAATGCAAACTCAATATAGGAACCACGCTTGAAACATCAAAACGACCAAGTCATATGCGTACCTTACTGCCCAGGGACTCAGCCGGACAGGGCAATAGAATACATTTCATTGAAGTGTGCGATGCAGCGCACACATGCTCTATTATAAAGAGGTCTGAAGTGTCAAATGCACCCGATTATGAGGGTATGTGCTCTGTGCGTGTCTGGCTTTAAGAGTAACAGGATATTGTCAGCAATGTAATTGTAAATATGTGCTTTTATAATCTAATAACGATCACTTTTCAAATGGAGACACATCACACATCAATAAGATGGACTGCAGGATTATAGACGAACCATGAGCCAAATATAAAGATAATATGTTCAAATGGAGGTGTAAAGGAATGAGGTGAAAAAAGTCAGTATGTTTGAATTATTTTTTACAAGCACTATTCATCCATGTGGTAGTTTCGGGGCCGGCCCGTCCAACCGGCGATTGCCTGGGGCCCCCCAACCACGGGGGGGCCTCAAAGTCTAAATATGATTTTGCTCTTTGACATATAAGCGTTCAGACGGCAATAAACGCTACATGCGCACGGACCTTGGATTATCATAGGAATCACAGAAACGGTAAGTGAAATATTTTTTTATAACAGAATAAACTCTCCACACGACAACCTGAAGTGAAATGGCAAAAAATACAAAATAAATAAAGACGGAAAACATTAGAAAATAGGAGCAGAGTGGGCTTACATGCATAATGTCACGATATTATATACACACCTATGAAGGTGTTCCGGGTCTGCTGACCGCATTCCAGTTCCATATCCCTTCGCCAAGTTTAAATAACAGAAAGGCTATAGTGTAGCCTACAGGCCATCACCGCACAGCACCCGCTCTTGATCTGACGTTTATACTGTCAAACTTTACTGTTAATGGAAAAGTGTGCAGTTTCGTTTTAATAAACAAAGCATTTCAAACTGGTTCAAGCTTCCGAGTCTGTTCGCTCTAACGGATGCTCGAAATTAGATGGGCAAGAAAGAAGTCCTACTAACAGCATTTAAAAGAAAATAACATGACAAATATTTAAATGAAACATTTTAACAATGTCCTGTTGTGTGGTAACTGGGGTATAAGCGTAATAATTGACTCCAGTCATATATTGCATCACCAAAAACGACCTACATCAAGTTTATATATTGCGGAATAAATCGACTATCGCGATCATGTCTGCCAGCCACCAGCGATGGACGATGGCATCGTATATCAGCCCAACCCTAGACGGTAGCTGTCTGTTTTAAAAAAGCAGTCGAGCCAGCTCACCTGTCCTCTTTAATACGGGCCAGCAGCGGCTCCAGCCACCCCACAGTGCACTCACAGTGGGCATCCAAGAAGGTTATGACCTGCCCTCGTGCAACAGCTGCCCCTCTCAGCCGCGCTCGAATTAAACCAGATCGCTGTTCCATCCTCAAAATCCGTACCGGAACTTCAAGATGGGCAACATATTCCTCTAATTTATTTTTCAGGAAATCTGGAAGAATGAAACAAAATGATAGCTTGCCATAAAGCAGTGGTTATATCTCATTCAAATCAATACCACTAGAACTACAAGTAGCTCAACAAACACCAACAAAATAAAGGCAACAGAAAAGTGAAAGACCAAAGCCCTGCTTGATGCTTTATGAGACCGTATTCTTCAATAATAAACAATAAAAGGGAAATTAAAGACTGTATAAGGGCAAAATAAGAATGATGATGTGCCTGGAACCTCTCTCGCTGGCGTCGTCCACCAGAAGTATCTCCAGCAGTAGGTGTCTGGGCGAGCGGTTTATGGCGCTATGTATGGTTCTCAGGAGAGTACCCCATGCTTCATTATGAAACACAATCACAATGCTGGTGTTCGGGAGGTCGTCAGGGTATGTCTTGGTCTTACATCTGAGAAACACAAGAACATATATAAACTGCATAAACAAACCATATGCACCTAGCAGAAATATGTACTTTATATAGAACAGTATAGAACATTGAGATAACATTATACTCCAAATGAGTGATTCATTTTCACGCATTGTTTCAAGCTACTTCATTTAACATTTACATTAGGTTAATTCGGTTCGATAACAGATTTTCTTGGGGGTGAACTATTCCTTTCAGGACATGGAATTTAACATCAATTCTGTCATCGTGTGAATGCAGATACAGAGGCAGATGGAAAAATGGTCACCAAGAAAAGTAAAAAGCATAACATTGCTTGTGATAGAGTGAGCTTATAAATGAGTGAAGAAGAGAAGGGATACGGATTTTGTGGCAATATATGATTATTTATTGATCATAACTTTTATGCAATCAAACATCAGAAAAATAAGACCAAATAAAAGTACTGATGTTCCAGCATTGTAGAATGGAATGTTTTTGGTTGAATTCTAATTTAAAGATTTAGATTACAGGTTTATATACGGGGGGCCGCAACAAAAAGCTTGAGAATGCCTGATGTATTGAACACTGGCTTGTAGCTCAACCTACATTAACTGGTCTCCAAAGAACAGGTAAATAACGCCCAGAGCACTTCTTGTTTGCATGGTTGTTTTCTCATGGCACAAATGTCTCCATATTTCCTCTAAACATGGTTATGCTAAAAGGGGGGATTTCACTCGGTTTCATGCATTCTGACTTCTTTACACTGTTGTACGTGCTAGCTTTCCAATTTGTCACGTGGTCAACTTGTTAAAAAACGAGTTGGACGTATGACGTAGTATTTCTGTGCTTGATGCACTCCCCCAGCACTCACCCAGAACGTTTTGTATAAGTCTGGATCACAGTTTCATCTTGCGTTAGGGAGAGAAGTTTGTGGTGTGTTTGTTTGTTCACTGAATTTCAATGCTTCAGTGATGAAAACGGTGGATATAACGCTGGATTTGGACATCGTTTGAAACTGATAGAAATGGTGCGGTCCCAGTGCTAAAAGATGCCGAACATGAACCTCACAGTAAGTGAAACTAAGTCATATGTCTGTGTTTTGTTGCCAATCGGCGCGTACGTGAAAAATTTAATAAACAGGAAGGAATTAATGCGATGATGCGTTGTTTGCTCCGGCTAGGGTGGCCATTTCCATAACACCAGAAAGGAGGACACTTTGCGGCATTTAGTGAGGCAAGAATAACTGCATCTGGTGTACTCGCAAATACAATACAATTTTGTCTATCATATCTATGGTATCATGATACAGTGATTCTGAAATGGCCTACTCTATTCATTGCCAGACAGTTTGATCTACGACATATCTTGATGTAGACCTATAGTGTTTGTTCACAGTATTTGTATTTATTCAAGACACTCCTGTATGACTGGTGATACTTGACTGCATGATGACAACTTTACAAAGCTCTGCAGCGGAGATTTTGTCATCCTGAGGTGATGTTGCTAAGGGAAGACGTACCAGCAGCTCGTCGGTCACGTTTATGTTTTTCAGTGCTGGCATGTTGGTCAATGGCGGCTTTCACTTTACATCTAACATCCACTTCACAGCGACATAGTGTGCAAAATCCACGGAAAGCATCTCTACTGCTTTTTGATATGAATTTGTGGTCTTTTGTCCATTCCGGATTAAATGATGTCGGACGTTTCGGCATGTTAACGTTATAATGTGACGTAGCCAGTACGTGGACTCCACCTCCACGTCGTGGAGGCTTGTTTAAGTTTTTAACCAATTATATATAAGATATTTATTTGACACCTCTTTCAGCCAATCATTTGTTTGACCGGAGATCTTACGGCGTCAGACGCTATGCTGCTGCGTCCCAATAAAGGTTTTAGAGGGTTTTTTAAGGCCGATTCAGCGCAACTCCGAAAAGGAGGACAAAGGAGTGTCCGGCTTGAGGCTGCGCTGGACGCCGGAGCGGGGGCTTAAAATCCGGACTGTCCGGCCCAAATCCGGACGTATGGCCACCCTAGCTCCGGCTGTAATTCCATCCCACTGCCTGCGTCCAGCAGCCCGTGTTTTACCGGAAATAATCATACAGCTGAATCACTCTTTTATTAATTTGACCAAACTAAACACTCTTCGAATATACGACGAATGCAATACTACTGAATAGGTGCTCAAGATTAATATGATATTGCCAGAAACCGAGTTTGATAGCTGATGTTTAGGAAGTTTTGTTCTGACACCTCCTGGTAGTTTGTGTACACATACTCACCCGTCCAGCCTGACATCCGGCAGACTTCTGTTAAGCGCAATCATGTCGCTGGCCATCAGGTTAAACTGATTGATTTTAAAGAGTTCTTTCATCTTGTCCTGCTGTTCTTTAGGAATGATCACGGCCTTTCCCATTTCACCAGGAGCCTCATGGGTGCGTGACATCACCGCTGGAACACAGAAGAGACGTTGGGTAATTGTGAATATATCGATGGTTTTTATCATTTACAAAAACTCTATGAGTTGTTATTCTGAACTAAAACATTTTTGTCTTCGTCATCATTAATATGTAATAACTTGCTTCAGCCAGAGACCAATTTTATTTTCTAATACATTTTTGAAGGAGTAAATCCCGACGTGCATTTTGCCTCATTGAATATTCTGTTTCACCTGTAAATATGTCACAGTATGAAAGTTAAATGACTTGCCAGAGGCCTTTTATGAATAAAAAATGCTGCAATACTTCATTTAAAGGAAGACACTTCACAAAGGCACATCTTAAGATTTTAAATCTTTGACAACCACAGAGCGGGCCATTGATATACATTATAGAATCTGTCAACACAGATTTTCCTTGAAATTTGACTTAATCAAACAGAATTAATTTGCTGTTATCAAACAGAATCTGCTTGGACTAGATAAATCAACTTCTTTAGTCAAACATTACTGTAACGTACAAATGTAACAATTAACAACTGAAATATTGATTATAAAAAAAACATGTTTGATAAGTGAAGACATTCCTTCTAAAGCACTGGAAATGTAATATTTTTTAGCAATAGTCCCATTTTAAGTCTGATTGACAAGAAGAACATATCATTTAAGTTATTATTAAAGCTATAACTTTTTTTGGGTTAAAATAATAATGCAATCTGTAATACCGCTTGATGTCATTTGACTTCAACACATACAAAGAAAATACATGATGTACTGTAACCTGCTTTTCACAACCAATCAGTCTATCATTGATGACTTGATGGTGCTATTTAAAAGGATAGTTCACCCAAAAATGTAAATGCTGTCTTCATTTACTCACCTACTCCTACAGATTTGGTACAACTAGAGAGTGAGTAATTCATGACGGAATTTTAATATTTGGGTGAACTATCCCTTTAATTGGTCTTGTTGAGCCTGGTGGTATGCTGGATAAGGTTTAGATTAGATTACTCTGGAGACCAAAGAGCCTGTTAAATACTATTAATGGAGAGTAATTTATCAATGACAATAAAAGCAAGTATGACATTGATATAAGAGAAGAATGACTCAGGAACATCTAACTTCAACCTTCACATCATAATCTTAATGCGGAACACCTTGGGAATTGATACACCCTCATACACTGCAGACTTATTAAGCTACCTTTCCAAAAATATCATCCACTTGGACACAAGGACAGCCCATAATATCATGTTATTGAAATAAATCTGGAAGCATTGTCCCATTATAAAGACTATAACGATGGTGTGCAGAGACGGACCATTTAATATGTGTCAGATGTTCTTTGCTTTCCACAGGAACTATTGGATAAAGGCAGAGCTTTTTCGACGGTAAAGGTCTATCTTTCAGCTATTTCAGCATGTCATGTGGGGCTGACTTCAGGACCGATAAGCCAGCAGCCTGTGATATGTCGGTTTATTAAAGGGGCAAGGCGGATACTTCCCGTCACTAAGTCCCTGGTCCCGTCATGGGATTTATCGGTGGTTCTAGATGCGCTCTCACAGATCCCTTTGAACCGTTGGAAAGTGCGGATTTGCAGCGTCTCTCTTTTAAGACCGCATTACTGCTTGCTCCCACTACAGCAAAGCGGGTCAGCAAATTGCACGCGCTGTCTGTACATCTTGCGTGCATGCAGTTTGCATCGGTTGGATCTAAAGTTACGCTAAAAAGGAATCCGGCGTTTGTTCCTAAAGAGACATCGGGACAAACAGAGCTGTTGAATTGCTAGCATTCTCTTCACGGTAACACTGTCTGTGCCCGGTGTGCGTTCTACGAGCGTACATACAAAAGACGGAATCCTTAAGAACGAGTATCCAGCTTTTCGTTTCTTGGTCTGACGATTTCAAGGGAAATTTCACGTCAGCGACTATCCCACGGGAGGGCGAATACGATTGGAATGCGTAACAAAGATGCAAATTTACACCCTCATCCAGCACTCAGTGCCGAGGAATGGCCACCTCCTGGACCCTGTTCAGTGGTCTTTCTTTCCAGGACCTTTGTGCTGCTGCAAGCTGGGCATCCCCGCACACATTCATGAGATAATATAGACGTCTCATGTAGCTCATTCAGCACTCAGTGTGGGAACGGTACAGGATGCTACATAAAAGCATCTCACGTCCCACTATTGTTTATATTGCCTTAGTGCGGGTGTCCATAAAGTGCCACAAGCATATATCATATACAATATATACACATCTATTCTTTATCTTTCACGAGTGCATGTTTTACTTCAGTGTGAGGACGACTTGAGGACCTCGACACTCGTGTTGAGGTTCGTACAGCATGTCTGCAATGCGGGAGTGGTCTATATCCCATAAAGAGATACTGAACCGATGTTAGAAAGAGAACGATAGGTTACTAGGTAACGATAGATTCCAATAGTGAGATACCTCACTTCAGGGTTACGCAAGTAACCTATCGTTTTGGGGGCTGTTATTGCCTGATTTCATGGGATGCCTTGTCAATCTAAAGTTGAGACCACAAGGCCCACAGAAAGTGCTATGAAAGACTATTGAATAATTGATGTCCACTAAAGAGCACTTCTTTCCTTTTCTTTAAATGTAAAGCTCTGTTGCATCATTTGTTTGAAATGCAGCCAATGAGAGTGATGTATACTTAATGATGTAGCAATTAAGGCAGGCAAGTAACAATTCTCCACTGCATTACTGCATTGATCCCAGTCCGGTATTTATTAAGCAATAAGGCCTGTTGTTGAAACATCATCTATCCTCTCTTTATGGTGGCCCTTTTAGTGATACATTTACTGCAGACAGAGAACAACAGCCTGAATAGTACAGCTTAAAATAACCCAAAAGGTGATTTGGGTTACACAACAAAATATTATGTGTGCACAGACTTTTCTGCCTGAAACGTAACCTTTTGCGTTTGTAGGCCAAATCCTTTAGATAACTTCTTTAATAGCTCATGACCTCAATAAGTGTGATCTTCAAACTGACCCAAGCAATAGCACAAACAGTCGACAGACTGGCCTGCTTCTAAGCACGGCTTTTTTCAGCACAATGTCTGCTAGACCTTCCGTGGCAATTTAACACCCTAGCACCTGCTATTATCTAATCCCAAATACAACACAGACTGTAGTTCGGCGAGATTAGCATTTTTTGTTTGTCCACTTGACTTGCAGCAACAAACAGACCACAGAAACTACATTTAGAACAAGACATACGGTGTCCTAGAGTAAAGAAAGATTCTGAAAAAGATTATGTTTCTTGCCCACATCTAAACCTAAAAGCAGCTTAAAGTCCTAAATCTATTTACAAGACAGCGTGTTCGTGTAAGGACAGGAATTTAACGGCGTTGGAATTAACGGTACATGAAGGAACAGGCATCTGGTGAGCAAAGTTCACCAGTGTTCACCAGTGTATTGAATGTTTGAACTCACCTCTCAGCGCCGGTAGGAGCGATCGATCCTTCTTGTTGTCGCATTTGTTGCACTCACTGAAGTACAGCAGCAGGAAAACGTCCACTAGCACCCAGACCAGAGAGGTGGTCAACACCACCTTACAGTACACGAACCGTCTCATCAGCCTGCTGGAGTCACGCATTCACAGGCAGACAGGAGACGGGGCAGGGGTTGATGGGACAGGACATACACCAAGGGGTCATCCCACTGGAGCGAGAGAAAAAAGTAGATATTATTAGTGGATCCTGCATCGCAAATTAAGAGATCACAGGCAATGCGAATTTTGTCTTTTGTAAAAAAACTAACTTTAGAACAAAGCATGCATTTGGGTATGGAAATGGTCCTATATAGCCCTAAAAGTAGTTCTTGGCTTGTAATCATGGGAGAACAATCGTAAGTGCTATATAGGACCGTATCTTGGGGCTTCAGTGGTTCTTCAGAGGTTCTTTGGGGTGACCGAGATGCTATATAGCACCGTTTTCATATAAAGGACCTGTTAAGCGCCTGTATGAAGCACCAAAATGTGGTTCTCTAAATAGCACTAAAAGTCCCCCATGAGCCAAGAACCGTAGGCGCCGTACTGCCGTTACACCCCTATTGTATGTAAAATTGTGGAGCTAAGCAAGTGATTCAGTCAAACTATTCTCATGTTATCACATACCTTGGCAAAAATCATTTATTTCTGAAAGCATTACAGAACACATGAAGTAGGATCTTTTTATAATCTAAAAGACTAATTCATAAATAGCCCTACAGCTTATCAGATGCGTTTCTTACGATAACAGAGAATTTCCCTAAAATGGACCTAATCGCAACTGAAAAACAATAAATGATTCGAAAACATACAGTAAATCGTACACAGCCATGCTCACAAGTCACATCACAAATACTCTGTCTGGAACCTTAGATCTGGTAATGCTTTTTTTTCTGACCATCTGCCCGTTTGTAAGGATTGTGTTTGAGTGGAGTGGCACCAGGCTGAACTTCCCTCAGGAATAGCTGGTTTAATAGAGCAGCCATCTGTAAACATGAGCCCTCGCTATCTGCTGAACATTACTGACCCCCATATTTCAAGCAGGGAATAATATGAAGGCTATCAAGGTTCAATGCGAGGTTAAACTCACATTCAACTGTCCTTGGACTTTTTGGTGCAGTTGAAGACGTCAACATTAGCCCACTTCATTTTTTGTTTGTTATTTTAGGATGAAATTGTTTATTTCTTGGACCCCATTGACTAACATAGTAGAAAAATGACTTTATATTTCTTTGTTCTGTTGAACGCGAAATATATTTTGAATAATGAAGGAAAGCAAATAGTTCTGGGGCACTTTTGCCTTCCATTGTCATTTTTCCTATTACAAGCATTCATCCTAATATCTTGCTCTTTGTTCAAACAAACTAAATATTTATACAGAGAGTGAGTTCCATTTTTGGATGACCTCTCCCTTATTCAGTCTTTTGACATTCAGTTGTCGTTCCTGATCATATTTAATAAAGTTATTTGTGTTGTGGGTTCATATCCTTGAGAATAATCTGTATCTCCAGTAGTGTGAATGCATCACAAACAAGCACATTTTCAGTTGTGCATAAATTTGGCAGATGGTTTAATCCAGAGCCATTGATAGAGAGTTACGTCAACTCCTTTGATTCCAATGATTTTTTTCACAGCAACAGTGGTTCATAAAGCATCTCAATAGTTCCCGTAGCTACTAGTACAAGCATGTGGCTGAACAGCATATTCTCATTGAGGTTAACTGTGAACATTTTTAAAGACGCAAATCCGTTTAATGAATAATTGGCAGCCACCTGGCAACATAATAAAAAAACACCAACAACACCCAAATGTTCCAACATCTCAAATGTGAGTATTGTCGGGTTTCACCCTGAGATTCGATTAACCACCAGACTGGGTGTGAAGTCACCTCACACTAAATCCTTTGGTCTGGTGTATGGTTTCCTCAAAGCTATTACCATTTGTCTCCAGTAACTCAAAACCTAAGGAGATTGAGTCTTAATTAAGAGGCTTTTAACTCAACATTGGGGCTCTACTTTGTTTGAGATTTACCGTAATGAGACCTTAAAAAAGTTTCACATTTATTATAGATCATGTATTTAGCTACACAAGGTTGCAATGCATAGAGAACCTCAATAGCCGATTAGAAGCACTTTTGGCTTAAGTGTGTTGTAGAATAAAGATGCACAGCAGGCATACAGTATGCGACCCTGCCTGTGAAATCCTTTCATCTTATTGAAGGGATACATCACCCAAAAATTTTTAATTCTGTCTTCATTTACTCACTTTGGTATTGTTTCAAATCTGTATAAATGTCGTTGTTCTGATGAACACAGAGAAAGATATTTGATAGAATGCTTTTACCCACTAGGGCTGCCACAGTTAATAAATAATCGTCTCATCGCAATTTTTTGACATCATCGCAATTATTTCCGAAAACCGCAATGATTGTAGATCCTTGGAAAACGAGGCTGATGTGCAGAATTTTACATCCACTGTTACTTTCAAATGACATTTCTTCATAATTTGAGCTGTATCAGATTTGTACTTTTTGTGTTTATAAATTATATTAAAGTGATCCCAGATTTGCTGCATCTACACAGCAAGACGGCATCAGCCTGATCTCTCAGTCTTTTCTGTCAAACAATGAATTGCCATAATCGCAATTAATAATGAATCATCAGCCAAATTTCATAATCGTTACAGCACTTTTAACCAGACAGATTTTGCGTCCCATTGACTCCCATAGTAGGATGAAATACAGTGGTAGTCAAAAGTGCCCCAGAACTGTTTTGTCCGACTTTTTTCCTTCTGTGGGAGTCAAAGTATTGTTTAATCTGTCTGGTTATGAGCATTCTTCCTTTTTTTTACATTAGGCCCATTTGACAAAAAAGCTCGATTGGAAAAGGAAAAGCGTGTCTCAAGGCTTTGGGAGCTCCCTAATTTAATACAGCACTGATTCTTACGCGTTTTCTTTTTTTACAAAAAGCTCACTTCCAGTAAAACCACTTCAGGCAGTTTCAGACGCAGAACGTGTGCTTGAATTTCTGAGTCTGCAGCTTTCCCTGCAAAATCAAAGGGTGAAAATTGTTTTCCTTGAGGCTATTGTGTCATGCAGAGATGGTGTACAGATCTGTGCATCAGATAATGTGCAAATCTTTTTTAATAAGACTATTGAGTTTTACCATCGGGTGCAAAGTCACAACACTAGATATAGATATAAAACACAAGTTATCTAATTAGCTTTAGTAAAACTAGCTTATTTGTCCAATACTGTACATCACACTGTTCAATTGCTGTATACAAAACAAACCATGCACATGCTCCTTTTTATTTGTCCAAGCAAATCTGATACATGAATGAATTATTGTTATATATGTATGCATGCATTTATACACACAATTGCACTGCATTACTGTAAATATGCAAACGTTAAGCATATCATGCCTGTGATTATTTTTTTAATATACATGCATGCCCAATACCCAAAATGGCAAAGCCCAGAAGAAACAGCATTACAAGATCTTTGCTTTGGTCGATTGATATTTCTTGCTACTGCTGGATGAATTCAGAATACAGTATAATGGATAGAAGGCAGAGTATCACGTAAAGCAATGACGCTTATATGCTACTCACTGAATGAAGACTGGATGAATCTTGCGCTCCTGATGACCAGTTCACAACGTGCTGCGTGTTTCCTCTTTATTTATAAACGAAACACGATTTCGTGCACATCGCCCGGTGCGAGTATAATAACTCCACGAATCGACATAGCTCCAGCTATTCAAAGTCAAGCAGGACGAATTTACTTGATACGGTGAAGTGAGCCGTCCTTTACAGCAGTCTCTCTGTTAGGGAAGATGTGAGCATGCATTTTACCCCGCCGCATCACTGGCCAGATTTCATCTCTTGAGTCAGATGCGAGGATCGTGTGTCCTGTGCAAGCTCTCAGTTTATACCTTTATCAAAACGATCACTCAGTAACACACAGTGGCTGCCCCCTGATTTATTTCATGTGATGTCAGGATCGTAAGACGTGTCTATTCGTTTGGTTCAATGTGAGGATGCTGTGACTGGAGAGGCGGGTTCATCAGAAGACACCAATGCGCAAGTGCATCGCGGACGCCTGTTATAGGTATGCACATTAAAAACGTTAATATTCATTCTTTTTCTGACATTTTCATGTTAAAGATAGATGGAAAATACTAAAATGTTTAATTATATGCAGTTGTTTAAATTATGTATAGATGCATATAGTGTAGCCTATATGCTTTATTTATATGTTATTTTCATTTCGGAATCAGACGTGTTCCACTTTTTAGAAAAATGACGATTGCCAAATTATTACTTATTTGCAATGTTTAAATTAAGGATTGGGTGTGGGCGGGGCTATTTGATCGAGTAGCTTTCAATGGGGGATTATAATCTGGCAGGGAATAAACATTCGGCGCAAAATGTGTCCAGTGCGCATTGTAACTACAGTGTAACGATGACAGTTACGTCACAAGTAAAAAAAACGAGTTGCTGGATTGAATTTGCAAGTTCATTGGGGGTCAATGTTGATAAATATAGCTCCGTAGGATCATTTTAATGAACGTTGAAACGAAATGAAATGAGCTAAAGATGTGATGCGTTACAGCTTGTTGTAAGATAGTTACAATTGTAACAATTCCAGTTCTTTACGTGACATAAAAACAATGTATCAAAAAAGTTCAGAACTGTTCCTGAGCGTTTATAGCCTACATTTTATTCTGTGAGTTTCCTGGAGCCTCTGCTGGTGGAGGCCGTAATAACACTATTATCGAGCCTAAGCATCACTCTTAACTGACTGCTATGCAAATCACATATATATTAGCAATTTACAACAACAAAAAATCATATTTAGTATTCTAAAACAATTGATTTTAATGGCAAAGCATATGTTTTAGTCTTTAGACACGCATATAGTTCCCTCTGTATAATATTTGAGTCTAAGATCGTTTATATTATGACCTAGGTCTGGACCATATTTTGAGCAGTTCAGTATTTGAACACTGGATGTCAGTAGGCTACAGCAGACCGGAAATGTTCTTTATGATCGTTTACAGTAACAACATATTTATGAATAGAAAGAAAAACAATACAAAATACACTTTTGGACGGTAAACTATACCTACATTATCGTTATTTCTATTATCATCATCATTTGTCATTAGATTTAACATTTTGTTGTAACATTTGACATTAATTAATTCAGTTACTAAGGTCATTCACTTCACAACAAATACAGCTATACATAGGCCTACTATTTGATGGCAAAGGTTTAATAATCGTCTTAATTTCTATCCTTAATTATACATTTATAATAATTTAGTTTTAAATTAAATTCGATTTATCTCTATTCTTCACACGCCTAGTGATATTTAAGGTTATTTAATAGCGAATTGAAATGTTCTGCACCCGTTTTCTTCAAATGTGCATTGTTAACGAATGATCAGCACCATCTCCTTTACTATGACAATTTTCCCCCAAAACACCCAATTTAAGAAGTATAAAAACTGTACTACATGTAACTAAATGTGCATATTAAAGGTTAAACGAGCTGTCCGCGTTTGAGGCTGCGTGAGATTGTGACGTTCCATCTGTGCTGTAGGTGACGCCAAACGGCACTTTTGTGTAAAGTAGTTATCTCCTCCCATCGTTTCTCTCAGTGGTTTTAACCGAGCAGGTGTGATGCTGAGCAGAAGCATCAAATGTAGTTACACGAGAATCAGTGCAGGACCGTGCCATGGGACGTCAGTACACCAACGACGAGACGCTGAATGTGATGCGCTTGAGTTAACAAACATTTCCCCACAATTCTGCATGCGCTCACACTTCCAGGGCCAAAAGACTTTGGGCGACTTTAACTTTTAGAAGGTATTTTTAAAGTCTGCCTTTTGGAAAATGGACATGAATACTACATTTAACCAAACGGACGGCGGGATCTTCTCCAACCGGACCGACGAGATCCTCTTGTGCTGCAACCTCTCATCCGTGGTGACGGATAACGGCTTCGCGGCGAGCGCTCCGGACGAGAGGAGTCTCTTCGTCATGAGAATAGTTCAGATCGCAGTGATGTGCGTGCTCTCCCTCACTGTAGTCTTCGGGATCTTTTTCCTCGGCTGTAACTTGCTCATCAAGTCGGAGGGGATGATCAACTTTTTGGTGACGGACCGGAGACCCTCCAAAGAAGTGGAAGCGGTCATGGTGGGCGCGTACTAGAGAGACGATGGAGTTTCTTCACTGCCATGGGGTGAGCGAACGGGATTTTGGACCACCTGATGCACATATTTTCGATGAGCTTTTCACAGGACACAGTGTTAACTGTCTGGATCTCCGGAGATAAACTGAACACGGCGTTTCCAGTGTCTTTGCGCACAAGCCTTTCCAACAGCCTTCATTTATAGAGATAAAATCCCAAATGACCATACAGGCGTCAAGTCTTACATCTGCCATTAAAACTTCTATATGTGCAAGCGCAGGGGACGGAGATGATGCCCGTATGAGTTGCTGCGTAAAGGTTATGGATCAGTGAAGCAAAATGCGAACTAGCACTGCGCAGACCAATTAATTGTTGTTTAGCAAGTAAGGTATCATGTTTATTACAATAAATTATTTTTGCCAATAGAATGGTCTTGCTCTCACATTTTGAGGGTCATCTCAACGTTTTCCCCTTTACTGGATTTATGTGGAATGTAGTAGGCCTATCTAAAATGTGCTTGTAGTAACATTCCAATTTACTGGTTTGATTTTAATTAACATTATTCATTTTGACTGAATCAACCGCAAGTGTAATGTATGGAATATGACATTAAATAAGGTTCAGTATATGGCTGATTCTTTTATCCTTTATTTTCTGTTGCACCTACATTAAATCACTTAAATCACAGTTTTTTATTGTCATTATGAAGTCATTTTACTCGCACCCATCATTTCAACCATTAACTGCGATTAACTATTATCACAGAGACTTTACTGTTTGTTGACCCACGATAAGGTTAAACATTTTATGGAAGTGTTTTATCCTCTAGCAGTGAATTTATCTGAACATTGCGAATAACAATTGTGCCCACAAATCTAAACAAAGGATTCAAATTTGTTTTTCATTTGTAAAAATGAAGGTGACCTAAAAATGACCCGTTGAAGTGAAATAGACTGTGTGCAGCCAAAATCTAAAGGGATTTCACCCGAATATTCAAACAATCCTGCCGTTGTTTGCTCACACTCAGGTTGTTCCAAACTTGTATAAATGTCTTTGTTCTGCTGAACACAAAGGAAGATATTTGGAAGAATGTCAGTTACCAAACAGATCTCATCCCACATTTACTGCCAAAGTATGGAAAATAAATACTATGGGAGTCAATGGGTGATGAGATCTGTTTCCTTTGTGTTTAGCAGAACAAATTCATTTATACAGGTTTTGAACATATTTAAATATGTTTACATTTTTTAAGAATACTTTTTTTGATGTTAACTTAAATTGTGAAAAGTAAATAGTTCATAGAAATGAATCAAGATTAATAAATGCAATTTTGCTCATAGTTATTAAGGTGAATTTATGAAGTATACATTTGTTAAAAAGACATTCAACCACTCTGAAGCTTTGTATACGTAAGAGTAATGAGTCCAGATTATGTATTTAGAACATAAAGAATGCTTGAAATTCTTTGAGTGATCATTTAAGAACAGGTTGTGTTTTTAACATATGCAAATAATAGTGGTGCATCTGTTCCTCAAAACAGGGTTACTGAATAGAATGGATCAATGGTTTTAAAACCAGTTCAAAGATAAAGTAATTTAGATAAGTTAGCTGTAGTTTTTTGTAGGCTTTCAAGAATCTCTTTTTCAATTTAATGTTGTTGCATAGGAATAGTCCAGTCATACTTCATGATATTGAAACCTTTAAGATTCCCCTAATTTACAGCCTGCATGAAAACGTATACTGTATCTAAATCTTCTAAATGAGTTTATATGCCGAAGGCTGGTGATAAAGAAGGCCTGTCACTTTTAAGACACGTCTATTTATAAGAGAGTCTGTGAGAGCGAAACGCTTGTTAACTTCACAGTGAATAATTTTATAGCGGCTGCAGCACTGACTGAGCCAGACGCTTTGCAGTGACATCATCATCTTTAATATAGAGGAGCAGCCTGTCTTTATACGTGCCTTAACAATAGGTGTACAGATAGAACAGCAATAAGTAAAGAACCTATTCTTAATAATTGAATTTGTTATAAAGACAGGGTTTTTGCAATACTTTTTATGAGCGGTGAACGGAGAGGTTAATGCCTAAACAAGTCAAGATCCCATGCACCGACCAGAGAAACAAAACATTTCAAGATTCTTAGTTGACTCGTGACATTCGCAGATGTAATATATTAACCTTCTATGTATGATCTTTATTATCCATTTGAATGAACTCCGAAACTACTTCCAAGTTTATTGTTACAGCCGATAGCATTACTAACCAACATTTTGATGGAGGTTGGGGATATACACTGTAAAAGAACTCTGTAGAAATTACATTATTACTGGTAGCAGTTTGCCAGTAACTTACTGTAGATTTACATTCATGTAACTGACAGTTTGTTCAAAGATAAATGATCATTAAACATTGACAAGTCTTTATCCTTACCGGAAAAAATAACAAATACGATAAAATAACAGCCTCTTGCAAAGCATTTTGGGAACAAGGAAAGGTTTATGTGGATTTCTGGTTCCCAGAAGGCTTTGCATGAGGTCTTGTTAATGTTTAATATTCATTTATCTTTGAACAAATTGTTGCCAAATCTACGGCGACTGGCTGCATAACTACAGTAAAAAAGTTAACAGTGTACAGTTAGTAGGATATAAAGAAAAAGCATATTCATGTGGTTACTTCATGCATTTATTCTTACAGTTTTCAGAACACGGCGTCTTAAGTGTTTTGTTGTATTTAAAAATACAGTTAGGCTACTAACTTTAGCAAAGTTTCTTTCTTGTTCAAGTGACAAAGAGATTTTGCGAGCCTAATGCCGCGGTCACACTTGACTTTTCGTTCCATTGACTTCCAGTCATACGCATGCAAATGCGACAGTCCGGAAACGCAAGCCTGTCCGAACAAAGCAGCAAAGTTCAAGATTGGTGAACTCTGACCTGTGAATTTGCGTCACGCGAGTGCATGAGACCAATAGAAGATCAAAACTTCACAGCATGAACTCTCGGTACAGAAATGTGAAAGATGGAGGAATCGCTCCCGGCCATTTTAGCAGCACTGCCCGAACGACTTTCGCATACTCAAAGTCTAGTCTTACCGCGGCATAAGCGAGGCGCGCCGTCCTGGCTATTTCGGATGGCTTTCTGTAAAAAACTAAAAATACAAATGTACTGTAAGTCAAGGAACATAGCACAAGCTCTCTAGTTGCTGTTAACCGTCATATTAGCAAACTCTAAAACAGGTACGAGCAGAGGTTGCTCGCTTTGACCTTGCTTGGCATTGTGTGTCAATTCTCAAGTATTTGATGTGAAGAAACAGGTGGAGAAAAAACGAATTGGAACAAGTAGATCTCATAAAGACTGCTGTATAATCCATATACATGGTTGCACAGTAAGTCATCTAGTTCCTATCAAGAGGTTCAAAATGTCTTCCGAGTGAGGATTTCGTGATGGTGCCCCTGGCTGTAGCTCATCCATCAGCTGATTGGCAGAAGTGCTCAGACGCTCAGCAGGACTCATCAATGATCGAGATATTGATTGACACTTCAAGACTGCACACTGACAGAGCCATAAGTTTTGTTCCAGCATTCTTCCCAATGTAACTATATGAAAGAGATAAATGTCACACAGGAAGGAGTATTTACTGTATATCCCAAGTTTAGGACTTGGTCATCTTTCTTTCGTAGAGAACATGAGAGAAACACTAGTTGTGTTTATGTAAACACAAGAAAATTATAATTGATCAATATTGTATATGCTTTTTGCATGCCTATTAATATAATGCCTTCTTTTCATTGCGTTTAAAGAATAGGGAAAGACTTACAGCACTTACATCTAAACTTATTGTGATCATAAAATATACAGTATCTATTCTCCTGAAAAGTTTTCTCTGGGGTTTCCAGTAGATATCTCTACCTGTTCTTATCCATCTAGGTATCCGTTGTCATTTATCATTCATCCGTTGTCAGGTGCTTTTATCCAAAGCAACTTACAACTTATGTGCAATTCCTGGGATCAAACCCATGACCTTGGCTTTGCTAGCGCCATTCTCTAACCACTGAGCCACAGGAAAGCCACAAAACGCATCTGCAATGTTTAATAGTGTGTAATCAGTCCCCCATCTGCATGCCTATAATACGTCAATGTATGCATGCACCTTGGTGGAGAGCAGCCATTTTGAAACGTACATGAAGAGGATTGTTTTCCTTTCTCATTAACCTCCAATTCACCTGAACAATTGGCTAAACACATATTTTTTTAAATCCTGTCTGTTCCTAGTTTTGTAAATTCAACATTCGAAAGGTTAGACCCTTCCTCACTGAGCATGCGGCACAACTCCTTGTCCAGACCCTGGTGATCTCAAGGTTGGACTACTGCAATTCTCTCCTGGCTGGTCTTCCTGCAAAGGCTAAAAACCACTCCAGCTGGTTCAAAACGCAGCAGCACGCCTCATCTTCCAAGAGCCCAAAAGGGCTCATTTGACACCCCTTTTCATCTCTCTCCACTGGCTACTGGTTGAAGCCCGTATCAGATTCAAGTCACGGATGCTCGCCAACAGGACTATCACTGGATCTGCACCGGCTTACTTTCACACCCTCCTACACCCCATCAAGAACCCTGCGTTCAGCAAACAAGCGGCGTCTTGTATTGCCTTCTCATAAGGGAGTAAATCACCTTCCCGTACTCCTTCCTGGTGGAACATTCTTCCTAACTCGGTCCGGTCAACCACATCTCTCACAAGCTTAAAAAACTACTTAAAACCCATCTCATCTGTGAATACTTGACAGACAAATTAAAAAAGATTAACCCTCTATCTCTCTCTCTCTATCTCTCTCTTTCTCTCAACAGGTAGTTGTCTGGCTTTTGTTGAAACTAGTAACTTTGTATTAGCATTTGTAGTAGTCATAGGATCTATTAGTAGAATAAACTTCTGTAAGATATTCTTGTAAATATAAGAGCTAAAAGGGACAAAGCTAAAATATAACGCCAATTGTGTTTGGCCAATTGTTCAGTTGAACTGGAAGAAAGGAAAACATGGGAAACTATGGGATACATTTCAGTTTTGGGTTAACTATTCCTATACATTTTGGGATTAAAGCACTGTGTAAATGTGTTTGCCAAATGGTTCTCATAACCGCTGAATCAATAACAAAACAGTTTGAAATGCTCATAAGAACATGAGTCTAATTTCCAATAATCTCCTCAATAATAGATGTGTTTGAAGAGCGGCCTCATCATACTGAGGTGTTTAATAGCAGCATGCATGCATTATTCACACTCAGTCTATGTCCTTTGTCTTTATGCTGTTTAGGTTGGAACTCATTTATATTTAAGTGTGTTTGTCATGCGTCACCTCTAATTCAGCGGAAGCAGCCTGGCAGTGGAGGTGTCATACCTCGGCCACCGTAAACTAAAACAGCTGGTGACTTTGAAGATTACGGTTGCTCTCATGAGAGTCTGAGCAATGGAAAACATACAGAAGTGTGTGAATGTGTGCGTGCGTGTGCCCAATAGGCTAAATGAGCCTGAAAATCACCGTGGCAACCTGAAAGCTGTCCCACGGGTGGTGCACGCAAAACAGAAATGATATAGGGGTATATGAGGTTATCAAGAATTATTAATAGACATGCATGACATGGGACATTTGGTCTTTTAGCCCGCAATGTCATCTTATTTCCCAGTGCCCCTAAACAGTTGCTCAGCTGGTAGATCATTGTGTGAACCTTGCAGGGAACTCACAAATCAATAAAAAATGTTAACCTTGTTTAATGACAAATCCAGCATTGAAGTTTGCTCAAAACTGTATAAAATATACATATTACATACACTACTTGGTGCATGTTAATCTTTCAGTGAAAATCCATTGCAATGTTCATTTAATTAATGTGATCTCCTTCTATTCACACGTGGATTATCGGACAAGACGAACGGTAGAATATCAGCAGAACATGTATGACTGGATCTGAAGAAAATAACATGATTTTAAGAGTTCTTTTTTACTCACCGACCTAATATTAACTATTGATTCCTGTAGTATTTATTTTCCCTAAGGGGGATGAGATCGGTCACCTGTTTGGTTGCTGACATTCTTCCAAATATCTTCCTTTGTGTTCAGCAGACCGACAACATTTTATTTTACAGTTTTAAAGTAGGTTAATCTTCTGTCCCCTGGGAGTGCAACAGCAAAACAGATAACAACATTATCCAGTCGTTTCCTCTTATGAGGCACAAAACCATGATACATTGACTATGGCTCTAGTTTTGTTTCACGTATCTTTCTCATTCTATCACTCACGTCGCTGGGTTCCAAAAGCATCTGCATGTTTTTAACATAGAAAACAATACGACGTCTCTTGCTTTTTAATCTCCTGTAGCGGAGAGCAGTTTATTTTTTCTGATCCGTCCCGGAGGCACCACATGTAATGTGCATGAATAATTATTCCACTGTCTCTCTCAATTTAATTTAATCGACACTGTAAATAGATGGGACTCGGCTGACTTCCCAGACGCAACGCAACAAGATTAAAAAGCTACTTATCTGTTCACAACAACACTGAAACAGGGCGTGACTTTTTATACTCGATACAAATGGCAGAGCTGAGCTTGGGTTAAAAAGAAGAAGTACATACATTATCGTATTTTATTTGTATTTTCGGAACATTTGTGATGCTTTGCCAAATGCCATGTTTACAGTTCCTTGTGGAACTTGAGCCTTCAACTATAACATCCTTATCCGAAAGGCGCACGATCATAAATTGTTTATCCAATCTTTAACGTTTATTCTCTTCATCCATTGTGGGTTTACGCAAACCATTACAATACTGTGGGCTCTTTTATAAACAATGAATTTGGATTCATTGCTTACTTTTCCATCCAGGCATCTCAAAGACGGCTAAATAAGCACCTGCTGCAGTATCTCAAAAATCTGTATTTGCAGAAATTCCTCACGCAGAAAGATCATATTGCCAAAGATTTTGGTACCCTATAAGAATTTACACGCTGCAGTGAGGGAAATTTGTCACGGTTGGTCATCCGCTGTCTAACTACACTGATTGTTTCATGTGGGTATTATCGTTGATCATCTGTGATCAGCGGCAGCTACAAGCAATTTACCTTCCTATTCATTGCCCTGTCTTTCGTCTCATGTTTGTCAGATCGTTGTCGGTGAATCCCTGAGTTGTTTCCTGTTCCTCCTGGACTAAGTCTGTGTTCTTCGTGGCGTTTCACCCGCTTTCCAGTCTTGCTTGTTTTCGGCTCTCCTCCAAACCTCACACCGGGAATATCACCAGTCTCCACACCTCATTCCGGAGATTTCCTTGCTCACCTCGGACATCATCACAGGAAGCCCATAGAGGTCCCTGCGTCATCACTCTCTGGCTGGCTGCAACACGCTGGAGAGATATTTATTCTTGCAATTTGTATCCGTTTATTCTCCCGTAACAAAAATAAATGGATGGCCTCCTCGCTGATGTTAAACGCCTCAAAGTTATCAAGACAGAAGGCCATGGCATCTCTCATTTTACGATCATAAAGGCTAACACCATATACCAAAGGTGCATTGCCATTGTAACTTTTAAGCCTACGCATTTTAAAGCACGACAGAAACATTGTAAAGAAGAAAATATGGACAACTTTCTGGAATTTAAGGCTGGGTTTATGATTCTGATTCCTTGAAAAAAGGTTCAGAGGTTTTTATCGTTCAAATAAAAAACAGCTGCCAAGAGAACAGATTTATTTTTTTAAATGCTACATTTTACATTCGTATTGTGACATTTTGCTGGGTAAAGCCTAAAGAATGAATGAAGGAAAGAAGATTAGATCCATTGAAAATGAATGGTGAAGAGATCTCTTTATATGACAGGCAGTTGGAAGAACGGGGGGTTGAAATATAAGGTTTCAGAGTTGATATAAGATGAAAGATTACGAAAAATATTTTGCCTTGGAGTGCCAAGAAATGAAACACAATGAGAGAGGGTATTGAGATGAGTGCAGGTAAATAACAACTTTACTTGCCGTCCTAAACCCACAAGGGGGCAATGATTTTTAATTGTTAATGAGAACTGTGCCATATTTAATTAGTTATCAGATCTCTACAAATCTAAATTGCTTTCATAGATTAGAGAAGCGCAGACTGGTTTAGTTTTGCTAGGGCGAACAAACTTTATGTACAATTTTGTGCCATAATATGGGAAGACTGATGATCAATGCTGTCCGTGCGAATCCATCCTGCCTCTGTCCGATCACATGTCTCACGGGCCACAAAAGCAGCTATACACGGATCAGAGCATGTACCGGAACACACCAGAGCAACATAACCAACACTGAAATCAAAAAGTTTGAAAACACACTCACACAAACACACAAACACAATAGGAGTTTATAAATAAGTCTGTTGAAACAAATCTTGGTAAAACAATACATTTTGACCAAACTAGAAATTCAAAATGAAACCAGTTTTTATTTCTGTTAGCAAGGAATATGCGTTTTTCCTCAGAATAAACCCTGACAGAGTGAGCAAGACCCTGACACTAAGCGGTGTATAAAAAACACAGGTCAGTGGCGAAGCCATGAGGGGGCCGTGGGGAACTTATTTTCATGTCTTGACCCCAAGCACCTAAAAATCCAAACAAAAACATGTTGCATCTTGACAGACTAAACATTTATAAGCTATAGCTTAGTATAAAACAATCTTAAAAATGATTAATGAATATTAATGAAATTAATATAAAAGATAAAAAGGCAGCACATTTTTGTTATGAAAAGTTTTCAGTTCATCCCCCATAGTAGAAATGTGATTTTATTTTAACCCAAAATAAGATATTTTGAAAAATCTAGTTCTAGTGCACCTTTTGACTACCTATGTACTATGAAAACTGAAAATTGCTAACTTTCTTACAAATATCTTTCTCAGCCAAAAGGCGTCTTTGAACCAGGATAATGTATGCGATGAAAGTAAGATCGGGCACACGATCAGATGTCCCTCTAATAATAGAAAAGAAAGGTATAAATATGCTATGTATTTCTATAATCATATATCCCCCAAACCCAGAGGATGCCTACCCGACAAACCCAGTGAAACCTTCTTTCCTCTATTCATGTTCTTGACTTCTCCCCTGTCATGCATAAGGTGTGGGAAATGTTCTATTGCGCAACAAAGTAAAAAAGTCATTTAAACAGGTATGAAATTACATGAGGGCAAAGCAAATAATGATAGAATTAAAATGTTTGGGTGAACTATCCCCAAAGTATATAGCTAATAGCTTGTTGTGATGAGGACTTGTCTGGCTATTGTCTTATATAGAATCCACAATCAGTCCGATTATGAACCAGATTGGTTAGTAGAATACCATTCCATACTATTTGATGTAACATTAGTTTTAATGGGAAGTGTTCCTGGTTTAGCTTAGTGCTTAACCAGGGGTGCTTGATCTCTGTAATGTCTGTCGTGACATTGAAGAGCTAAAACTGTGCTACTGCAGTACCCAGACCAGTCTCTTCTTCATTCTGAGTTTCACAAGTTAGGGTGTTGAAACTTATACTGTAAATTAAAATACAATACTTACATGTCTGCTGTAAATGAAAATACAGCACTTATGCTGTAATTGAAATCCACGGTAAGTTACTGGCAAACTACTGTAATTTCTACAGCATTTTTTAACGGCAACATTAAACCAGAAACTGAGATCTGAGATCATTTCAGTTTGATCTGAACAGTGTGATGAGTGACATGTCACACATTTGAGAATACAAAGCCTGTTTGTTGGAGGTTTATTAAAGGATGCAAACAGAAATGCACATACGGTATATTGATGTTTGATGAGATTACCCCCTGAATGAACGAAAACAACACCTCTGTCACACAATCCTTTGGTGAATTAATCTTTCTATCTTCGGTTTACTCTTCTCACATAACACAGACATGGTTGACTGGCCGTTCAAGCAGCTCCTTATCAGAGCTCTAGTTCCAGAGAGACACACACGCTAGTCAATACAATGAAACTGAAGCATAATAGAAATGTGGTCACAGGGTGGGTACATTATTTTCTTTGATGCCGTTTAGCCTCCTTGTTAGAGTGCCACACGCCTCATCTAATGCCAGTTCGGGTAGGACCGGTTACATATACAAATGATTATGTTATTAGCAAAGCTTTTTGGGAATTATTGAGTATTGATCTAAATGCTTCTTGTGTGTTATTATGAGTTCAATAACGTACCCACCGGAATCAATCATATTGGGCATATGTACATCATGTGACTTCAGCCGAGGTCAAGAATTTCACAGAAAATCCTACTTAAAAGTTGATAATATTAATCTTTTCACTAGCCTATTGCTTAATTTAGTGGCTAGTCTATAGTCAGAATAGTCACTAAAGGTCATTAAAGGGCTTGGGGATGTGTATGGTCGTATGTGCCATCGGCAAATCAAAACTGTCATGACATCATCTTCCAAAATGATTAGTCACATGGCTTTTATGGCTCAGGGTATTGGATAAAACGCTTTACTGAAGAACTGAGCACCCAAGAGCACATGACTGATTGAAAACCGGTTCTGCACCAGCCGAGTATTTACCACAATGAACAGGAATGCTAAAACGTATGTTTCAAGAAATAAGCTTGTTGAATTAAACATTTTATAAACTAGAGATTCAATTTATATAGCTATTTGCTTAATTGTGAATGTCTTTATTAAAATGACAATGAATGGGATCTCCAGAATCCTGCGCTGTTTTATTATCAACTATATTATACATACTGTATATAACGTGAAGGACTGCACCTGCTGTACACCCAGTTTCTTAAAATATTTTTAAACATGTATGCCAAAAAGTGAACGACAGATGGCATATTATATATTGTATATTTTATAATATATATTTCAAATTTTTCACAAAATAATATACTGTATTATATACAGCATGTGACCCTGGATCACAAAACCAGTCTTATAGCTTGGTAATATTAAATACAAAATTATAGATTTTTCTTTAATGCCGAAAATCATAATAAGTAAAGATCATAGGGATGTGACAATATTGTCGATATCGTGTTATACCAATAGCAAAATTGTCTCAATATTATCATGGTCACATGACTGTGCCTAACATAGAGAATGTTAGAAAAAGTAATAGATGTTATATTTGTCAAGGTCCATCCGGTGCAATTATTTTATTTTACAAAAAGCCCATGTCATACTACAACTCATACCTCTAAGCAACAGTTGTGATAAGAGAATAAAGAAATAATTTGTCACTTTAAATATTGAAATAAATACTTTATACCGAGGTATTACCGTACAGTGAGATTTGAAATTGTAACATCCCTAAAAGATCCTGTTCCCTGAAAATATTTTGTAAATTTCCTACTGTAAGACTGGTTTTGTACCTGTAAGACTGTTACTACTGTGATATGCCGTGACGTTTTGACAGTGATTTTGTCAGAAATCGTCCAATATTAGTCAATGTGTATCTAAAGGTCACATTTTAGTCTGAAAATAAGAACATGACGGCACATTACCTAAAAGTTTATTTTTTCCCAAACATTTCAGCAACAAACCCTTTGTCAAGTGTGCGGTTGTTTTCTTAAGAAAGTCTTTTACCCTAGCTTAGTGTGCGTTTGCGTCAAAGAAATTGATGATTGAGAAAATGGCCGCCGATCACTCCAAAATATTTGATTTCGAAAATATCGAATATGTTTCCAACAGACCTATTGGTGGTCATCCTAAAGTCCACCTATAGACATCTACAGACATGTCTTGAATACGACAGTTTATTATAGCACTTCCTCTCAGGTTCAAACCTTCCGAAAAATATATACATTTTATTATTTCATGTATGTCATCTTTAACCTCTTTTATAACATCACATCAGTGGTGACATTTCTGGCAGATGTGCCCAAAATAAACGTTGAGTGTGTCTCTGACTGTGAGGAAGCTGTCTAGAGCCTGAAATCTCCTCAGTACTCCGCTCGTGTCACAGGGGAGTTTTAGGGAAAGCAATTACTGCTGACATTTAGGGGAATGCTTAAAGGGTCAGATGTTTTTCTGCAACAAAGACAAATTATCTCCTCATTTTAGTGAAAATGCCTCACGCCGTGTAAGTCTGTGTTTTACAAAAAATATGCCATGAATTCTAAGGAAACTGCCGAGTTTAAGCATTCCAAATCTAAATAATGAATTGAGGAGAACCTTCATCTTGGAGTCTGTTGCACACTAAAGTTTGCTTTAATACTCAATTAGAAAAATGCTAGTTATTTTGCAATAATAAACATCAGCTAGATTTTAGTTTTTTAAGCAAATTTAAGAGGTGCTAAACGCATTACAATGTTTAAACATGCATAAAATATGGTGCTTTCATGTGCAAAATGTCCAATAACAAAGCAAGCGCTGCCGTATAGGATAATAAGATGGCTTATATACCAACCATTCAATAAACAAATAAGCTTGTTTGTTTATTTGTCATTCACTATATTTTCCAGTCCAGTTTTTTAACCCATTCCGCACCGTGATGTGCATTCCATTGATGAATTCCAATTTGCATACTATCCATCTTTTTGATTAAAAAATTGGTGTGTCCAAAACTGTAGCATTTCAATATAAGTATCATGAAAATACCTGGTAGTTTGCTCTATATTTGGGGTTAAAATGAGTGTGCAGGTCTTTCTCTTGGCCTGTTCCAGTGCAATCGCTAAATAAAAGGTTTATGAGCTACAAGCATGGATTGGTGGAGGAATTTTTCTATTGACTTTTTAGGGATACCAAGCTTCCAAAGTTCCAATTTTTTCGAACTATTCTGAACCAAAAGGAACGTTTGTCGCATTAATCAAACACCTGAAAAATATGTTGCTTTATTCCTTCATTTCAGGTGTAGACAGCTGCTCTGTTGAAAAGTGAGTGTAACCATGGCAACTCCATATCACATTTGGGAAATGGGTATTCCAAAAGGGTTCAAGTTCTTGAAAATAGCTTTGAATCAAATGGCTATGCAGTGTAGCCAAATTAAGATTCAGTTTCATTTCTTACCTTTTCATCTCTATTTCTGTCGTTGTTGTGTTCTTTTGACGGCTTTGGATATTTAAGTCAGGAGCGCTTCCAATCACAAGGTCAGTGTCCAGCGTCCGGTCCAAACGCATGGCAGTAGCCAAGATTGACCCAAAGACATAACAGTTTATTTATATCTAAGACACTGGTCAATTAAGTAAGCTATCATTTTAAATCTAAGAAGTATTAACACATTAACACGTTCGTTTAAAAGTGTATGTGTATGCTGTTATAACCAATTATTGTTCATTTATGAAGCATTTCTAAATTAAACAAGCCGTAAATGAACCCCTACAAAACCCATTGTCATAGGAGAACCTTAAAGTCCTGTGTTACTCAGACACAACACAAGAGGGTTTATCAAAATACAACAACAAACAAAAACATTTATTTTGTATTTCTTTGCATTTTTGTATATTTGATTTAAATCTGGAATAGTCTGTCTGTTCCCGAGACGTGTCGGGCCGCATTCAGTGTGGACCAACTGTTTCATTATAATGGGTTCTAATGCATTTTATTGTCTTTTGTTGCGATGCATCGCACCTCGTCGCATCCGGTGTAGACTGAGTGTTACACTACCAACAACATGCATTAGATTCATATGGGGGAAAACATTTGTTCTTTTGATTAAACAAACTCTCAGCGTTCAAACTGTGCAAACTCCAAAGAATTATCGTTACCAAGGAAATAATGTGTCAGTATCAATTATCACTATATTTTATTAAAACGATAGTTCACCCTAGAATTCAAATTTATAGAACTTTTACAAAAATCTAATTTATCGCATTTCCCAACGTATAAATGACGTGTGCACGATCTCAAAAGAGAGTGGACAGGACAGATCTTGTGCAGATCTTAAAGGACGTTGTTAATGCGACAGGAATTGCAATCTGTTGAAAACCTCCCTTAATTTTATAAATGATGTTCAGTTTGTTGCTAATAATGATCAATTTGCTTCACTAGACGTCAATATGTCACCAGGAGCCGCGAGGATCCCGCTAGTCGACGTATTTGCTTTTAGAACTCTCAGAGATCTGGACCCAATTTACCTAAAAATAATGTTGTGTACATCTCGGATGGCCTGAGGGTGAGTAAATAAACAACACATTTAAATTCTAGTGTGAACAATTTCTTCAAAGCGTGTCACCCAAAACGGAAAATTATGTAATAATTTACTCACCCTCTTGTCATTACAAACCTTTACTTTTTTTCTTCAGCAGAACACAAAAGACGACATTCTGAAGAAAGTTGGTAACCGAACAGCACTGGACTACATTCACACAAAACCAATCCAAAGTATCTTCTTTTGTGCTCTTCAGAAGAAAGAAATGAATACAGGTTTGAAATGACAAGATGGTGAAGTACTGTAAATGTTGACAGAATGTTTATTTTGGGGTGAACTATCACTTTAACTTCAGAAAACCCATGTAACATTACCGTGCGTTCACACCGCCGCCGCCGAGAGTGTCAAACTGGCCGGAAGTCGTTCATTTTCAATGTGAGCCGGCAGCGAGCAGCGGCGTTGCGCATCTTGGCCTTTAAGAGTTTAAAATAGGTCAACCTTGAGAGGATCCCAGAGAAGGCAGCCTTGTAAACTTTGGTCTACGTCAGAGCGCCAGACCATCCACGAATCTTTCTACAGCATTGTTGGCACGCGGCCAGAGTGATTTTTGATGCTCTCGGCGGTGGCGGTCTGCACGCAGTTACAACTACAGGTTTCCTCAACTTAAGGAGTTTCTTGTAACTGGGCCCAGAATTCCAACCAGAATCCAGTCTCCGTGCATAAAACACAACAACATAAAGTAAGGAATGAGTCGGCATAATGAGGGCAGCGTTCTAGGGATTCTGGTCACACAGGGGACCCAGTAGAACCCCGAACTTTCCTGTACGTGGGCCTTGGGGCATAGAGTAGATATTATCCCTGGGTCCCCAATACCACTGGTCAGGACACAAGATACCATGAACACACAAAGGTCATGTGCTCAAAAGACAAGACCCACAGCATGAGTTCAGATCCTAATACCATTGACAAAACCATTTAATGAAAACCATTTCAAATGGAAGTGAGAACCATTTTAATGACTACAGTAGATATAAAAAGAAATGTATTTTTAATGAAGTACATAAAACAAAAAGTACGTTTTGAGTCAATGAGTCATAGTGACTTATTTATGTAAAGTATTCAGTTGTGTTGGTATCCAAACAGCTTCTGCATGTTGGTGGTTTTTAGAGGTTACAAATATTTGGGTGACATCTGCTCGCTCTGTGTGCAGTGAACAGACGTCCACACCGGGGATCAAATGAATATTTTAGATCTGATTTTAGGTCAGTTTGGTTCTTTGATGAGGGCTCAGAGCATTTCTGTCCAATATCTATGCTTTCAGAGCAGCTGTCAATCTCTAGTGGTGAGACAAGTTGGGTTCCAAACTAACACAACATTTATCACTACAGACAAAGACACATAAATACGCAACGTTAGACAAAGAAAGTTTGGTAACTCATTAGCAAACATAACATGACACAATGTAACTTATGTATATATTTTCATTCATGTATGATTTGTTTTCCTCCCCTTGCTCTCTAAAATCAGAACAGCCTGTTAAAATACGTTTTTTTATTCTGACAGCTGTGTCCTCTTGACTATACATATCCCCTGTGAGTTGGTTTTTATCCGAGAGTCACATAGATGTCTAATTTGAGTGAACTTCTGGGTTCACACGCATGAAGAGACTAAACCACAGAGACAGACCCAGGTCAAGCAAAGATAATCAATCCCTTATACCTTCAGCACTGCAGCATTCATTACTGTGACTGGGCTGCCGCCTCTCACATTATTTTGGAGCATTGGCATCCTAGTGACTTAAAAGATTTCTCAAATGTTAGCAGGGGCCAGATTCACAAAACAATCTTAGGAAGAAACTCATTCGTCACTGCCGTATTTTTTCAGAAATTGTTATTTGAAAAAACTTAGGATTTGTATGTATTCCCGGAAAAAACGTCTTAAGACAGTTCTTACAATTATTCTCAAGATTGACCTGTAATGATTGAAGCTGTGGTAAATATCCTCTAACAATAAAGACCTAAATCTCAACAGGTAAGATGTTTAATGGTACATGCGTTTGGTTGTTTCACATATATTGTAATGAGCCAGAATCATAATTATATATGTTTACTTTTATTGACATTAAGGCAATTCAAATGTATCAATTAATTAATGCAATTAATAATTATATCAACAGAATGCTTTTTATATTATTCTGGGACAAAGTGACTCGAAACGGAGAGGGTCGCAAATATTATTCCATAGGAACACACAAAAAGTATTATAATGCGTATCATTCTAATATTTTTGCTAACACGCGATCGTAAATACCGTTCACATGCTAGTAGGCTATACAAGAATACAAGGTGCAACATAACGTTTATTGTATAACTTAGATGAACATGAGAACTGAGAACGCTTTAAGAAATCTTTGAGAATCGCACTTACAAATATTCTTAGGAACTTCCTATAATTTATTTTACGAACAATCTTGTGTTTCGTCATAAGAACAGTTTCGTGAGTCCGGCCCCAGATTATTGTAGCCGACTTGATAAAAAAGATAAGCCAATCTTAAAATATGTTGAAAAAAAATGTTTTATGTCAATAAAACTCTTTGTTATATAACAACATGACACAATGCACTCTGAAGTTTAATGCCAAGATCACTTTTCAAGGAAATTAAATATAATGAATAAAAATGAATAAATAACGAGCAGCATGTTTTTAAGAATATCTCTTCAGTTTTGTTTGAAAAAATATTTTAAAATGACTGTTTCACTGGATAAATATTTCTTGTAAAATCTTACTGTAAAAATACTGTAATTTGCCGATGATGCTTTGCATACTGCTGCTGTATACAGGTTCAAAGGATTTGTGCATTTTACAGTAATAATGCTGTAAAACCTTCATACATTTTACAGTTTGGAGTGCCAATGCCAAAGTAAGTGAAAAAGTTTTGTTAAAGCAAACAACTTTGAGTCGAACTTTTCTAGGTAGCCTACATAAATTCTGGTCACGCACACTGTTAACGATTTGCTTGTATTTTTACAGTACGTTACTGGCAGCACGGTTGCCAGTAAGTTACTGTATTTTGATTTACAGTGCTGTACTGTAATAGAATACTACAGTACAAAAAATATTGCTGTATAGATACAACACAGTACTTTACTGTATTTTTACTATATTTTTACTGCAATTTACTGTAATACCTATATTGACAAATTACTATTTAATTCGTATTGGCAATAATTACAAATATTATTATATATTTTAGCTAGTTTGGATATAAATCTGTAGTTATTAATATTATAAAACTGCTATACTTGACATTATGAATCAAAAGGCAATCCAGGCAAATTTTTATTGAATCATTTCATTGAAACAAAAAGTATTAAAACATTTAAAACAGTATTGAAGAATGATGTATTACATTACCAACATATGATGACTATGTACAGTAGTCAACATTTAAAGTGGATCAAAAAGGCGAGAACAATACCTATTCTTGTAACTTTTTTGACCCACTTCAAATGTTGACTACTATATATATTACAACATTTAAGAGAGCAAAAATATTAATACATTACATATCAAAACAAACAATAGCAACAAAGTGACAGGTGTCATCTAACACTGGCAAAGAAAACACTGGTCTGTAGTTAAAATGTTCCATTCAAACTGAGTGTCGTGTGTGAGAGTGTTGTGTGTGGGTGTGTAAGAGTGTTGTGTGTGGCTGTGTGAGATTGTTGTGTGCGGGTGTGTGAGAGTGTTGTGTGTGGCTGTGTGAGAGTGTTGTGTGTGGGTGTGTAAGAGTGTTGTGTGTGGCTGTGTGAGATTGTTGTGTGCGGCTGTGTGAGAGTGTTGTGTGTGAGAGTGTTGTGTGTGGGTGTGTGAGAGTGTTGTGTGGTGCTGTGTGAGATTGTTGTGTGCGGCTGTGTGAGAGTGTTGTGTGTGAGAGTGTTGTGTGTGGGTGTGTAAGAGTGTTGTGTGTGGCTGTGTGAGATTGTTGTGTGCGGCTGTGTGAGAGTGTTGTGTGTAAGAGTGTTGTGTGTGGGTGTGTGAGAGTGTTGTGTGGTGCTGTGTGAGATTGTTGTGTGCGGCTGTGTGAGAGTGTTGTGTGTAAGAGTGTTGTGTGTGGCTGTGTGAGAGTGTTGGTGTTTGGGTGAGTGACAGTGTTGTGTGTGGCTGTGTGAGAGGGTTGTGTGTGTGTGTGAGAGTGTTGTGTGCGGGTGTGTGAGAGTGTTGTGTGGTGCTGTGTGAGAGTGTTGTGTGGGTGTGGGTATTTTTGTCGAGAAACTACATGACTTGCAGTTGTAACTGGACATCCTGGGATGACTTGCTTGGTTTAAAAATGACCAAATCCAGCCAAAATATCAATGGTAAGACTGTAACACAAAAAGCCAAAAATAACAAAATCTGTTAGCCATTGAAATAAGTACAAATTGTGAAGTAAATGGTGAAAGAAAATTCAGTAACACTTTACTATAAGGTTTTATTCCATAACATTTATTAATGGTTTAGATAATATGAACTAACAATGAACAATTTATTTTTCAACATTAATAATATTTGAGAATTCATTATGAATTAACTAATGTGAACAGAGATAAATTGATTGATTTAAAAATGTATTGCCAAATGTTAAAATGTATTAACATCCTATGGTAACAAATAGACCCTTATTGTAAGTGTTACTAAAAAGTCAGAAGTAAAACCAGAAACAAATTTGAATAAAAGTTGTATTATATATACATGGTGAATACTTACAGAAACTCATAAGCCCAGGGTGCAAAAGTGGACCAAACTGTGACGTTAGAGCTGTAAGAAGAAATATATAATGATATGTTACTTGCTGAAATTTAGAAACCATGTTTATTATATACGCTTATGATAGTCAATCAAAAATGTGGCAAAATGATCATTTAAATGTTTTCCCCTGTATACATTAACATTAAGAGTTCAAATATTTGGGATGCATTTTCTATACGGTTGGTGTAGCAAAAGTCAATGTGTTTTTGGAAATGCATTTAAAGCTGATCGCGCTCCTCTTTCCGTACAGCGTCATTACGTAAAGGCGGAGTCAGCAGCGCTCTTTAGCAAAGTACGTGCATTGATTTGAGGTGTTGGAAGCAATATCGCTACAAATACATTGTCATACAAAACTTTTTGGCCAACTGAATGTAAAACACTCTAAAGAACATCATATCTGCTTCTGCGGATATACCGTAAATACAGAAATAAGCGCCGCAAACACATTTATAAATCTGTTAGTAATGAAATCTGTATGGATCGCACTCATCACAGTTAAATATGACGTTTCATTTTGTGTGAAGCAGTTTGGTAGCTGCGTGGGCTACTTTACAGTGACTTTGTTATTTCGTATGAGATTTATTTAGGAGGAATCTTAGTTGAATTGGTCAAAGATTATTTTATTTGAACACAAACGCGAGTTTATCTATTACCAAATACAAGTCGGTTTACCTAGCTCGCCATTATAAACGAACTTCAACTATTCGACAGAAAATAAACTCACCAAAACCCTCATAAATGGTTGAAATAATCAACCTATATTCATTAAGTGAGATGTGTAAAACGGGTTTAAGCAGTGGGCTGACTTAGTTTAATTTCTGAGGTAGAAGCAACGTTTGTTGGCGACCATATCTCTCTCATTCCACGTTTAAAACAACACTGTGACAAACTGTTGTGCAAAATACAAAAACAAAATATTTTTTTTGTATGAAACACATAAAATAAACCAAACTAAAAACTTACCAAACTGCCAGAAATCGATTATCCTCCTCCAGCTGAAGCCAGGATGTGCTCTGTGTGATTTGACGTGATGACGTTGTGGCGCACTTTCGTTACACGTTACAGCAAAGCTACAGCGAGGTTACAGCGAGACCAAAATTTACTGTAAAAGTTTCCCGCTCAATGAAAATTACCCAGAATGCATTATGAGCTGCAGTATTTTACTGTAATATACAGATGCAGTATTGTACTGTGGATTTTTACAGTAATGTGCTGCTAATCTACAGCGACATCTAACAGTGCATTACCAACAAATACAGTTGGGTCAAGTATTCCCTGCATATTCAACAGCATTCTTTTAAAGGACCAATGTGACATTTTTGGAGGATCTATTGACAGAAATGCAATATAATATACATATTGCAACTATGTTTTCAAAGGTGTCTAAAGACCTTAAAGAAGCGTTATGTTCTTATTGCCTTAGAATCAGCTATTTCTACACCAGGGGTCCATTGCATGAAATTCACCATGTTTGCGACTGCCTCTGGGGTGGAGTGAGCCGTTGGTTGCAATTCAAAACCTCAGCGCTGGATACCGCTGGATTTTACTGGTCCTTAAAGCTGTTTTCTCAGCAGGGAATAGCCATTTGATCATGTGACATTTTTATGTTCAGTCCCGGGGAACAATTTTATATTTCATACGGGAGATTTGATAGAGTTCTCAGTTGTGTTTCATTTAGGCATCAAAAACGTTTCATATCACTTTTGTAGATAAAAGACAAGAAAAATTCCAGATCTACACTGTGACAAAATTCTGGCATGGAACTGTTAGGGTGTTCATGAGAGTGTCACTGTCAAAGCAAGATGACAAGCATTGCGTTACGGCTTGAAACACACATTCGTTCTGTGTTTTAATATTTGCTGGTTTACCAAGACAAAATACATCATGACAGGCTGTCAACTACAATTAGAACGCCCGTCTACGATCAGAGGAGCGAGAGAGAGAGCTCATGGAAAACAGAGAAATAAATGCCTTAACATGTTTCACGCAGACTCTTCTCCCTCTGTATAGATCCTGTTCTTGTTTTTAATCGTGGATTGTGTTATCTTAATGAAGGTTTAGCGAAATTAAGGCAACACATCTTCACATCCTCTTTCAACTCGAGACACTTAAAGGGATAGTTCAACCAACCGCGAGTGTCAAAACTTTCTGTTAAACACAAGGAAAGATATTTAGAAAAATGTCAACGGTGACTAGGAACATTTTAAATGATGCCCCAGAAATCTCCCAAACATCTTTCTTTGTGTCTAACCAAACAAAGAAATGTATACAGGTTTGGAACAACTTGAGGGTGAGTAAACGATGACTGAATTTTCATTTTTGGGTGAACTGTCCCTTCAATGTCGTGCAAAACGTGGTGTTAAATGTGATTGAGACAGACCATGTTACAGAACTAAGAAAATGTTAGTGGTGTTGACTTTGCCAAACTGAATCTTTTTTGATCGTATATGTCAGGCGACAAACATATCACGCATCTGAACAATTTGAGATATCATTCATGTCCAGTCCAGCCTTTGAAAGCAATAATAATAGTGATGCTTGCCTTAGTGAACATCACGAAATGTGTGATATTATGTTATTTTATAGTCTGATTACATGACAATAAATTACATAATATACTGTAGAGAGACATATTAAGCTCTGATAGTTTAAACCGACCCGCTTCTCTTTGTGATCGATGTGGTCATTCTCTGTGAGAGCTGTGTGCTAATGACAAACTCTTCCCGTCGCGCTGAACAGATGTGATGTGTCTGCAGGGCCACATAATGACACCAAGCGCACTCGTTTCATGTCTGAAGTCAATAATACACACACACATGGGGCAGGAACAAACACTATCGGGCTGGCAGCCACGCACACACAGCGGCCCGACTGTTTGGAAGAGATAAGCTCGAACACTGGATGCTTCAGAGAGAAAGTGATGTTTGGTGCTATATCTAATTAACAATCTGGACTATGTAGTTGACAACAAAAAGTTTTCAAACAAAGAAGGAGGGTTTACAGTGTTCGGCCGAGATATGTCAATCTGATCATGGACTGCAGGGTTAATCAGATGCTCCAGATCACATTACAATAATAGAAATCTATTTTCCTCTGATCGATCATAAACATTTGACTGAAGATGAAGATGTGCAATGTTCCTGACTGTCTGGATGTATTTTTTCGGGTTAGTGTGTCACGGCCACTATACCAATAAGATGAAGTCTTCTCACTGTACATTGTTTCAGCTCATTATTCATGTTTTTTTTAACACACTATCATTTTAAAAATGAACGTGCCGTGGTATTACAATCTCATCATACGACACTACAATCTGTGTTTTTTTTTTGTTGATATTGAGAAAGTGAAATGATCACACACACAAGATTAAAGTGAAAGTGAGGCTTTGGCAGCAGAAGTCTTGATTATTCTGAGTTGTAGAGATCTCAGATCGGACTGTGATGAAATATCAGAAGGAAATTCTCACCGGTAGAATATGTGCTATTATAAGTCTATCTTGCCAGAGAGGAGAGTCTTTCATCAGATGTTTCATCTCTGGGTTCGTGGCAGGGCAACTCAACAGGCTCATTAAAAGCGGGAGCAGGTGCACTTTCATGAGTGAATATTATAATGCAATGTCAGACGGAGAGCGGGTTAGTGCGGCCGCTACAGACAGCAGAACACAGCCTCTCTCTCCCAGCGCCCACTGAACTCCGATAATCATTTCCATGGCTGTACTGCAACTCACCGGAGAATCCTGAGTGCTTTGATCTCATTAAAAGTTTACATGAACCCTTCAACCCTTCATAAACATTCAAAGACACCGAGCTCACTGCTGGAAATGCTGCTGTAATGATAAAGTTTAGATATCAACAAATGTGAACCTTGCAAGAGGCATCACAGATAGTCAGTGATTCTTGTATGTTATGAAATTTACTGTACATACAGTGTGGTCCAGCGGCAGCCTAATGTCCGAACTGGCCAATTTCTGCCCCCAGCTGGAGACCGACTGATAGCGGTTCTTTGAATGCACTGTGAAATGACACATCAGCCAATGACACACAAAAAACACGAAACATATAACTGAACAATCGTAATAAATACATAAAAACAGATTAGCTATTTATGTTCCTTAGATTTAAATACAGACACTTTTCTTGTTGGAACGCACTATGGAAAACATCCACATGCTGTCATCCCGTTTATCAATTATGGATGCTTTCTGCCAAACCAAGTGATGGATGCCACTATTTTCTGTTTTATTTATTATTTTTTCTCTCAAGGGCCCAGTCGGAGTTTCAATGTGTCCCAGTTTCAAAGAGAGGGAGGGAGAAAGAGAACCATTAGATAAAAAAGATGCAGCATATCGCAGAGATATGCTATCTAACAATGGGATGTGCTTACAGTATTTTCAATCTAGAAAAAAATATTATCTCTGTGGTCTTTCTAAATCGCTGTATATATCTTTAAGATTTATAGTCAGTATTTTGTTTAAAAGGTTAGCTCTTTGTAAGAACAAACAGCGATGTCATTAAAGCGACCTGTTTGTGGGTTCCATCTTACAGCTTGTAAATATTTTAGTTCCCCGAGTTTCCGTGGTCCATAAACAAAACTGGTTCAAGATGTCCAATAACGTGATAAATAAACAAGATCTTAACTTCTGCAAATTGTGGTACCACAATGCTGGGCTGTACTCATAGCTATATGGTCTGGATATGAATTGAGATTCATTTTTTTCATGGTGTTGTAGATGGCGATGCTATAGTTTGGGTTAACTTTGGGTCAGTGGCTTTGTCAAACCAATAGTGATAGTGATACCTGTCTTAGTGACAACAATAAATAATAAAACCATGGCGAAAGACTAAGAAAACGAGAGAAGGGGAGATAGGAGTAAGTGATTGATATTTATGAAATCAGGCATCTCTATAGAGAACTCGAGGTATGGGGAGGTTTTTGTTCAATAATTGGGCTCTTTGTGTTGGGCTTGAATGGACTAAAATCACAGCTAAGGCACATTTGGCATTTTGCAAAAAGACATTTTGCACATGTCCTGCCACCGCTGTGCTTTTTCTGTTCAGAGAATTTAACTACGATGACGAGCGAATCTTCATGCATGGAATGTTATTATAAGCCTTGATCAATTTTAACAGGTGCGATAAACGTTTTGTGTGGATCGTGGCTAAATTATGTTTTTTGCATGAGAAAATTCCTTTTATTACTTCCAAAAAAATTTTTTTGTACATTATAGTTATACATGTTCTGATGACAGACGGTGAAAACACATCCTCTTTACGGTGAGAGATGACACTCTATTTCAAATAATGCCTACCGTAAGTGCCCTCTCCGTGGGGCTGCGTATGTGTTTATTCATAAGAGTGCATTTGGGCATGTGTTTGTGAGTTTTAAGGGTGAGAAACCTCTCAAAGAAGCATGCAGAGTTGCTTTTATATTACACAAAGTCTGCTCACTAAAACCTCTGCTTTATCCGACTCTGAATACACAGATATTTTGTTTTATGTTGCTTACTAAAGATAATGTTGCGGTAGTCACTCCTGAGAAAGAAAGTGAGTCTGATGAATTAAGTGAAACGGTGACGTCTAGAGCAGTCAGCATGTTAATGAGGTTTGCTGTGTGTATGACCTATTCTAATGAGTCTTAGATCCTGTTTGTGTTGCAGATGTCCGGGGCAGCTGGCATCACAGTAGCCGTGAGCATCACAAAGGACAGTGAGCTGCTCGACACCCACCCCGACGTTTTTCCACTGGCTTTCAAGCAGGCATTACCTCCAGAACCCAATGATGATACCCAATTACATGAAAATTGTCCCCTAAATGATCCCTGTGTCCCTGCCTCGTACTGATGTCTGTGAACACGAAGCGTAATAACACATTGTTTTCCTTCCAAGAAAGCTGTTATGGCTTGCTGTTTGATATGTTAATGTTGTGCTTTAAGTTCAAACAGCAAAAGATTTACCTTGATGTTAATTATGTGACGTAAATGCGACGAAATAAATATGACAGTATAAAACAGGGTTATTGCATAAGCTGTCACTCAGTGGAGACAAATCTGGAAACAAATTTTGCAAGGGTGTAAACTTTATTTCCTTTATGCTTAAACTATAGCATATGGCGTGTATGTAAAAATGTGACAAACTCCAGGGTAAATTCTGGTGAAAGAGGCCACTTTTGCTTAACCATGTATAAGAAAAAAGTGTGCATATTTTGAAATGAATGTGTTATGTCATGAAATGTGAAAAACGACTGTTTTAGTCCATGAGCAATTTAAATGTCAAAAGTACCTCTGTGTCAACATTACTGGGTTCAGGGAAATTGGGCCATTGAGTTTTTTTGCATAACCCTCAGTGTGAAAAAATATTATTTAAATGTATGTTGTTTTACTGAAGTTATGATGTTTTCATAAAATGAATATAAATGTGAATAAAATATGTTACATATTCACTCAACAACCAATATCACAGAAATCCGTATGTGTTTACACCCTTTATATCAACAATCCAATATTCAGAAACAGGTGAATTATTTCAAACACTGTTTTTTGGGTATCTATGTCTCAAAATGGCGTCTTCCTCACTTGGGCTCGAGAGAATAAATGTTAAACAAGAACAAGTGGCCAATTAAATCAGCATGACGGATGACCGTGGTGCATAGACGACAGGCCGAGTTTCTTGATAACCTGCAGAGAGTTTAGAAATAGCGCAGGTGTCAAGGACAGACTATTGTTTCCTGAGCATCGTGGTGGGCTGCATTGATTTCTTCTCCCTGGCTTGCTAAAGCTTTCCTTAAAATATAGAAATATTCCTGTCCTGACTCTGTTTATGTTTCGATCTATCTTATTTTTGGCTATAATGTTGATCAGTGATATTTTTGTAATAATACTGATAAGTTCATCTTAGTATAGTGCAGAACATCTTTAATTTCTCTGGTAAACATTTCTGTTTTACAATCCTTAAATGTAAAAATATGAAAAATTAAATGTATTTTAAGAATGTAAACGTCACTCATCTCTCACTAAAATGTTTCCATAGATTTGAATTAATTATTACATGACTGTTAAAAAACGTGTATTAATTTAGTAAGGCAAATACATGAGAACGGTTTTGCTAAAAAATCTGCACTCGTCGTCTGCGCATATTTTGAGCACCGCTTTTGGGCTTTTTGACTGCGCGTTTATTGCGTGGTGTTGTTGCGCTTAAATACATCTGCGGTGGTTTGAACCCGGCGCGCAGCAGCCAATCAGAGTGCAGGTTTTTGTCTCAGGCAGGGCTGCTGCATGTTCACTCATCATGGTGAGTCAAACAAATCACACCGTTTGTTGGCATACTTACGGCCCTTACTTACTCTAACATCTATAGATTACACGTATTATCTAGATAAATGTTCTTGTTTGTGTGAAAGGTAGCTGGAGTGAAATAATGACTGTTTCGTGGATAAAATAAACATGGTTAGCATACGAGCTAATATGATGCTAATGCTAAAGCTAACGTGTGTTTGAATGAAGGCTTTAACTTGACTCCGAATGTTTAGTTTAAACGGGTGTGTTTTTCATACTTTGTTAACACACTTTTGCGTTTGACCGACTTTTAAGTGTACCTCGATACTGGAGACGATGAAATTCGAGAATGCTATCATTACTTTGAGTTACACGATAAACTGAGTAACGTTAAGTGTATTTATAATTTACCGATTCCTCTTAACGTTACTGCGAACTTCTCATTGTTTAAATTGTGACCAAACTTTATGAGAAACTCGTAAAATAAGTAGTTGTTTGATTTCTCGAGTCAACGGAAATAGAGGACTTCTGCACATCATTGTTAAGTTATATTATATGTGAATGAACCTATTGGGTATTTAAATAAAGGCAATACAACCTCACGCCAGTTTATCACAGATTGTTCAGTGCTGGGATAAAAAACTATGAATTTAATTTTAGATTGATGTTATTTAACATTTTTGAAATGTTTATTTAAATCAGCAAATCCTTTTGGTAGGTGATGGTTTATAACTGATTTTGCTTTACCCTGTGCAGTAGAAAAATATGATGTTGGTGGTTTACGGTGTTAAAGTTGTATATTTGTCACATGAGGCAAGTGTCTTCCAATGACACCTACAGGGTTGTTGCTAGAAGGAATACAGCGAAAAATCTAGCAATAGCAATAAATTAAATCCGCTGACGCCCACACCTTCCCCAACCCTAAAACTAACATCACAATAACAAGAGAAACTTTTCAGCGTGACAAAAATGATGCTGTATCCATCCTAGTCAAAACCGACCTACAGTGATCAAAGTTGTCTTTACAATTTAAATGGTGGGGATTGACACTATGGCCTGGTTTCCCAAACAAGATTTAAAGGGATACAACGCCCAAAAATGAAAAATTCTGTCGTCGTTTACTCACCTTTGAGTGGTTTCAAATCTGTATACATTTCTTTGTTCTGATAAACACAGAGAATTGGATACACAAGCATTGTAAGTAACTTATAACCGGACAGCTTTTGCCCCCCACTGACTCCCATAGTAGGAAAAATGACTTCGTGTTTTTTTTGTTCTGCTTAACACGAAGGAAGACATTTTGAAAAAAGTAGGAATCTTCAGGAATGTTTTTACAATGAACATTCTCCCTCTCGTCGGAAGATAATGTTGAGACATGCGTTGTCCTATGTCTCAAGAATCACTGTTATACATGCATTAACGTACATTTAAGTTGGTTTCATAAATTCTCATCACACTTTAGATCGGCAATATTCAGCATTCTCATCAGAGCTTTGGTCACTGTATAACAGTCCTCGACCGATGCTAAAAGCACATCCTTTTCCTAGTGTTCCTTCTTCAGGAATCCCCCCACTGTGTTTGTAAGTTGGTGTTGGAAAGTCGTTGCTGTAAAGCCATCTCTCTTTGTGGCAGCGATGTTTCGTTCATATTACTCAATTCTGGAATTTGTTTGTGTTTTCTAAAGATGGGACCACCAGGAATCCCACCTCACTTCCCTCCAATGGGAATGCCGCCCATGGGCCAGAGGCCACCCAGCATGGCCCCTTTGCCTCCTGGAATAATGCCTCCCATGATGCCCCCAATGGGACAGGTAAGATCCCAGTCAACAGGACACATAGACTTCACATAGACCAGTTTTACTGCACCTATTCATTGTTGTTTTTTTGTTGCACAAATTGCTTCTATTGCTTTTCCCTACTTTGTAAGTCGGTTTGGTTAAAAACGCCTGCTAAATGTAAATGTATTTAGTAACATATTTTTTTCTTATAAAAGGAGGATTATGAAATTGCATCACTCATTTAAGAAAAAGCAGTATGTACAGATTTTCTGTAAGGCAGTATGTTGTGGCCGATGTAAGACTTATACAACTATAAGTTGTAACTTATTCGTCTGTCAACCGATTAATCGTGATTAATCACATCCAGAATAAAAGTTTGTGTTTACGTTAAGTTATCTGTGCACTGTGCATATTTATCGTTATTCATTTTGTATTTATAAACGCATACATATTTAGTAAATATTTACATGTATTTATTTGTATTAAGCAATCATTTAAATAATGTATAAATTATATACCTACATGTGTATGTTTTTATAAATACAAAATTAGTATGCACAGTACACAGACAGACATGTATTATTCAGTTTGTATTTATAAAAACATACACATCCACGCATGCATATATTTAAGAAAAATATAAACATTTATATATAATTTAAATAAAAACTGTGCCTTCACACCCCTCGGCTCATAGCATGTATAAATGCAACACGGAGGGGGGAAATGAGCAGTTCATATGCATCTTTATGAAACTCTTTTCTTAGATGCCTGCCATGATGCCACCAATGATACCAGGAATGATGATGCCCCCCCGTATGCCAGCTGCATCTGTACAACCTACAGGGCCGGTATGCCTGCCTGTATATCACTTTCCATTCCAACAGTTCTTTTCAAATATAGATGCTCACACACTGTCAGCAGTGGCAGAGTAAGTGTAATGAACGCACTGCAAAGTGAGAAAATGCACCAAATTAGAATTAACACCATTTTTATCATCACACTTATCCATGTGTCATGAGCGATAGTAGCAGACCAGAATTGCCTGATCTCCTTGAATTTATTTCAGGGAACGATATGCCTCTTTCCAAACTTTATCACATTTTACATTAGGTTTTGCAGCTGTACATTTTTAGCGTGCTGAACATTATGGGTCTTAAAGAAATGGTTCCCTCAAATATGACAATTCTCGATCATTAACTCGTAATCCCTGAGAGTTATGAGTTGATTTCTTTAGCAAAAAAAAGTTTGTTAGAATGTTGTGTATTTTCTGATCAATATGACACAAATTCATGAGATTATTGCGGTACGTTCAAATATGGTCACATCAATATGGTCACTTTGACTCTTATTAGTTATAGCTTGTCACATCCTAAAACATGCATATGACTATTCATGAGAACAAGTCAATTTAGTCATTTTACATTTTTAGTCATTAAGCAATGAAATCTAGAAATTTCGTGTATGCAAGTCAAGAAATGAATTTAGCTCTCCATTTAATAAAATATGACATATTTTTAGGCTGATTAATTCGTTTTGAGTATTTTTTATTAATAAAACGAGTAGAAAACGTGTTAAATGTGGCACATCATTTAATAACAATTAATTTTGCAAACCAGTTTAAAAAGCCTGTTGAGACTTGCTTTGCGGACTGTGGCACGATGAATGAGCTTTAAGAGAAACAGGGTGTGCACGTTTGTAAAGTTTTTAACGGTTTAGGAGACGTACTCTTTTACTAGACGTGCAGAGTGGAGCTAAGTGTATAAGCATTTAGCTAAAGGCTGCGTGTGCTTCTCCATTACCTAAAGCAGAACCAATAAAGGCGGAGCTTTTCAATGCTCCGGTCTTTCATGATTTAGCCCTGGGGCTTGTTTAATACCGGGTTTTGATACCCATCCATATGTTAAACTGCGACCTTGCGATAATAAGAGCCAGCTTCAAATTAGTCTGTGATGACAAATCTAGTCAAACAATGACCTGAAGAATCGAGCTCAAGCTTATGCTTTGAAAACCCTAAGTAGTTACAAAATTGTACTTCCTGTCATTACCATCATCGCAAAAGTTATATTCAAGGAAGGAATATGTGCTTGTAGTAGGTTTTCAAAGTAAAGAAGCACCTCTGTCCAGACGTAGCATCAACCGCAATGTCTCCAAATCTATGACAGATTTATTTTACCAGTGACTAACAAATCTGAAAGCCGTCCATCATTTTGATGGATTATAATAAGGGTACTTTTTATCTCCCAGTTTTGTCATTTCCCTTCACAAGAGTGTGACCGTAGGCTACAACCCATGGACATATAAACAACAACTTCTGCCTCTGTTTGGTGTCATTGTGTATGTTGTCATCTTATTATTCACATAGGAGTATGTTAAAGAACAGCATACAGTGTGCTCTTATTATAGGCACACACACACCTGCTCTGTCAGTGCTCATTCGGATCTGCTTTCATCTTAGTAACTATATTTAACATTATACAGCCTGTTGTTTGTTAACCATATTAAATATTGATAGCATCAGAAGTAATTCGTTTCAGCTTTGAACTGTAGATGAAATCATCAGGTGACGCTACAGGATCTGTCAATCAAACCCCCTCAGGAAATAATTTCTTCCTGTAATTTGAGAGCAGGCAACTGCTAATAACGTTAACTCTGATATTTTTAGATCTATATATGGACTAATTTAATCGAAATATAAAGAACTTGGGCTTGAAGTTTGATGTTATGTTAAAGATGTTCAGTGCTTTAAGATCTTTTTGTATGAAACACCCTTTCTGTTTGTTGCAGCCCGGTGTGAGTCCAGTGGAATCTGCAGGTGAGAAATAAATGATGTGAAGTTATATTGGGAATGAGGATTATTGTTTCCAAGTATAACCTGTGTTTTCTTTTTCAGCTCCAGCTGCTCCTGGAACTACAGTAAGAACAAATGACCATTATATGTTGTTATGTGGATGTTCTCAGTAATGTTTAAATCACAATATGTATCATTTAGGTTGATTTGATTTTTTTTTTAAATAATAATATTACTTGGTTTTCTCCCAGAGCACCACCTCAACTGAGTCTTCATCCGATGAACAGCCAAAAAAGGTAAGTTTCAGTTGTTTTTAAAATCAGATTTCACTCTTAAAAATATATATTTAAATACAATATATTAAGGCATAATCTTCATAATATTATAGTTATATCATTAATATAAAGTGTATAAAGGTATTAGTTGGTTTCTCAACCATAACTTCAGCGATGGATGTGCAGCTGAACTTTAAAGTGGATGTTAACAGTCAGTTTACCTCGAGTTTATCTAGCGGAGTAACCACTAGTCTGTCACATTAACTATTAACTTTCAGTAGCGTTTCACAATTAAGCTTTGATTCTAATTTTAAGTAAGATATCCGACACATGAAAGTCTTAACCAACTTTCACAAATAGTTTATATGTATTTGCTACGTCACAAGAAAGCTTTAATCAAATATCATGTCAAGGGGATGAAAGATCTAATGAAGATTATATGTTGTAGATTTTTGTTCCTATTTATTGGTTCTGTTTAACCTAACTGGTGATTTACAAAATGTGTCCTGCAGAAGTCAGTGTGGACCGAGCACAAATCATTGGATGGAAAAACATATTACTACAACACAGAGACCAAACAGTCCTCCTGGGAGAAACCCGATGAGCTCAAATCACCTGCAGAGGTAATGAGATGTCAGCAATGCTATATAACTCGCACACTCCTATCATTACATCTGCCAACAACTGTTCACCGCCAATTCAGTAAGGAGGTCATGCGCTAGATCAGGGCTAGTCAACTGGTGGCCCGCGGGCCAAATGCTCCCCGCCAATCATGTTTACCTGGTCCGCCTTCACATTTCAAATAAGTGGAGAGACTGTAAGAGCGGTGTGCATTAAGAAATGCATGTCCTGAGACGCCACATCTTTGAACTGCAAAACGCTGCTGCATTTAACACAAAAGTAATATTCATAACAATACTGATTTCTTATAAAGCCATTTGATCGGTCTGTCCAGAAAAACAGCCACGGGCAATCAGATCTCCAGTCCCTCCAGAACTCGCACTATAAAGGATCTGCCCTTTCAATGCACGGGGCACATGAGTGCGATTGGAATTCACCCGAAGATGCGATAATAGCTTTCCGTTTTTTGCACAGATCAACTGATTCGTTTTATAAGACGCCAGCTTAACGTTGCAAGGGGCAGGGAGTACTTTTGTGCTGAATGTATTAGCGTTGTATTAGACTTTTATTACTTCAACCAAATATATTCACAAATATCTTCTTGAAAAATCAATGCTACCCACATCTTGGATGGACTGGGGTTGATTGAGTAAATTTACAGCAATTGTATCCTTGGGTAAACTAATGGATTAAGGGATATAAAATGAAATTAAAAAGACTATATCCCTTTTAATGAAATATCATAAAAAGGCACATGCAATATCTGACTGCATGTTTAAGTATATGATCTAAAAGTAACAGCAACAAAAATAGTAAAAAAATGAACAAAATGCAATAAATAAAAGAAATACAAAATAACAGAAGAAATTAGGATATGGTAAAAAAACTGCCAGCATCCTATTTATACTTTTAGAATCTGGGCCTGAAGGAAAAGTAGTTGAACACCCCTGTGCTAGATGATGGCCATAGTTTTAACACACACCCAAACCTACTCGACTCTGTGTAGTGTGTTAAACCTTTAACATCCAAAGATCATTAAAAGAACACACCGGGACCCTAATGACACATTGTCTCAAATGAACCGCGCCTGGGCACGTTTGACCCCTAAAGCCTGATTCCATTGATTAGTGTGAGTGCTCGCAACCACGCTCAGACACGGTTCACCGGTTCACTTACTGTGCCCTAGCATTGACAACCACGCTCTTCTGCTCTGAGAGCAACCAGGCTAAATGTGAGTACACCCATAGTCTCAGTTTTCTGAGAGTTTATTATAGTTTTACTATCAAATGTAGTGTATAAAACAAACCAGACATTTTAATGAAACTAAAATGTGACACTGGACAACAAGCCCATTCATGAGTTGCACGGCTATATTTGTGACAATAGCCAAAAATACATTGTATGTGTCAAAATTATACATTTTTCTTCTTTGGTGCCAAAACTCATTAGGATATTAAGTAAAGATCATGTTCCATGAAGATATTTGGTGATCTTCCTACCGTGAATACATCAAAACTTTATTTTTGTGAGTGGATGCAGCCAAATCATAAACTATGTCCTGAATCACATTGACAAATATCGCTTGCTGCTGCCCGCTCTTTGAGAATTGCCCACTTAAGTTTGGTATCTATGTAAAGCTTTGAATTTCTGCTTTCGGGATCATCGACTCTCCACAACATCATTACATTGGTAAGCCCATAGAGAGCGTTAAAACCAACCGGTTTCTTCTCAGCAACCCTCAGAATCCAAATGTTTAAACAGTTGTATCTCAGCCAAACATGGTCCTAACCTAACAAACCTCACATCATTGGAGAAATGTCGCTGGTTTTGTGGTCCAGCGTCACAGATGTTCATTTATTAAAAACTGCATTGCCGTGTCAAAAAGTTTGTCATTTCATTCTACGTTTAAGTTTAGAATGTCTTGAATAAATTAACTGATCTCTTTTGTTCAGATCATGAGAATATAGCTTTTATGTATTTGATACTAGCGTGTTACTTTACGTTGTTACGTATAATGTTACTTACTAGTTGCTTTATGTGTGTTTAATGTTACTTTTTCCATTTGTTTATTGGTGTTAATACTTTGCAGGTCGCACATGCGCGAGTTCTTGTAAAAAATGCTTGCGCTGTCTCAAAAACCGGTGGCACTGCATTTGTTTATTTTATATAGTGATAATATCTTGATTCATTCTAACGTATGTCAATTCAAACAAATTTTAAAATGGCTTTTTTTTGCAGCAAATGCTGTCCAAGTGCCCTTGGAAGGAGTATAAATCTGACACAGGAAAGCCCTACTATTACAACTCACTGACCAAAGAGTCCCGCTGGACTAAACCCAAAGAACTGGAGGATCTAGAAGGTCTGTACACACGAAATTCCAAAATGTAAAATAAAATAGCAATGTTAAACTAATACATTTAAAAGAATGTATATTCATCTGTTTTCTTTCATTTTTCTTTAGCGATGATAAAAGCAGAGGAGAATGGGTAAGTGTTGTTTTTCATTTGAACATTAAGTTCTAATTCATAATGTAGCAGCATCGCTTCAGGTGAATTGACCTTGTAATATGCAGTTTGTGGGATAATATCAACATATTTTTCAATGAAGAAATCCATGGTTCATTTTCCAAGGAGAGGAACACAATAGTATTACCCGTGGGGTGATCTGCACCACTCACGTGTTAACAATCTTATAAAATAATTTGCTGAACTGAACTGATGCTTTGCTGATGCGGACTGATATGACGTTGTCAGGAACCACGTTCACGTAACGTAAAAGGAAGCATGGCAGACTCAAATTTGTCTCTCATTTAGGGCACGATGCACTTACATACTTCATAACGGAGTCACATTGGAAAAAGGTGGTGTTGTTTAATAGAAAAAGTTCAGTCGTGATGGTTTTGTGTGCATGTGTGTGTTAAAGGACCGCTGACGTTGTGGCTCCTGGCACCACACCTGCTGTCACGTCTCAGAGCGAGTCTTCTGTTGCCATGGCTGCGGCTGCGGTTGCTGAGACGGAGGCTACCATGACGACAAGCACCACAGAGGAGCAACCATCTCACGTGCCTGCGCAGGCTGCTGAAGTCAGCAGTGATGTCACTGTGAACTCCACTGAGGAAACGCCCAGCGTAGAGACACAACCCAGGTAATGGAACATGTACAACACATCAGTGCAAGAAAACAACATACCTTACAAACAACCTTACCTGCCCTCTTCTGTTAAGTCCCACGTGCGTCTGAATCAAATGAACCATTCTCTCATGCATGCCACACAGTTCGGAAGCTGACGTGAATATACACGTGGAGGACGGCGTGTCTTTAAAGGCAAATAATGGAAATAGGGCCTGTTTATTTTAAAGGACATTTTATACCTATGACTCAAAGCTAAATGTAAGCTAGTAAACGTGCCAACATTAAGCCCGCTAAGCTTGTTCGCATGTTAACTGTATACCTGCTAAGGCCGATCATAACACATGATTTCTATTTGAACATATTTTCTGTTTCTATAGTAATGACGTATCTAAGGAGGAGAGGCCTGAGCTGGTAAAGAAAGTGTACAAGTGGAACACAAAAGAGGAGGCAAAGCAGGCCTTTAAAGAGCTCCTGAAAGAAAAGGTAAATAAATGTTTTGCTCTTGCCTGCATTGACGGAGGGAGGTGTTGGTATTCCAGCAGGCTCTTTCTAAATTTAGTGTTTTAATTTGGCACAAAGTGCTCCTGCGAGAGCTGCTGTGGCTGTTTAATTGGTGTGCGCGTGTGATTAGACCGAAGTGAGTGCAACAGACGACGGTGGAATCGCACGCTTCACAAAATCCAGACAGCGTTTCACACGTTGGTGTTGTCCACACGCTTCCGTCTTTCTCCACAGCGCTTTATATGACTCCTTTCACAGACTTTTCCATTTGTGCCACTCAAAATAATCCTGTTAAATGTGCTGAGGATCTACAGAACTGCAATATTATATACATAGCTGTGTGTTCAGAGGTGTTGAAAGACCTTACATAATGAAGCGTTATGCTTTTGTTACCTTTGAATGAGCTATTTCTATCCACACCAAGGGTCCCCTTGCCTGGATTTCACCATGTTGTTTCTACGGTAGCCTTACAGGGACAAACTGCTCAACAGCACGCTTTTCGTAAACACATTATCTCCTTCCGCTAAGAAGCAAAAACATGACGATATCTTAGTTCTGTTTTAGCCACCGCAGTGCATCGAAACGGAGGGGTTTGTTGAACCTCACCACTAGAGGCCGCTACATTACATACACTGGACCTTTAAATGGAAAATTCACATTTGTGATGGTGTAGATCACAGAAAAACAAAGATTTGCTTTGACGTAGAAACAACTCAGAATGTTTTGTTATTTAAATACTAAGTTATAAACTATAACAAGTGGTAAACTTGCTATATGAGGAAGCAGGTTTAAGAATTTGTACATTTCTGGCAGGTTTTATGTCTATAATATAGCTGATATTTTATAGCTAATGTCTACGAACATTCACTATTAACAAAGGCGCATTGGCGCAATTAAATACTTGTCAAGTCATTGTTTGACACGGAAAGTATTTTAGTTTAGTGGTTTCACAGTCGCTAACTTAGATTTTGGTTACTTACGTTGTAACAGTTAAGACTCTTCATAGTTGTTCAATACAGAAATGTGTGTACCCTTTTTGTTGCATAGCAAGATTCTGTTCCCTGTTCTGTTGATTTCTTGTTTTCCTTCAACAATTTATTAATAACTTAGGAATAGGAATTTATCAGAGTCCGCTTCTCCCATGGTGACCACTTGAAAACAATGTCATATGAATATCTTCATGATTTTTAGTTTCCATCTGATAACAGTTCACGAAGAAGTGACTAGCGGGATGCTAACATTGATATTCCTCATTTTTAATAGCAAATGTATTTTCAGGGTTAGGCTTAGTCATACATTACAAAAATGTCTTTGTTCCGATGAACACAGAGAAAGATATTTGGAAGAATGTTAGTCATCTTCAGTTCCTGGACATCATTCACTACTATAGTAGGAAGAATTAAATGGTAGTCAAGGTGCCCGAGGACTCATTGTTTTCCTAAATTCTTTAAGATATCTCATTATGTGTTCAACAGAACATAAAAAACAATATCTTTTTTTCCTTCTATGGTAGTGGATGATGTCCCAGAACTGAAAATTGCTAACAGTCTTCCAAATATCTTTGGTTTATTTTTGGATGAACTAGCCCTTTAAGGCCTTGATAAATTATGGCTGTTTTTTGGGCTGGTTGGGTAACCACAATTCCATAATGGGTCAATCACTTATAATAAAATGACTTGAGGGATAATTCTGTGGACAACTAGCAGAGATGAGCAGTCGAGGCTGTTTTGTACACGCTTTCCTCTTTTGCTGGCAGATAAAGCTTTTCCAGTCCCGTTTTCCAGAAGCTTCCAGATGCTAAGTGTCATTGTCTTTCTGTCACTGTAGGGGGTTTCCTCTAATGCATCATGGGAGCAGGCGATGAAGCTCATAATAAACGACCCACGTTACAGGTATTTATAACACTGCCGAGCAATATTGAGATTTAAACACATATAAATCCTGCAGTTAAACCTGTCCATGTCATGCTTCACCTCACCAATCCACATTTACCTTCTGTGTGTGTGTGTGTGTGTCCAGTGCTCTGCCCAAGCTGAGTGAAAAGAAACAGGCATTCAATGCTTATAAAGTCCAAACAGAGAAAGAGGAGAAAGAAGAAGCCAGAATCAAATACAAAGAGTCTAAAGAGACCTTCCAACGCTTTCTTGAGAACCACGAGAAGATGACCTCAACCACTAGATACAAGTGAGTGAACACAAAGAATTTCCAAAAATAAAGAAATAAAAGTGACTCACTAGACTCATAAAAAACAACAGTGATGCATTATATTCGTGTTAAATAAAGTTCAAGTTTACTAATCTTCTGTGACACCACTGCCCCCTTCTAACTGATTTGTGAATTGCGGCAGGGTTTGCATCGATGAAATCGTGTTTTAAGCAGAGGATGTGAAAGTGAATTTGTGTCCTCAACAGAAAAGCGGAGCAGATGTTTAGTGATCAGGAGGTGTGGTCATGTGTCCCAGAGAGAGACAGGCTGGAGATCTATGAAGATGTGCTTTTTTATCTGGCCAAGAAAGAGAAGGTATGACTCCTGATGTGTCCACTGTTTTTCGTCTTGAGATCTAAACATTTATTTTATGAAGTGTAAATACTGGATTTGAGTCATGTGACTATTTGTTTTTTTGCACAAATTTACGTAAAAGAAATTCAGATTTTGAATCCAGCAAAAATCCATGTTTTAAATAAAACATACACAGTAGAAAATATATGACAACTAGGGCTGTTCATTTTTTCCAATGAACGCGTTAAAATATTTAACGCAATAAACGCAGCATCCCTTTATTTAGTCATCCATGTCTAGCGTTACATTTTATAATCGTGCTTTCAAACCGCACTTAAATGGTTCAAATGCCTTTACATGAATGAAACACTGTTTTGACGCATTCAGTATAGATAGACAGCTTCTAGCTGGGATGCGTTACAACGCAATGCGACAGCGGACCAGTTTCATGTATATAGTCACAGGCTAAAGGCTGCGTCAGTGAATCTCTGACAGACAGCGCACCAGTATTAAGTTCTCTTTCGTGCTTGAATGCACAAAACCACACACGATTATGTCTAGCATTTTTGTAAGGAACGATTTCAACGTGTTGAAAATCCTAAATGAAAGTGTGTTGAAAATGGAGATGGTGTCGGATCGGCGTAGAGCGACAGCTCAAGGGGCCACATTCTTAAAAACCCTGCTGTGACTCCTGTTATTAATGTTAATCTAAGAACAGAAGATAAGAGGAAATGAATGTGTTTTGTATCTTGTAGTTTGCATTAAAGACTGTGAAGCGTATGAGAACTTCTATCATGTCTAACAGATAGGAAATGTACAGAAATGGAGACATCAGTTTGCAGTACTCGTATCAGAATGTTCGCTTTCATTCATCATTTCAAAATGATGCTGTTAAAGAAATCTGTCGTTTTGACATTCATTTTGAGATTAAATGTGACATTTTTAGAAGGTAAAACATGAATATTATGTGCGATTAATCGAGATTGTTTTATTCGATTGACGGCACTAATAAAAACGGTATCATATGACTCAATGTTTTTTGTTTCAGGAACAAGCTAAGCAGCTGAGGAAAAGGAACTGGGAGGCACTTAAAAACATTTTAGACAACATGGCAAACGTCACATACAGAACCACCTGGTCTGAGGCTCAACAGTATCTGCTGGACAACCCCACTTTTGCTGAAGATGAGGAACTACAAAGTACAAACACGCGCACACACACTGCCATGCCCTGATGATCATGCTTTTAACCCATATAATATGAGTGAGAACGCTTTTATCTTCCTCTCTTTGTGTGTGTGTTAGACATGGATAAGGAAGATGCCCTGATCTGTTTTGAGGAACACATCCGTGCTCTTGAGAAAGAGGAGGAAGATGAGAAACAGAAAACTCTGCTGCGAGAGAGACGCAGACAACGCAAGAACAGAGAATCCTTCCAGGTGACTGACACACTTGTGACTTTGTTCTGTTTTTCCACTGTCACGTGTACGTCCATGATATCCTAAGCTCTTAGATCGATTCATTGGAATTTGATGCTGGGATAAGCGGCCAGTGTTTGTGTTACTGAATCTCGGCTTTAAAATCACTCATTTTTATGTTTGGAAAACTGCTTCTAATAGAGTTGGTGTTATCTTATGAATTAAATAAAAAAAGTTTTGATAATTTCCCTCATGTTAACTTGCAACGTTTCCATTTATATGGATTCTATTAGAATCGGTAATGATTTCAATTTGATTTAATATTGATTAGTTACTAACATTTCAATGAAAATGTTAGATTTGCAAGACAGAATTCATATTTGTATTCGTACAGGCAAAATGCGTATTATTGTAAAAACATTGTAAATGTGCAACCGTGAAATGTATTTCCAACTAGAAGACTGAAAACAGTTTTCCAAATGTCAAAACAAGCCCACGTAAAGCCTTTGTGTGAACCTTCCACTACGTTTTTTCTTTAAGTTAATCGAGAAAAGGACGAGACCGAATTGCAGATAATATTCACGTCCTCTCAAGCACACAAAATAAGAATTGATTCAAGGATTTTCAAATCAGAGAATCAATATACTTTACCCAGCCATAGTCCAGTGGTCAAGCTTGACTATCATGCTGAAATCAAGCTTTGGGGCGCTGTGTATTTCTGATCTTTAATATGAGTTTTTCCAAACATTTTGTTTTTTCAGAACATTTGTGTGTAACTAGCTACTTTTCACGCTGGTTTCAATGCTTTATTGTTCTTTATTAGAGAAACAAAACATAAAACGTAGGATTTGGGTCGTAAAAAGAAAATAGGACACCGATGTGAACTAGAATTGCATTTGATGTTATATTTGTGTTCAGAAATTTCTGGATGAGCTTCATGATCACGGGCAGCTGCACTCCATGTCTGCCTGGATGGAGATGTACCCGACCGTCAGTGCTGATATCCGCTTCAACAACATGTTGGGCCAACCAGGTCACACACTTTTCTCTCTCTCACACACACACACACACACACACACACACACACACTCACAGGATTTATAATACATGTAAAATGGTCTTTTTTCGAAGCATTTTACTAGTACTGTCTGTGATCTCTGCGTCCCTTGTACCATCAGCAATTATAAAACAAGTTTAGCTTTAAATTCTGATAGAACGAGGGGTTAGGATTTGAACACCTACAGCACGTTGACATGAATGATCCTATGCGGTCTTGTTGAAAAGAGGTTTGCTTTTTTTCCCACTCGCATACTAAATCTTACTGTAGGCGATTACACAACGTTTGTAAATAAGCCGATAGGATTTTACTCCTGTGTGATGGAGGCAACAAACACGATTAGCGCAAATATCATTTCTTAAACGCTGAGTATTATGAACCGTTGCTTGGGTGAGAGCGCCCTCTATCGCATTCCTTCTCAATTTGGCCTACACAATTTTTAAGAGATGTATATTTTGTTCAGTGGCATTTTTTTATGACATCTATTCAATTTTATTTTATTTATATAGCGCTTTTCAAAACATTTTCAGTGTTGCAAAGCAGCTTTACATGCATCATAATAAAAATCTTCTCAGGATAACAAATGTTTACATGCGGATCAATAATGCTAAATGTAGATAAAAAGGCTATGGTTCATAAAATAGCACCAATCCGGTTGATAGGTTGGAGACATATAGCAAACATTAAACAGACTGACGGATACACATGCTTTAATATTGCTGCGTTTTGTCTACTGGCCCGTGTCCATTTACCTGCTCAGCCTGTCTTAAAATAAGCACATGTCTGCTGCCCTTCATGCGGCGCGTCTTTGTCTGGACAGAAACAGCGTGCGCTGAGCAGTAAGGGTTGAAATGAAACGCGTTTGGTTCAGGATAAAGATATTAGAAGCAAAAAGATAAATTTCATAAATGTTCCCGAGATGCGATTCTATGTTATGTAGATGCACGGCTAAATTTAAACAACTGAAATATTAGGTTATAGGGCTATGTCTCTCGATGCAGATGGAACGAAGCAAAGGTCCGGGCAATTGAGGATGACCGCTGTAAATGATTAAATCAAAGTATATTTAACTTGGGTCACATCCGGCGAGTGAAGTGAAATAATATATTGTCTTAGGCAATGGTGACTCTAGCTTCCGTGTGTCCATAGAGGGTTGAGACCAATAGCTGTGTTACACATCGAAGAATGGATGAAAACAATAACACTGTTTTCCCTCAGGCTCCACCCCTTTGGATTTATTCAAATTTTACGTGGAAGATCTGAAAGCCCGTTACCACGATGAGAAGAGAATTATCAAAGACATCCTGAAGGTGAGCGGATCAGCGTGTTAGCATCAGTGTTTATGAGGTCTGTGCTGAAGCGCTTGAAAAAGCATGCTTGTGTTTCTGTGTGTGTGCAGGATAAAGGCTTTCTGGTGGAGATCAACACAGGCTTCGAGGATTTCGGCTCAGTGATCAGCTCTGATAAACGTGCCACCACGCTGGATGCAGGAAACATCAAACTGGCCTTCAACAGCGTAAGCAAGACATAGCTGCCCTGAATGTGTCGTTTGTACCGGATCTCTTCTCTTCCGGGTTTTAGAAGCGTCACAGCCGTTCCAACATGTTTCACAACATTGTGCTTCCTTGCATGAAACCCTGTATGGACCTAACGTCCACTCCCATGCGACGACCAAAAAGTCATACTTCTAATTTGAATGCAAGAGATGAATTTGAAAAGGTACCTCTTTATGTTTACCCCTTTTTATTTGTGTGTGTGTGTGTGTGTGTGAGAAAGTTGCTAGAGAAAGCAGAAGCCCGGGAGAGGGAGAGAGAGAAAGAGGAGGCACGGAAGATGAAGAGGAAGGAAGCGGCATTTAAGAGCATGCTGAAACAGGCCACGCCCCCTCTGGAGCCAGAAGCCGCATGGGAGGGAGTACGTCACACTAGGACACAAAATATCATCAATTATCAGAAAAACAATGTCCGTTTGACCAGGTCTTAATTCTTGTGTTAATACATCGTTCTTTCTGGATGTGTGACAGGTAAGAGAGCGGTTCCTGAAAGAGCCTGCGTTTGAGGATATCACGCTGGAGTCAGAGAGGAAGAGGATATTCAAAGACTTCATGCATGTTCTAGAGGTGTGACATTATTGTAGCTTATCTATGGCAATACTAATGTTGAGTTTCTGTAATATAAATACAATTAAAGCACAGTTCTACGTTCATTTTGAATGGCTGACAGGTTGTGATTTATTAACTACGAAGTGAACTGTTCATCATTGAGATAAAATACTAGTCCCTTGGTTAAGAAGATTTTAAAACGACTTGTCCTCTTTCACAGCACGAGTGTCAACATCATCACTCTAAAACTAAAAAACACTCAAAGAAATCCAAGAAACACCACAGAAAACGCTCAAGATCCCGTTCGGTGAGTGCAGCCTCACGTTCACTTTCTGTGCATTACACACCTACAAAGCACTAACCCGTGTCCTCTGTGTGTATCGCTGTAGGGTTCGGAGTCTGAGGAGGAAGATTACCACTCCAAGAAGAAGAAACGTTCAACATCTAAATCTCCATCTGAGCACTCATCCTCTGGAGAATCTGGTTCGTGTTGTTTTAAATCACTCCTCCGTATGGTGTTTATTATTACTACCACTATTAATAATAAACAAGTGACATGCAATTAATAAAGTCAATTATAAATTAAAGCTGCAAGCAGCATTTAGCGGGTTTCGAGGTTTAAGGCAGTCAAAAGCAGTCGTGCATTCATGAACAGGTTAGGGGTCACACCTCAACACACGCATGAAGGATCAAAGTCCAACACACACACACACGCACAGAAAAATGACAGGTATGAACTCATAAAAACTATGCATGCTTACAGAAACATGCACGTATACTACAAGAATGTTATTTTTCTGACTGTCAAATCATTTGGACAATTCGTTTAATGAGTATCCGATTTTCTGTGTTGTTGGCCTTTAAATTGAAGAGAAGGTGCTTTCAAACTCAAGAAGTCTGAAGTTCCTGGGCCGAGACGTATGTTTTCAAAGCGTATCAGATCCTGTAGATGTATAACCGTTGCATATTTACAGTATTTAGTGCCATTGTTCATGTTATAGAGCCACCTAGTGTCCAATCACCTTGTTATTTTTACAGTGAGCTCAGAGCGATGGTCTACACATATGTGTAAAGCCCCGTGAAGCTATCTCAAATCCTTCTCTAACAACGTCCGTTTAAGTGTCATAGGCTCCGCTCAGTTCCGTTTTTGCCCCCCCTACCGTGTATGAATATAAATTTCAACGTTTTTTCAATGATTATTTACATTCACACTCCACAGAAGTCATCTGCATTGGTTTGGTTCCAATCGGTTGAAAAACCAAGGACAAGTTTGTGAAAGTAGGTTTTTGACATTATCAGCGATAACTCACGAACCGTTTGATCGACAGAAATGGTTTAAGAGGCAAAGTTGTTCAGAATGAGAAGAGATATCATATGATGTAAATAGTTTGGGTATATGTCAAATGTCACGTGATACACAATTGTTTAAGTAATGAAATACGCGTCAATTTAACCATTTCTACTGGTCTAGCGCCACCTAGTGTCCAAACGCCACCTTCTTTTGTTTGTAACCTCGGAGTGATGGTCTACAAATATGTTCCAAGCCCCATGATGATGTGTTAATCCGTTCTGGATTTATGGCCATTTTAATGTGATAGGCTCCGCCCAGTTGAGTTTTTGGCCCCCCCTACCGTGTATGAATACAAATTTCAACTTATTTTCAATGATTATTTACAGTCACACTCCAAAGAAGTCATCTGCATTGGTTTGGTCCTGATCGGTTGAAAAACCAGGGACTAGTTCGCGAAAGTAGATTTTTGACATCATCAGCGATAACTCACGAACCGTTCAATCGACAGAAGCGTGTCCAGAGGCAAAGTTGTTCAGAATGAGAAGAGCTATAATATGATGTAAATAGTTTGAGTATATGTCAAATGTCACGTGATACAAAATTGTTTATGCACTGTAAAAACGTTACTTCGCCCCCCGGTGGCCGAATGAGTTCATATTTCTTACAGACCTCCAGGACCATGAGTCGAACAAGCCCAGCGAGTGTCGTTTCGATCAGCCCCCGTTAACCCTGTGTAATGAGTGCTCAAAATTCATTGGCTGATAGCGGCCATGTTTTTTGAGAAACGCCAAAGTCCTTTTATACAGTCACGGTGCATGACACAAAGACACACCATACCAAATAATAAGTCGATCGGGCAAACGGTTACGTAGTTATAGCCCTTTTCGAGTTCTTTGCTATTATAGCGCCACCTAATGGCCAAACACCGAGTCTTTTTTATTGTGACCCCGGACTGAGGGTCTACACATAGGGTCCAAGCCCCGTGAAGATAGCTCAAACCGTTCACGAGTTATGGTCATTTTAGTGAAATAGGCTACTTCCGGTTCGGACGTTTTGATGCCCCCCACCGACCCTGAATCGAAATTTCTACTTTTTTTCAATGAATATTTACATTCACACTCCACAGAATTCATCAGCGTTGGTTTGGTTCCGATCGGGCAAAAATCCAGGGACTAGTTCATTTTTTTTTTTTTTTATAAAATGCAAATTAGCGGGGAAATTTGCATACCGGAAATGAAATCGGAGATAGCCATCTTTTAAGTTTGGAGCCAAGGATTCCAATGACACCAAACACTTTGTGGTGCGACATTCGGTTTACGAGCTTTGAGGCCAAACGCATTTGCCATCGCTATAGCGCCACCTATGGGCCGATTTGGCTGGTTCATTGTATCTGAGTAACCTGCACAGATACAACCAATTGACAAAGTCTCGAGTTTCTACGACTTACGGTTTGGGCTGGGCGACGCGTTTTAAGGCGGAAAAATAATAAAGAAGAACAAGCAGCAATTATCGGGTTTCGAGAGGTTCAGGTTAGTAAATGTCGACGGGCTTCAGGGATGGCAAACTAACATGTCCACAATCGACAATACAACCCCACACCCAGAAAAATGAGTCAGATGGTCAGCATTGGCTCATACAGACCGAGGCATGAGCACACACACATGCACATATAGGACATACATTACATTTTCTTATATCAAGTCATTCAGATAATTCAGTAGCGAGACTCACGTTATCAGGATAAATTAGTCAAATCCATTTCAGAAATGGCCCTAACACACATCCTCAATGAATGATAGGCCTTTAGACCCAGAATTTTGACTTAGGTGATCAGTAACGGTCTATGCAGACTACTCATGCTTACAAAGACATGTATGAAAAGCCCATTAGAATGAATATTTCACGTTTTGGACTTTTATGAAGGCATGCCTCTTCCGATGAGCATCAGATGTTGCATGCTTGTTTTGAGTCATAATATGTATAATACTACTTAATTGCAAGTCAGTTGGATTATTTATTAAGGAGTAGCGACCTTTAACGTACATTTTCAGGTTAATATAATAAAGGACCCTGTAATGGTCACACAACAAAAAAAACTCAACATGTTTTTGATAATTATTGACCTAAAGAGTCCAGAGAATTGTACTATGGTGGAAATGTTTAAATTGCTTGAAAATCAAACAACTAGTTTGCAAAAGTAAGTTTTTAACATCATCAGCAATAACTCCTGAACCGTTTGATTGACATCAATAGATCAAGAGGCAAATTTGTTCAGAATGAGAAGAGCTATCATATGATATCAATAATTTGTGTGTATGTTAAATGTCACGTGATACACAATTGTTTAACTGATGAAATACACGTCAATTTAGCCATTTCTACTGGTCTAGCGCCACCTAGTGTCCAAACGCCACCTTATTTTGTAGGTGACCTCGGAGTGATGGTCTACACATATGTACCAAGCCCCATGATGATGTGTTAATCCGTTCTGGATTTATGGCCATTTTAATGTGATAGGCTCCGCCCAGTTCAGTTTTTGGCATTTCCTACCGTGTATGAAAACAAAGTTCAACTTTTTTTCAATGATTATTTACATTCACACTCCACAGAAGTCATCTGCATTGGTTTGGTTCCGATCGTTTTAAAAACCAAGGACTAGTTCGCGAAAGTAGATTTTTGACATCGTCAGCGATAACTCACGAACCGTTTGATTGACAGAAGCGTGTCAGGAGACAAAGTTGTTCAGAATGAGAAGAGCTATCATATGATGTAAATAGTTTGAGTATATGTCAAATGTCACGTGATACACAATTGTTTATGCACTCTAAAACCGTTACTTCGCCCCCTGGTGGCCGAATGAGTTCATATTTCTTACAGACCTTCAGGACCACGAGTCGAACAAGCCCAGCGAGTGTCGTTTTGATCGGCCCCTGTTAACCCTGTGTAATGAGTGCTCAAAATTCATTGGCCGATAGCGGCCATGTTTTTTGAGAAACGTCAAAGTCCTTTTATACAGTCACGGTGCATGACACAAAGACACACCATACCAAATAATAAGTCGATCGGGCAAACGGTTGCGTAGTTAGAGCCTTTTTCGACTTCTTTGCTATTATAGCGCCACCTAGTGGCCAAACACCGAGTCTTTTTTATTATGACCCCGGACTGAGGGTCCTCACATATGGTCTAAGCCCCGTGAAGATAGCTCAAACCGTTCTCTAGGTATAGCCATTTTAGCGAAATAGGCAACTTTCGGTTCGGATGTTTTGATGCCCCCTAGCGACCCTGAATCGAATTTTCAACTTTCTTTTATGATTATTTATATTCACACTCCACAGAATTCATCAGCGTTGGTTTGGTTCCGATCGGGCAAAAATCCAGGGACTAGTTCATTTTTTTTTTTTTTTATAAAATGCAAATTTGCGGAAAAATTTGCATACCGGAAATGAAATCGGAGATAGCCATTTTTTAAGTTGTAAGCCAATTATTACAATGATATAAAACACTTGGGTGTGCGTCAAACATTTTAGGAGTTAAGGATGCAAACGCGCTCAGCATCGCTGTAGCGCCCCCTATAGACCGACATGGCTGGCTCCGAGTATCTGAGTAGCGTGCAAGACTACTACCATCCGACAAAGTCTCGAGTTTCTACGACTTACGGTTTGGGCAACGCGTTTTATGGCGGAATAATAATAAGAAGAAGAATAAAAATCCTTACAAATACAATAGGTTTTCAGCACTTCGTGCTCGAAACCCTAATAATAAAAATCCTTACAAATACAATAGGTTTTCAGCCCTTCGGGCTCGAAACCCTAATAATAAAAAACACACTTATGAAGCGTGATAAATAAAGGGTGAAGAATTGAATGAATAAAGTCCCATTTTATTTCTTGACAAGAGAATAAAGAAAAACGTACAATTCTAAGGAAATGTCAATGCATTTATCACACAATATTCTGTGGACATTGACTTGGCCAAAATGAAATAAGGCATTTGTTGCATTAGAGCATCTTGCATCAATATCTTGTTTTCAGTGAAAAAGCTTTCAAAAAGCAGTCGATCGATTACAGATGACTGATGATTTCTTTTTACAGAGAGAAGTTACAAGAAGTCCAAGAAGCACAAGAAGAAAGGAAAGAAAAGACGACACAAATCAGTGAGTACAAATCCATTAAGGTGCTTCTGCTTTACTGTAGTGTAGTAGATGTGCAGGAACCAAATCGAAGAACATTGCTAACTGTTTGGTTATGTGGGAGATTTGTCCGGAGATATATGTAAAACGGAGCTCTCTTAGGATCTGCATTGTTGATATCGAATCTAAAATGCAGTCTCTTGAGCGTACTAAGCCATCTCATCATCCTGCAGGGCTCTCCAGAGTCCGACGGAGAAAAAGAGCGGAAGGGACGGGAAAAAGAGAAGGATAAAGAAAACGACAAGTCCAGAGGAAAGACCCGTGGAGAATCCAAACAGAAATCTCCCAAAAGAAAGAGCGCAAAAGAGGAGGTGAGACATGCTGACCTTAGGATAGTGAACTACTGTAATGACCTCTAAATATTATTCTTCGTTTCTTTTTACGAATAGAAGAATTCAAATCATTATTTTATCACGCCCGTACTATCCAGGGGACATATTTTTCTCAATGATGGCACATGTGAGGATTCGCTTCTAACACGTATCCTCTGCAGTGCAGTGCTAGTTATTTGTTTATTTCGTTTCTTGTCCGTTTGTTTTGCCAGCAGCTTTAACAAATAGGCGATACTATATAATCAGCTGATCAGATGTGTGTGTCTCTCTCAGGGAGGATGGGATACGTCTGGCAGTGAACTAAGTGAAGGAGAGCTGGAGAAGAGGAGACGCACTCTATTAGAGCAGCTGGACGCACCATAATCAATCGGTGTCCTACTGTCCATCATTTTCTCGCGTGTGTTCCTGTACTGTGTATTTCATCCCTTTAGAATGTGCCGACCGCATATTGACGAGGATCTGAGTGGTGGATTTTGGGCTCTGTTTTCGAGGCAGTATTGTCTGAACATCGGCTGCATTTTTGTAAGATTATTTTCAGAGGTTGCAAGTATTACTTTGCCTTTAACCGCAGAATCTTTTTTAGGTAGTTGTACATTGAATGCTAGTTTCTTGAACATTCGCTGAAAAAATAAACAGGCCTTCAGAGAAACACCTGTTATCATTCAACTTCAAGTTCATTTTTGTGGAAGCATTTACAGAAAACAATGCGGTTTTTTTTTGCCAATGTTACTAGTACAGAGAAGTCTGGAGTTGTTTTAAACTTTGATTTTGACCAATAAACCTAAAATTTGATTTTAATTTTTGTTTAATTGACCTTTTATCAACTGCAGGTTATGGAACTCGCAACTCGACTCGTTTACTTAAACAATAAAATGCTTTTTTATAGACTGAACCTGTCACCTCTGGCTTAACCGTTTTTTAAGGGCTGTCATTGTGATATTATGATTAGATCTTTAAATCCATATATTCGATTCTACATTAAGGAAAAACAGGATTTGTAAAGATGGACCTATGCTGGAACCACATTTTATCAGCTCCTAAAATAATTGCATTACCCGGAATATTAGGTTTTTCCCAGTAGTTTATGTTGGGGTCTAATACTGGGTTTCAATGCCGCTGTTTAACTAAAGAGCTTTTGGCACACTAAGCAGGGAAAACAAAAACAATGCAAAACATCACACTTCCCTTGTGCTACAGTGTAAATAGTTTATTTCATTGAACATCGAGACATCATGTATCTCATTTTAACTGAATGACATAAGGCCTGTAGAAAGCATATAATGTATACAGTAACTTGCCAGTTTATTCCAGTTTTTAAGAGTGGAATGCAGGAATATATAAAAGAATAATTTACAATAATAATTATAACATTGCTGTTCTCTGATGAGATGTTTTAGTTCAGAATGAAATGTAAAAATCTAGTTTCTTAGCATTACAGCATGCTCTTCTGCTACACGTTTAAAAGGCCCTGACCAGGGATTCAGTTTTATTAAATATACAAAATTCAGAAAAGGAGAAACTATAAGTTAAAATATTCAAATGATGTAGAAATGACTTTTTGTTTTTAAACAATATTTACAATATTAGAGTAAAAAGTGTAAAAAAAGATGCAACAGTTCTGTAGCAAAATATCTGTACATATACAAATGCGTTTTTGTGAATGTATTTGTTTGCACTTAAATATAACTAGGACACGGTGCATTCAACTGGTCATCATAGAACATTACACACAATTCAAGTGGGCTTGGTGGTCCCTATTATCAGAATAAGTTCAAGAAACCTTAACTTGTATGAATCAAGTGTGCCAAATTTGCTTTAGTGGTCATAGTTGGTATTTTTCGATTCACAGTTAATGCAATGTGAATAAGGAATGTCAAGGTCCTCAAACTCATTCAAACAATGTTTGTGTTGAACGGTTTAACTTGTGGTTATTAATCCCCAATGTAATTCATATGGGGATACGAGTGATCTGCTTCACATGGGTTTTACCAAAGTGAAGATGACATATAATGTTAGTGGGTGATTTCAGCAGACTACTCTCCTGTTTGTTATTTCTACACAATGTTTATTGGTGCTGTTCCCCCTAGACTTCAATGGTAAATGCATAACCGGTACAATTCTTTGAATTTGTTAATGAAACGGCCTTTTAAAAGTGCTAAAACGTAATGTTTGAGAGTCTTGCTTCTGCACTTTGGTTGCTGTGTTTCCGTAAAACATTTTATCTGCGTCAGCTTCATGACCAAAACCAACATTAACTTTCCTTGCGCATCATTTGACATCACATTTCAAAAGTCCTTCAAAAACACAGAGCCTGTTACCTGTGAAACAAAGACGTAAATGTTAACATCCGTCCTTTTCTTCACCATATTCTACTTGACTGGACTCCCTCTTTACTGCCTTTTAAATCTGCGTCTCTTAGCCTCTGCAACTCCATCGTGACTGTAATGTTCAGGACGTATAAAAGTGCTTTAAAACGTGTTTTGATGAGGAACGAGCAAAATAGATGAAATGTGTGGTTGGACATCTCCGGCTGCTCCGTCTTGTCTTGGCATTTTGGTTTTAGCATCTTGTACCATGCTTTGACATTAAGGTGAAGTCTGGTTAGACAGCGCTTCCATAAAAACACAACAGCATCAGCTGTGCTGTATAAAGGACAGCTCAATACACTGCGTGCCATAAAACAAATAAAAAGACACAGATGATCCAAAACCTGATCAGACAGATTATAAAATTAGGCACTTGGCTTGCACAAAGTTGCTCTGGTTTCCGTATCCCACCCATTATGGTCCTCAGTCCGTCATCCTCAGAAGCAGTAAGCTCCTCTTGCCCATCCGATCCCATTCACTATGCCCTCGTCACATGACCATCTCTGCACCGTTGATTGGCCGCAAGTTCTGATCGTCAAACCGTCTCCGAACGCTCCTCCTGACGGCATCAGCTCGCCTGTAAGGCTGGTTTCTCAGATCTGACACAGGAGGAACAAAAGACGTCGGTTCAAATATCTGTTCAGATACTCTGGACATGCTGGTGGTCAACTAGGCAAAGCAGCTTGAGCTTTTATAACGTTTACAATTGTTTTTCAGCTTCACAGCTGTATTATTAACGAAACTAAACGTTTTCTTTCTGATGAGAAAACTAAATGTTCGTTGAAAACGAATCAACAGTAAAGTGGTCCCGAAAATCCATCTGCACTCCCAAGCCATCCTCGAAAGTCACATTTTTTGTATTAGATCAAACCATTACGTATTTATTCCAGACTGTGATTTTTCTCAGAACCATTTTTCTTTATCATCTGTGTGTTGACTCTGGTTGTATTTAAAGGATTAAACACATTTCTTTTGTGAAAAACAAAAATATATTTTTTAGAAATATGACCATACAATTAAAGTAAACGTGGTCCGGTGTTGTTTGGTTTGAATGTTGTATTAAATGTCTCTTGTGTTCTGCAGAAGTACGAAAGTCATTCAGGTTTGCAATAACACCTGAAAGATTAGCAATAAATCATGAAAGATTTTAAAGTGAACTAAACTTTAAAGTGTGTCAGGTTTGACTTGAGTGTGTACAGTAAATGCATTTTGAGTCCCACTTCTAGTTCTAAATGGAAAAACCGATGAAGCATCCAATATCTAAAGCGTGAATCTGTTAAACATGAGACTAAGGGCCGGCAGAGTCTATGCACAGCAGCACCGATCAACACATTCTCAATGAAATCAGGTGAACCCCAGTCAGACTTCAACAGCCCTGATGTGTGTTTAGATAGACAGATAGAAAGAACGTGAAGGAATTTTGGAAAGAAAGTGGTATGTGATGAAAGGAGATTTTGTAAACGATGGAGAAAATAAATGAAGAGAGAGATGCTTGCCAGGTCTGCGCAGCATCCACTGGGGTACTACTGGAAGAGTTCCTTACCCTCGAGTGCACATTGGGAAACTTAGTAATATTATTCTTCTTTAAGGCTGAGTGGAGAGGAGACAAAAATGGAGGTTAGACTGGACCGTACACCGGTCATGGCACGGCGAGCCAAGCTGCATCAAAGAGGAAAGGTGAAAGGTCACGGTTAGGGTGTTATGGATGGCAGAAGCGCTGCTGATACTGCGGTAATGAACTCTAAAACTCAAGCTGCTCTGCACAATGACTTCAGCGTCCAAATACAGCAAAGCAAACCCCGATGTCTGCTTGATCCCTTTATACTTAAACGGTAAAACCAACGACGCGTCACCACAGAAACTTCCCAGAGGTGCCAGGACACACGTTAAGCTCATGCAGATGTGCACATTGAAGGACATGTGGGTGAATCTCATCGAGCTATTTTAGGAGTTATTGTGAATCGCATCTCCACCAGTTTTCATTATTTTGACAAAACTCAATAATACAGTCTGGGAATCATTTCTGAAATGAAAGTAATTGACATGCATGTCATTGACAAATGAAGCGTGAATGCTGTGACAAGCTGTTTATAATATAATATAACTATATAATATATAGAAAGATTTCTCTTTTTTTGCTGACATAGGACACAATATACCATATTTTCATATAATAGTAAACATTAAACATGAATACGATCTTTCGTTCATTTGAGATGCAATGTCTTCCCTACTCTTTTTATTTAGTGATAAGCGAAGCACTTACAGATGAACAGTGTCATTTAAAGAAAATATAATATTATTATTTCACGACAGGAATAAAAATATAATTTGTTGGCGCGTATTTATTAGGTCAGAATGTAGTTTGTGTGAGATTCACCCACTGAGCCGGGCTATGCAAGCGAACAAGAAAGGTCCTTTGCATCATGCAAGGGCAGACCGTCAGTAAAGCAAACGTGTCAAACGTGCTTCATGAGGTCATGTGACATGAGATGTCTAGCGCAGGTTAAGACGATGGGAAATGAGTGAATGAGCAAAACCAGCATACAGTCAAGTTATCAATGACGTAATATACTCACAGTGACATGACGAACACGTGAGCAAATCATAATGTCACGGCAAAGCCAAACACTCTTCAAAACATTATAACAAATTCAAGGACGTATAAATGATTCATTCATACTTTTATACATTAAATGAGCAAATGATTCGGTTCATAACGTGATTAAAAAGACCCACAATACACAATACAAACATAACACGTGATTTTAAAAGCGAAACCAAAGCAGAGCCAGATCCGTGTACACACTGCATATTTCCATTGCGTTTGACTATGTGTGACATTATGTTTTCTCTTGGTTCTGTGTTACAGTTCATTCTCGATGACCCGCTCCATGCAGCACAAAACGGCGATGACATCACATCACATCCCTCCCCAAAACCCCCATTCATGCATGAGTTTGGCTGTAAAAGAAATGTGAGCGGGCTCGTGACATCACACCAACCCGGAAACCCACACCGAGAAGGGTTGTGAAAGACACACACGTGGTTTAGGAGAAAGAGAATAAAAGGGAGCAGCTTTATCCAGCGACCTTGAAGAGAGAGACAGAGTCTAAGCTTTAGAAGTGGAGCTCCTCGTTGAAGTAACGCGAGCTCCGCTTGGCCGTGCGCGCGGTAAAGGGTGCAGTCTTCAGCACTGCGTCCAGACAAAATACACAAACAACACAACACAGGGTTTAACTGCCAGAGCAACAAGCACATGGTTAGCACTTTCTACAGCACAACATCTACTACAGTTCTATGATGCTAACGGATTATCACATAAAGCTTTGATATAAACAATTGATACAATCATAAATAAGCTCTGTAATAGTCTTTTGCATTATTAAGAATGTTAGTCGGAAAGTATATTAAACTGCAATTTAATTTACAGAATCATTTTATGTAGATATGCACAGACATTCAGAATAACGTTGGTGGATTTCATTGTTAGAACTGATTGTTTTAAAGGGGTCGTATCGTCAAAATGACACATTTGAAGTCAAAAAGTTTGATGTTAGCAATTCAAACTTTCCTCCCAAATTCAGAAGAAAACGAACTTCGTCGAAATTTTGATGTCGGCGAGAAATGTAGCGTAACATTGGGCCTGAGGATGTTTTTGCATTACATTACTACTTTTCTAAACAACTAATTAGCTCAATTCAAGAGTTTAGTGTATCCTTCCCAAAAATCCCAACATTTAACACATTAAGTAAAGTAATATGACACATCGACTTATTTAATGCTGCAAATAATGCAAATAATATCCCGCTTGAAAAAATACAATATGACTCCTTTAAAATCAATACACTGTGTGTCTCAGAGCTTTAAGCAATATAAGCAAGCACGCGCGCACAGACATTCTTAGTCAGTAACAACCTGGTTAGTAAAGTGTTATTGAGCAGTAAAGCTTTCAGACCGAAACTCTAAACCAGTCACTGAGAGCTGGTTAGTGATAAAATGATGATTTTAGGACACTCGCGCAGCCATAGAGTCATTCTATGTCATACCTGTGATGATGTCCTCGATAGCTCCATCTTTACCCTCATACACATGTCTACTGTCCTTCACCTGTTTTCTTCTCAGCTCAGCGATCAGGTCTGTCTGCTGCTGCCGTTTATTCTTATGAGAGGGAGACTGGACACACATTCACACATAAAACGCCACGGTTAATGTTAAATGTAACCTCCCAGCGCGGGGTACTTTGAGAAAACGTACCGGCCCTATATACCGTGCGGAGAATAAATGCGCAACACACATTTGATCTATTCGATCTAGACAATCTGTGACTATGGGCATAGTTAATAATCATAGCAAGGTCAACCCCGCCCTTTCTCTTATCTTAAAGGGGTACTTCGCCCCAAAAATGAATATTCTGTCATTTTTTATTTACCCTACATTACTTTGTTCTGCTCAACGTAAAGAAAGATATTTGGAAGCTATTTTTTCGGTTCTTGGACATCATTGACTACCATAGTAGGAAAAAACAAAATGGTTGCCAAAGTGGCCCAGTACTGCTTGCTTTCCTACGTTCATCAAATATGTCTTGAACAGAACCACTAAAAATACAATATATTTTTCGATGATGGTGGTGAATGATGTCCTGAACTAAAATTCCAAGTATCTTTATGTTTCAGACAAAAAACATTTCACAGGTTTTGAACTTGAGGGCAAGACAGAAGTGAAAGTGGTGACAGAATGTTCATTTGTGGGTGAACTGTACCTCTATACCTTTAAAATGTCTTTCAGCTCTTTAGTGACATAAGCTTTGCTTTGTGAATATGTTAGAAAAGTGGTACAATAAAACGTTTTAAAACGTCATTTGATTTATGTTGTCACCGTATGTTGCTCAGAAATGTACCAGCCAACTTACAAGTAGCTGTATTTTTAAGTCTATTTTAACATTTGGCGCTCGCTGACTGTTCATTTTGGACCCTGCAGACACCTAAACGTTTACTTTCAGACTTCTGCACCATACGCCACATCAAAGACTTCAAAAGCTATAATTCTCCTTCTCTCTTTACCTTCTGATCCTCTTGCTCCATCATGGCCTCTTGCTCTATCAGTTTCTCCATCATCATCTGCTCGTGTCTCTTCTTCTGGTCATTATCCTCCTCTGCTTGCTTGAAAAAAGAGAGAAAAGAATCTAAATGGCTCTTAAGGCACTTTCTAACGCATTTTAATACTTTAATACTGTTGTTACGTGCACGTGTCTTACAAATCGTTACAGTTGATATATTTGGACGGAATGAGAAAATGATATTGTTTACCCTGTACGCCTTCACAAAGCGCACAAACACTGGGAAAAACACAGACGGTGGTGTCGTTTTAGAATTTTCACCAAAGAACTTGACGGCCTCATCAAAAGCGTCCTAAATAAAAAGAAATAAACAGTTGAGTTACTCAGAATCAATGCAATCGTGTTTTCAAAAGTATATATGAAAGCGTTCATATTTATTTTCAATAGGGAAAATTCTGGATGACGATATTATCGTGATATTTATGAAAATGTTTATAAATTTATTTTGTGTTTCGTCAGTTATTTGTTGAATCAATGAATAACACTTAAAACAAACGTGTATGAGGGCAGAGAGAGATTTTGTAACCATTGAAATTGTTATGGCGAAAATTTGAATGGGTGCCGAATAGTTTACGATATGTGTAGAATTAACTCGAATTCGAAAATATGTGGTTTTTAATATCGCAATTGTTGCCACTACTATTGTTATCGTTACATTTAAGGATTAATGTTCTGCGTCGCGGGTCACGTGGTGTGTTGTGTTACCAGCACCTGAGCAATCTTGGCATCGTCCTGAAGTTTTTTCAGTTTGTTCTCATTTTGCTGTATGAAATCTTTAAGCATTGTATTGTGGCCGTGCATGCTATATTCTCTTCTCGTCAAATCCATCCCTCTCTGAAGCTCCTTCACATCCAATAACACGTTCTCCAGCGAGACTGAACAACACAGGGAAAGAATTCATATTCTTTATAGAATTCATACACATTTGACCCCATTTACGGTGTATAATCTCAAATGTACATATAGTGTGTGTTTCATACCTGCTGCGGCTTTCTCAACATAGTGCAGCTCATTATAGAAGAGCGACACCTGCTGGTATTTTTCCTTCACTACATTTGCAATATAGTGCAGAAGTGTGATCTTGCGGTCGGTTGTTTTGGTGTCTAAAAGCTGGAAAGCACGCGTATACAGTACTATCAGAGACAGATACAGCGTGGGTATAGTACTGTAGGTTATATTCAAACACTATAGTTTTACCAGGTCTAAACTCTGCAGTTTGAAGCCGTAAACTGCCCCCCTTTTACTGCTGTTCATGTAGTTTCCCAGAGCCAAGACAATCTGAGAGAAGAAACAGCGAGAGACTCGGGTCAAAAAACACGTTCTGTCTTTATGAAAGTGCACTAGAACCGCAGTTAAACACTCACCTCCAGAATCTTCTTGAGTTTCTGGGAGGACTTGATAGATACAGAAGCTGCAATGATGGCGTGAAGTTGCTGTTGAAACAGAAAGCGAGAGTTTTCAGTATTGACAGTGCTCGGTATTGTCAGCTGCGGGTCGCGTGTCATTTACCGGAGTGAGCATCTGAACGCTCTCTGTGAAATTCCCCAAGAACGCCATGATAGTCATCTTTTGCACGAGGCGCTCTATCTTGCTGAACTGGATCATGAAGCGATCCTGATCCGTCAGGTTCTCCAGGGGTTTGCGTTCCTTCTCGTACTGCCGCAGGACTTTTAGCTCGGTTTCTGTCGGAGTGAACCTCATCAGGCACTCCACGAAATCCACCGGCAATGTCCGCAGGTCAAACCTGATGGATAAACAAAAGCCATATGATGAAGCCAGCGTTCACGCTGCGGCAGAATACAGTCGTCGCTTCTTATAAACATATATGCTAACAGTTATTTATACCTGGAATTGTACCATCTCATACGCTACACTGACAAAAACGCATGCACCTGTAAGAAACATGACAGTATCAAGTCAACTAGTGAAGACGGTTGTCATTTACATTTGAATGCCTCTGCAGATTTCCTCCGACGTCTTGCCCACTTTTCTCAAAGTGATGGCCAGGTTTTTACACCTGTTGGAATCCAGAAGTGAAACTTTATTTGATCCTTTCTGAGACGTCTTCTGTTTGCTGGAGGTGATGTCTACGGCTGGTCCCTGGGCTTTAGTCTTAAACATCTCTTCAAACTCGTCCACATTCAGATCCTGAACACAAAGACAGCCGTCAACATCAAATGTTACATATTGATTTGTAGATTCTTGTGCTTGTTATCGAATACAAAGCACGCAGGTGCAAATCAGCCTTTAACTACAGAACCAGCCAACAAATACATTGGTCTGAATGAAGTCATGGCTTTCGACACAAATGTACACAACTTACGATTAATCTCTTTTATATAGTACAGTGTTTATAAATAAGCTTGAATGTTTATGTCCTGTGTAACCAAACATGTAGATGTTTTGTCAATAACGTTACAAATAACAAAAAACAATATGCAATAAACCGTCAGCGTGTGAATCAAGCTCACCTCCAGGATCCTCTCATCGTCGATTTCATTGAACACAGTGCCGTTGATCTGGTTGGGCTTCAGCGCCACCCAGTTAAACACCGGCATACGGAATTTGGTCTTGATGGGTTTCTTAATCTTTACAGCTAGATGACAACAGTGATAACCAGACACTCACATAAATACACGACATTCAATGTGATATTTCATGGCTGTGAACAGAACACAGATGTGATGAGTTGATCTGAATACATTCAGTGCAAGTGAGAGATGTGAGGTGGAAACATGCTGCATTCCAACTTCACCTAAATATACACGTTTGTGTAAACGTATTTTTTACTTTCTGCATGAAATATTTCAATCTCCTGAGCAATAGTCCACGTGTGTAGAAAATGAGCCATAGACACACTCATTCTTGTTCTTAAGTTAACACTCAATGAGGATGTGACTCAAACAGTCTCCGTATGAGAATGAGTCATGTGTTCATTTTCCTCTCTTAACACACCTCCAATATACTCTCGAGTAAATATCTCTGGCCTGTTAACCCCGACACGCTTGGTTTAGGCTGATTTTGTGATAATCTAAGGCAAATATATTTATATTAACCAGATGCGCCACTGCCATTACAATGAACGTCGAGGAATGCAATGCTCAATATGGCCGTTCTCGCGAAGAAGGTCCCGCCTTCCAGCCAAATTACTATTGACGGATGATTCTCCGGGTCGTGAGGCGCTTGCCAGCCTGTGCCAATGCAAAAAGGTGATTTTTAGCACAATTTAAGCTTAGCAAACCCAAGTTATGATATAGTTAATGTCAGGTTTAATTATTGATAGGACGTATGCTGCTTAGTTGTGAAAATATCTGCCTTCCCCATTTAAGTAGATGGGTAGACTTGCTATTAACTGCCCAGAGGCGTTGCAAACATGGCCGCAGAGTGGCACGACTTCCGTAAATGGACTTTGTCTAAGGTGACAACGGAGTTTTTGTTCATTTGAGTCCAGCTGGACGCAGGCAGAGGATTAGGGGAATATCTGTGATGGGGTGATACTGGACCATGCGGAGAGTGAGGTCAGTGAATTGGGCTAAACTCTGATCGTGTGTGAAACTGCATTCCTGGATTTACGCAACTCCTTCCATATCTGATGATCAGCCGCCTGTAACAACACGCCACACTGTTCCAGCATGCAAAAACAACTCAATCCAACACATGCTCGTTCGCGGATGTGTGGACATGGTATTTTTAGTGACACAGCCTTGTTTTATATTATACCCTCAAAGTCTGTCTGAAACCTCAAAATTTGCCGTTTTTCAGGAAAACACTGAACTTTTGTAAGGATTAAACCAGTGTTTCTCAAACTTTTACTGCCATTCCCCACTTCGGAGGTCGGGTAGGGGTCCGAGCCCCACCTGTCCCCAATAGCCAAAATTAAAATGGTAATAAACTTTAGGTCCACTGCCTATCTTGGTTTTCGCTGCTGGTGCCGAATCTCCAGTTTTCTTTTCATTCCATGTCACAAACCTCTGACTTATTCTTGCAATTTATTTGCAATCAGATTTTTTTAAAGTAAGGTTTACATTTAAATGTCGTTGTTTGGTTTTGAGTGTATGGTCAATAATCAAGTAATTAATGGAGATGACTAAATGTCCACCCATTTGTCATGTGTCTATTCCCCACACTTTGAGAAACATTGGATGAAACACTGAAAAGCACGTTTTAATGCTTTTGATTGGATAAAAACTTAAACTTAAAGGGTGACTTTAATTAACGATCATATTGGTTATAATGGACTATTAATAATGATTATGGTAAGAAATAAAAATCAAAAGGACAGCAGCGATATTCAAGATTTAATCCATAAAAATAAAACTGATATTACAATGGTGAAACTGTTTATCAGCATCTAGAATGGCGACGAAGAGTTCAGAATTTCTCCTGAACTGGAATTTTAAATGATTTTGTTGATACTGGGATCTGATCCCAAACTACAGTTTGGTTTTCCATGAGGTCGCAGTTGTTCTCTAGGAATACAAGCTTACATCTCATGGAACGTGTGGTCTCATAGGTTGGCATTAGTGTCCTGTTATTTGCTGACCTCGGCTAAATGAGTTCTTAAAAAATGTTCCTCTTTGGTTTTCAAATGGTACGGAAAAGTCCTGCTGCACAGAATCCAATTTCATGCTTTGCTTCCAGAGAAACAACCAACATCGTTTGAAATGGGGCTCCAGAGCCGTTTGACCAGTTCTGATTACAGAGGAACTCTCTGTGTTGACTTTGAGACTAAAAATACCACGGCCACATGAAGAAAGACAAACACAACACGAGACACTTCAAACCTACAGTACAGTTTGATGGGTCCCTCTATGGTGGCACAACAGGTAGAGCAGAAATAACCAAAGAGAAAGAGGAGGTTAGGTACATAGGATCCGGTTTTAAAGATCTGACTGGATCTAAACTCACAGAATTTGGATCGTGACATACAGCATACATACAAAATAAAAAGAGTAATGGCGCTCGGTTCCTTTTATAAATATACATGAATACCAACATTTTCAACCTAAAATCTTGATCTCAAACTATCTACACAAAGTAAAGGTGCATGTATGGTCGTTCTATTCCGTCAAAAAGAGATTTGATCACAGAACAGAGATTTTAATGACTCAATATTTCCTTAGAATATCACGTCTGTGATCCCGTTGAGCCTGTTCAGACATCAGACCTGTTACACGAAACCAAGCACACAGCTTATCAGCCCATCTCACACCGGAGACAGTACAACGGCAAATAAAGAAACCCCACAGCCTCTCTCAACGGATGCGTGAACCCCAAAGACAAACTCGTGAAATCTGAGTCCACATCACTGGACTTTGTTATTATCTTCCTGTGGTGGCACTGTTTTGCTGTGCTGGATAATCTTTTGAGAATATGATAAAAGCATTAGATCATGACTGTTAGTGTCGAGTAGGTGCTGTTACCTGCCAACCCTGAGTTCATGATGACGGTGGGTGAACCGCAGCCAGGAAGCGGAGGGGCCATGGGAGGTGGAGGTGGAGGCATAGGGGCAGATATATCCACAGCAGGGCCTGGGAGAGGAGGAGGAGGGGGCGGAGGAGGAGGCGGAGGTACCGGGGAAGCAGACGGACCATTTGGTACTGGAAATGATAAAAAACATACCCGTTAAAACCCGCAGACTTCAATTTTATCAGCTTAACTGTTTTACTGAAGAAAAGGTCTACATCTTGGATGGCCTAAGGGCAATGGTTTCAAACTGGGGGCCCCCAAGATGGATCCAGGTGGTCCACAAATTCTGTACCATTTTATGAAATATAGAAATTTACCATAGATTTTATGCAAAAAAATCAGTGAAACAATACCACCAACCAGAAGAATTGATGTTCCAGCATTGTATAACTAAATATGAAGATTATACGTTTTTATATGGGATAACGTAATATATCTACACAAAGGGGGCCTTACAACAAAGAAGTTTAAGAACCACTGCCTGTGAGGGTGAGTAAATTAACTGCAAAATACAATTTTAGTAGAGCTGTTCAACGATTAATCGCAATTAATCGCACCCAGTAAATTAAATTTGTGTAATATATGTATACATGTATGTGTTTATAAATACAAAATAAATACGCACGGTAAACAGACATAAATTATGTAAACATGAACCTTTATTCTGGATGCGATTAATCGCGATTAATAGCCATCATTTTTGGGTGAACTATCCATTTAAATCAGATGGACATTTGTCCAGTTTAAAGATTAAATTATATTATAAGACCCGATTGACCTCAAACACGCACGTAACAAGAATCAAGACTGGTTACTTACCTGTTTCTGGCATAGGAGGAGGGGGTGGTGGAGGTGCAGGCATGGGCATGTCGTGTGCCATCCCGTTAGCCACTCCCCCATGGATGACCACGCCTTCCCTAGGCATTCCAGCCACACCCCCTGAACCGGGCAGATGACCATTACCGTGAGGAGGGGATGTCAGGATGGCTATATCGCCATCCCCTTTCTTATGGATTTTGATGGTTCCTTGTTTCTCCAGCTCATGGATTTTCTTCTCCAGGTTGCACTGCCTTTGAATGGCCTCGTCTTTTTCTTTCACCATCCGCCTCAGGGTGTTCACCTGAGAGTTGGCATCTTTATACACTTCCTGTGATCATAAGAAAACGAGGGTGTTTAACTAAGCAAGTATGAACAGAATTAAAAACAATACCGGTGGACTATCAACAAGCATGCTGTAAAAAGCGCATCAAAAACAGGATAACAAGTGTTATAATGTGCTGTGAAGATTTAGGTATTAAACAGTGTTGTGCTGTCCTCTTCAATTTATTTAGAATTAACATTAAGCAACAATCAAAGAAAAAACACAGCCAATATTTTATACGTAACTATTCATTGTACTGTATATAAGGGTTCCGACATTTAAAATGGTTGAAGGATAGAAACTTAAAAATGCAAATATCAGCATAATGAAAGGCAAACCATGACCTCGAAATGTGTGAACTACTCAGAAAGCAGATTTTACGTTCCATAAAACATATGCAATTCACAGTTTTTTTTGTTAAACATATAATCTTACTCTCAAATCGAACGATTAATCGCGATTAATCGCATTCAGAATAAAAGTTTGTGTTTACATAATATACAGCATAACCTGTGTACTGTGCACATCAATGTTGTATTTACATATAGTCAAAATTGAATGAAAATGATACTATAACATTACATATATAATTGTTTATTCGTTATTTTTCTTAAATATATGCATGTTTGCGTATGTGTTTATAAATACAAAATGAATATGCACATTACACACGGACATATATTATGTAAACCCAAACTTGTATTCTGGATGCGATTAATCGCGATGAATCGTTCGATTTGAGAGTAAGATTATATGTTTAACTAAAAAAAAACAAACCCAAACTTTTCTGGATGCAATTAATCATTTGACAGACCTACTAGTACCGTTTCCACCTAAAAGGACACAAAACATTCAAGAGAAGTGAACCTACCTTAAACACTGCACTGCAAAGTACCGGTCGAACCTTTATGCGAAAGAATGTGTAGACTGATGTAAGGAATCTTACCCGAATTGAATCCAGGTCTTTATTTTTCTGCATGAGCTGCTTCTCCAGCTCAACAATCTTTGCCATCGCTTCATTCTCTGAGTCTTGTAACTTCTCTGTCAGCTAGAAAGAAAGCCAGCCAGAAATAAGACTTAAGCCAATGAGATGTGGAAAATAAACAACAAGTCACCCTACAAATTTAAAAGCATAAACCACAACGTTTAACATCACAGTTCAGCTAAAAAGTTGAATGCAAAATCAGGAGTATTTCACATCAAGACTGCAGATGAAGAGTGAAAGGAACGAAGATGATAACTTTTGTTGAGGCAAAACATACAGGTAAACGTGCCATCTAACAAATATGTCTGAGGATGGATGTGGGTTTGTCATTCAGAGGTCAACTTCGAGTAAATAAATCACCATGTAGGTGACGTGAATGAAAACGGGCTAAGATGTGACAAACACAAACACTTGTCACATTGTTGACTGTTTCTTATTATTAATATGAAACATTATTCACTGCACTACTAACATGAGACAGATTCTCCTCTAGTTCCTCCACCCTCTCGAGCGCTGCGTTCTTGGTCTCTGCATCCTCTAAAAGAGCCCCGACATCAAACACGTTATCCAGGTACGCTTGAATCTGCACGTGCAGTTTATCACTCTCTGTGTGCTTCAGTTTCTACAGAAAGATAGACACTCATCAAAACAAAACTGAGACGGATCTGCAACATATACACCAAATTATTATCATAAAATGAAACTCATACCGTAAAACACACATTAGAGACGACTCACTTCACTTTCAAGGGGAATGTGCGGACTGTCCAGACACCTCACAATCTTGCTTTTATTCTTCGTGATTATGTTTTATTGTCTTCATGACTATTTTGTCCGTTAAAATTGTCTATATTCTACCAATTTGGGTATGTTGAGACAGAAACTCAGTGTTTAAAACACATTTACTCACGTCCAGATATTCATCCAGGCCCAGCGTTGTGAAGTCATACTGTAAGTGCACTCTAAAATTCATGTCTTCCACAGAATGAACCACAATGTTTATGAACTGCATACAGGCGACCTGTTGGACAAATAATAAATATACGTTCATTTGGAAGATGCTTTTATCCAGTGACGTATAGTGCATTCTGGGAACACAGTCCAGCTTGTGCAGGAAATATATTTTGAAAAAGGTAGTCAGACTTTGTGAAAGCATCGCCCGTATGAGTCCCAATTTAACACGTACCATGAAGTCAATGTTATTATCTTCATTCTTGAAATACTCCATTAGTCTCTCGAACCGCTGCTCTTCTGAACAAACCTGTAAAGAGTTTATACACTCAGATTATTCCATGAGATGTTTATTCCCCAAAAAACGTTGTTTACAGACTGCAATGACTGATGGGACACCCACGACGAGCCAAATACTGCTCGCAATATCTCAGTAACCTCCCTTTTATTAGACATTAGCGATTATTAATGAGAAAGTGAACAATAAATCATTTTTGTAGATTTAACACTAGATCTATAAAGACATAAGGGATGACTGAAGCTGTCATGTGTGTACTGTATGTGTGTGACAATACACACCTCTTGAAAATGATCAAAGGCAGACAGAATGATCTCATGACCTCCTCGAACCAAACACACGGCAGCCAGCAGCTCAAGAACCAGAGCTTTAGTCCTGCGGCGAGAATGAGCAGCGCTACACACGTTAAACTTTCATTTATACATACGCACCAATTCTACACATCCAATACGCTTTGCATTTTTGATGAATAAATATCTTGGTAACTCAATGATGCCCAGATGCTAGTGGGAGTGTGTCAAAAGTGCACATTTTCATTTAGCAGACGTCCGTGTCTCGGACGAACACAACGAGCATTATGAAATGTTCAATAATCCCCAAATTGCCAAATATTTTCGCCCAAATGATACTGATACAGTACAATAAAGTACAATGTACCCTCCCACACAAAGAACAGGAGAGATGAAGGGGTCTCTTCTGGTATTCCCTGTATTTATGACTGCGCTAAAGGAGTCACAGAATAAATTAAAGGAGGGAATTCTGGGAAAGCTTCATTACTCTCTCTCTCTTTCACACACGTAAACACACAGAGACACATTCACTTCATCTCAATCGGTTACCTGGGATTCTTATTGTTTAGACTTAGTGCAATTTCATTCACAGCATGTGGGTGAGACATCACCATGTTGAAGCCATACTGCGAAAAAGAAAGAGAGAGACAGGTCTCTTTAGTAAACTTTAGTTTCACCAATTGTTGTCATGCATGTGTGTGTGTGTGTGTGTGTGTGTACGCGTGTTGCACCTGGTAGTTCATGATGGCTCGTAGGCACATGATACAAACATGAACGTCGTCTTTCTTACACACTAATCTTGAATTCTTCAGCGTTCTCCTGCTGGGTAATGTATTGCACCTAGAGAAAAAAAGGACAAATCAAAATCCGTACATTAAGACTTCCAAACGCAACAAAAATAAAAGTATCAAGGAGCTGCAATGTCCATACTCTTGTGATCACGGATATCTATTTTCACTTAAGAAAGCGTTCAGGTTTGGAGGGTGAGTAATGACATAATCCGTGTCGTCTTCTTGAAAATGTCAGTGATTTGGATCTGATTCAAAACCAGTGGGCCTGATATTCAAAAGCAGAAAGGTTCAGGGAACAGGAGATCTAATACGGAAAAGAAAACCCCTTCTGGCAGGACCTTTGAACGATACTCGGCTCTGCCAGCGTATGTGTGCGTATATGTGATGGCGGGAGTTGTATTGTGTAAGAGCAGTAAAAGTGCTCTGTGCACACATATCACCTCCCAACAACACAACAACAGCATCATTGACATGCATGCCAGCTCTCAGGCCCGAGCCAAAGGCTTTTATGTGTGAGAACAGAGACCCACAGCGCAGAGAGAGAGAAAGAGAGAGACGCAACCAAAAAAACAAAGAGCGTACACACACAAACAGGTAAAAAATCATACACATTGATAAACAATTGGCTAAATAACAAACACATGTAAAATCATTCAGACAAACGGTGTTAATACACACACCAGACAGACGCGCACAAGCAAACAAACACAAAAGGCCGTTTTCAGCACCGTCACAAGATGAGTTACAGGCGTAGGGATGTTTTGGGCTCAATGCTGAGAACTCAGACACAAACACAACACAAAATGACTGATCACTAGTATTTGGTGACATGGTTTGCCTTTCAAACCGAGCTAAGAGCAAATGTATGTGCTTCTTAAAATCTAAACTAATTGAACACGACAAGAAGATGTTTTGAAGAATGTTGTTAACCGGCACCCATTCACTTGCATTGGTTTTGTGTCCGGTGAATGGGGTCCAGTGCGGTTCGGTTACCAACATTCTTCAAAATGTCGTCTTTTGTGTTCTGCGGAAGAAAGAAAGTCATAAAGGTTTGAAATGACAAAAGCGAGAGTAAACCCCCATATCTTCACTCGCTGATACAGACGTATGTACCCGCCAGATCCCTACGCTCCGCAAACCAACAATGTCTTGTGGTGCCCTCCCAAAAATCATTCTCGGTTCCACCTTTGTGGAATGATCTGCCCGCTGTGACAAGATCAGCAGATTTCGTGGCCATCTTTAAGAATCGTCTAAAAGCACATGTCTTCCGTCACCTGAACGATCGGTTCTGACTTCTATTTCTTTTCTGCTCTTTCTATCCATAAAAAAACGTCTCTTTGTATACTGTTGAAGACTGTATGAGATCAGTTCTACTACGCTTATGCTTTTTGTTGTCCTTAAGTTGTGCCAATTGCTTCCATTGCTTTGGATAAACGCGTCTGCTAAATGACTAAATGTAAATGATGACGGGATTTTCATTTCGGGGTCACTTTAACTACGGTTTAGGAACAAATTTGTACCCACAAGGAACACCTGCCGAATATGAGCGAAACCTCCTTTTGGGGACATCCTCAATTGTAAAAATGTAGAACATTTTCTGTTAGGGTTAGAGTGTGATTTAGGGTTATATAGTATTATATACAGTGTATAGTATATAACTAGCTGTGTATATATACCAAATAAGTCTCTAAGTCTGTCATCATTTACTCACCTTCGAGTTTTTTAAAATCTGTATAAATGTTTTGTTCTGATGAACACAGAGAGAGATATTTGGAAGAATGCTCATAACCAGACAGATTTTGCCCCCCGTTGACTCCCATAGTAGGAAAAAATACAACGTTAGTCAAAAGTGCCCCAGGACAGTTTGCTGTCCAACATTCTTCAAAATATCTTCTTTTGTGTTCAACTCAACAAAAAAATGATGAAAGTAATGTTTCCTACTATGGGAGTCAATTTCTGTTTAAATCTGTCGGGTTATGAGCATTCTTCCAAATATCTCTCTCTGTGTTCATCAGAACAAACACATTTATAAAGATTTTAAAAACCTCGTGAGGTGAGTAAATGATGACAGAATTTTCATTTTTGGGTGAACTATCCCTTTAAACAGTGGACCGCGTGTTTTAAGTCTGCGTCATAGAACCGGATGACTGAATGTGCTCGCGAACGTCAATATTCCTGAAGTGTAACTTCTTTTCACACACGCTTAAACAGGTTCGTTGTGACGGATGCAAGTTAATGCTTCAAGCTATGTGTTATTTCATAACACTGTCTTATTCATTTTCTCAATGTAGTAACCTCAGGGTTTTAGTGTTATAATAATGACAACTTTTATTTATCGATAAATAGTTAGGTGCAAGCAGATTTCCTATCATAAAAAATAGTTCCTTTCATAAAGAGTTTTTTAATAATAGCCAAGTCTTCTGTTCTACATCACAAGACACTTTTGTGTATGCGGTGTTGGTCCTGTAACCTTTGTGCTTTGGTTTTCATTTCGATAGCATTAAAAAAACTACAGAGCTCGGGATGTTAACAGTAAAAGTCGCAGACATACCCTTGTTTCTTTTGCTCACTTTGGGCATTGTGCAGGTGCCTGTGTCCTTCAGAACGGAAGTATGACAACTATTTCGAACCATTCAACTTGATGAAATAAAGCACAAGACTTGCGCCTAAAGGTTACTAAGGACCATACAGAAGCAAAAACATGGCAGAACCTCTGAACTATTTAGCACACAACAAACATGACAGATGGGGAATACATATAAAGGGGCTGTCAAGAACAACAACGGTGTGATCTAACAGATGAGAAGAACGTGCCTTGTACTGAAGATGGGAACACGCAACAGCAGACTGCAGACAGAGCAAAAAAGTAAAAAAAAAGATTGACAGGTAGCCAAATTCTGTCTTATGATGGTTGTCGTTTTTCCATTGTAAAATGGTTTAACGCGTAAAGACTTCAAGAGGTCAGATCCTACAATGATGTCTACTCAAATTACCGTGTTGTGAAACAAAACACAGCTTAACCTTAACAGACGTTTGCTTGTGACATACATGTAGGTTATTCATGGGTGAACAACAACATATACAGTAGTGGTCAGAAATGAAGTCAAACTTAGGAATACTGGTGTCTTTGCCTTTTTTTATTTCAAGATGCTGTGAAGATTTTGTATGCACTTAGTATTTACTGTATGTGTTTCGAGTGTTAATACAAAAAACACACAAATGAGGGGAATTCTCACATAAGACTGAATCCAACTCAAGCTCAGTGTAAATAGTTCCAGACCGATAAACACTAGACAAGGATTTCAGTATTAACACTCATGTGACGTTTACTTTCCTGTAGCTCAGTGCATGGCACTAGCAATGCCAATGTGGGTGGGTTCGATCCCACGGGGATTGCACATACTTAGAAACAAATGTATGCAATGGACTGTAAGTCGCTTTGGGTAAAAGCGTCTGCCAAATGCATCGATGTAAAATGTAAATGTTAATTCTCTGCTTTGACAGAACTATGGAAACAATAGCTGTGAGTCAGCAGTCAGACAGCTAGACAGACGCATGTCAACCGTGTTCCTATTTTGGTTCTGTGCACCATTTCCGAAGCCATTTAAAGACTCACAGACCTCGTGACTTTACAAAAGAGCCTTTCAGAAATCACATGACGTCTGTACTCATTCCTTGCAGTCGGACACACAGATCGAAATGCATTTTCAAGTCCACATTGAATTTCGTAACACTCGGCGTGCTAAATGCAATTGCAATCCCAAATGTTCAACCTGTGAATGTTTATGCGTTTTGGGAACATAACGTTTGAATAATTTTGCTACGGTTTGCTTGGCTGTCTTAAACATACAGTATATAATGAATCCTGGGATTGCATTTTCATCTTAATTTAGCAGCTTAAAGAGCGTTAAAATATGCATTCAAATGACATAGTAAAAGTAGCGTAGGAACAGACAAATGTAAATTATATTATTGAATTTTCTTTTTCTTTTTGCACCTAAAGTTGCACATATGTTATATTAAATGTATATTTAAGGACATACGTGCATCGCCATTTTGCAAATTGCATTTCGATTCAAAAACCGCTACCAATATGCTTCCACATAAAACAACATGTTGGCCAAATGATCGAACCTTAGCGTTGAATGTCTGCTAGTTCTGGAGTTGTTTCCTGTAACAGCCAATGTGTGGTTATTTCCTCCCTGAAGATCTTCAATCGATCGACTCCATGGTTTCGATTTATCCATGTTGTTATCTGTGCTGTTCTCAGAACTGTCACCGTCATATCTGTGAAACACACGGGACTGCAGGGTGAGCACATAGAGCATCGCATACTGTATGCATTTAATCCTTTTTAATCTACTCGACTACTGAATGTCTGTGTGGAAAGCACTCTTTTGATTCTTTGTGTGTATGGTTAATTTATATTTAAAGTGGAAAATACGAGCATTTATAAATATACCTGTTGGACAGAGAGTGTGTGTCTCTGAAGCACTGAAGCAGTATCGACATAAGAGTATGTCTAGTGAGTGTTTCAAAGCAAAAATGTGGCCTTAGCTTTAGACGACTTTGATAAGAAATACATGACTAGGTTATTCCTCTTCAAGAGTGTGGCTTTTAACAATAAAACAAATATTATACTTATTAAAAGAGGTCAATATTGGAATTCTTTATTGATGGATATTGGTTTAAAATACTATCATTTCACAGCGTTTCTTTATTAGTTTTTTCTCTTTATTAAAATTTTTTCTATGCAGTATATGTGGGAATGTATTATGTATTATGGACTATTCATTGTAAAGGCTGAATATTGTATTTTTGTTAATAATCATTTTATAACTGTTTGAAAAAGAAACAAGGGAAATGTGCACAATTCCAAGATTATTCATGTAAAATACATTTTGATCCTAAATATGTCTTCGGTTTATTGAATGGTTATGTAGTGTGTTGTGATGTCGAGAGAAAAACCCAGTCCTTCCCCAAACAACACACACTTCACAATCGACATGACTTCTTATCAGGTTGTAAAGTTATAAAGGTCATAAATGGGATCTTGTGACTTGATTTGACTCCGTGAGCTGCGCGCGCGCACACAAGGTTGAGCGTTGTCTGGTGAAAGGACTCATTGTGCTCATGTATTGTACAATCATGACTTACGTGACCGCATACTGAGCAAACGACAGATACTCCACCAACACGTCCAAACCCTTGTTCTCTTCGTTCAGAAACTCACGCACCCACCTAAACACAGACAGCAGATGGGAGAAACAAATATAGATATAAATCTATGTGACCCGGGTCAACGAAACCAGTCTAATGGGTCAATTGAGCTTTTTATATCATCTGAAAGCTGAATAATAAAGCTTTCTACTGATGTATGGGTTGTTAGTAAATGCCGATAAATTAAATCTTATGAAAAGTGCTTGAAAATTGCCTTTGAAGTAAATCGGAGGCCGTCCACTCTTCTTATATATTCAGGGTAGGAAAGTTACAAAATATCTTCATGGAACATGATCTTTACATCATACAATGTATTTTGGGCTTTTACCTAAAATGTTAATGTGCGACTTAAGACTGGTTTTGTGATCCAGGATCATATATGGTATCAGATGAAAATACCCCGGGTTGATACGCAGTTTCGGGGTCTTTCAAACTTTACGATGCCAATGGTCACCAAATAAGACAAACCTTTTTTGAGGCACCCCTTTTGGAAAATACTTGTCAATCGATCATTTTTACGTGTAAAGTTACATTTACATCACTTTTGTTTACATTTTTTCCTTGAAATGAAAGTTGGCTAAATCAGTGCAAACTCTCCTTATGTCTGTGGTCTTCCACAGTTTTAACATTAGATAAGATTTAAAGATCACATAGTCCGACCCAGGCCTAAAGCGTCCAAATAAAGCCACTTTAATAGGTAGAAGGTTCATTATATATATATATATATATATATATATATATATATATATATATATATATATATATAAAAGTAGAACCCGACTCTAACACTATACCTGCAGTACATCAGATATACTCTTAAAGTGTGTCCCAGCATTCACGAACTACATTTCCACACCGAGACATGAAATATGTATCATTGAATCGCGGAAATCTCAGTAGCGGCAGCACAGTTGTGAGAGAAGGTTTCATGTATCTGGATTTCTCCCCGGAAGGAACAACGGCGAGTGATACTTCAAAGACACAGCCGAGACATCCGCTGCAAACGCACCGAAAAAAAACTGCAAGGATCGCAAAGATGATCAAAAGCTGGTTTTCACCGTTTCTAAGCAACGAAAACTAGGCCACCACCTGAAAACTTCAACCCTGTCATTAGATTTCAGAAGCGTAAATGATTTGTTTCACCTTTTCTGTTTATTTTTAAAGGGATATTTCACCCAAAATCATTCGTTGCGTTATAAATCTGTATAAATGTATTTATTCTGATGAACACAGAGAAAGAAATTTGGAAGAAGGCTTATAACCAAACAGTTCTTGGACCCCATTGACTACCATTAAAATTACATTAGATTTTTTTGTAGATATTTTGAAGAATGTAGTTCTTTAACTCATAGTAAGAACTGTTTGATTACAAGCATTTGTCCAAATATCGTCACTGTGTTCGACCAAAAATAGTTTTAACACACATATACTTTAAGTACATACTGTGTTTGGTATGTTTAACTATTTTACGAGGTGACATTTGTGCGTTTTTGTACGTTTTGTACGGCTTCATTATTGCTTTTTTCAACAATCATATGTTTTTGTACAATTCTCATCATGCATATTCACACAAATTAGCCATCTCATACGTAAGTGACAAAAATCATGTGAATCTGCTGGTTTATCATAAAAATAAATAGACGCCATTGAATGTTACTGCAAGACAGCGGGGTCTTGAATCTCCCTGAATGTTTTTATTTTGTATCCCTAAGTTGCAACTGTAAAAAATTGATCTGGAGTGAATATTTTAAGAAGACTTTTTCCATTTTCTGTAGACTTTCGACCCAATTGGAAGTGGAAGATAACATCACAATAGCGATAATAATGCTTGGTTAGGATCTGTTTTGTTGAATCGTGTCCGTCCACCCCCTGTGGACAGGATAATACAGCTTTATCTCCTTCGGATTAGCTGGATCATTTGTGTAATCTAGTTTAGTACCATGTGTTATCTGAAAACTCCTTCATAATCACAGGACTGTGTGTTATGTGCTCTGGACTGGCCTTGAAACAATGCATATCATTCTTTTAGGACATGGCAAGGCAAGAGCTGTGTGTCAATCTTCCTATTTTTCTGTCGTGGCCCTGACACAAAAGTACAAAAAAGCCATGTGTCGACAATGTATATTAATATTTTAAATGCACACGCATACATGCTAAATTAATAGTTAGCGTTATATAATTAGCATTAGGCTAGTATCCTGTTATTAAACGTTTAATGTCTAATGAAAATCGAGTGTTTGTACGGTCCACAGAAGAGAAATCCCATATTCAGATTCAGCGATATTTAATGTACACACAGATGAACTCACCCGATATGATTGGTCCGTAATGAGATTTCCAGCTCCCGCAGGACCTGTGTTGACTCCTGCACCCGCCTCCTGAACTTCTGCGCAAGAGAAATTGAGTAGAAGTTCACCTGAGGTTCAGGCTTCTTTGACATACACATCACGTGCTGTATAGGATCTCAGACAATAAAAATAATCTCATCCTGCCCCACATGGAAGGGACTAGTCTTTGTACAATCTATTGCACATACATTGTCATGACAACCGGGCACATTATAGACTTTTTTCTCATCACCATCATGCAAAAATACATGATGATAATTGTACAATATTTAGGAAACCATAGTAGTAGAGTCCGGAGGGGATGATAATTATTACTGCATTGCAGTAATAAAATCTAATGAGAATTAAATTTTTCACAAAATAATAATTTAATCATATTCATTACAAATGGACAAAATGAACGCTTATTGACGCGGAACGTGTATCCCCTATAGTGGGCCCACAGTTCTGCCTCTACTCCAAACTTTCTCTTCTTCGTGCCATTGCCATGGTTACACTGGCTTTGTGGCTGACCCGATCACGTGTCAGGTGAAGTGCATCTGAACAAAGCCATCCAATGAGACGCGTTGCTTTCGCAAGTCAGATCTTAACTGAGCTACTACAGTTCTGCAGGACTAACATGACTGAACAACACATTGATAATCAATCACGTATTCACTGATGTCAGATGCCGAAACGATTGCATCAGTGGATGTTAGAGACCTGCCAACATACTATGCATGGAAAAATAAACGTAATAAGTTTACATTTTGACTTCGGGTCTGTATAGTATAAAATCAAACAATAAACGTAACATCCCAATATTTGCTAATTACACACACGTCAACACTATAGTGAATGGTGATCTAAAGTTAGATAGAGGTTATCACATGTAAATAAAAAAAGATTATACTGTTTTAGAAATATTACTGTTATGTCACTTATAAATGAATATGAAATTGTTTTTTCTGCAGAATTTGAGGTCTGAAAAAATACAGAGCATATTTTCTGTTATTTCGACCTGTTTCTTCAGATTTCATTTACCAAAAAAATGCAAATAGAAACATTATAACAATATTTCTATTTGAAATTTTGTAAAAAAAAATTGTCAGTAGTTTACCGAATGAAACAATATAATTTGACCTAAACATTTCCCAATAAATAGTAAATTCAGAAAAACTGAAATGATGCTTTGAGCCGGTCTCTTAATTATTTCCGTATATATATACAGTATATATCATATGGGAACTTTAAGCATACTATTGTAAACACCATATGATGTGTTTCGAATCTTGCCTACTATTTAAAACCGGATTCAGAGACAGACCAAAAAGAAAAATGCAAAAATAAACAACAAAAGAGTGAGTTAAGAGAGGAAAAGGGGAGTGTGTGCTGTGTTGTTCCCACTGTGGGTGTGTTTGGCACATGTGGAGTTGATGCAGTGTGTGTGTGTGTGTGTGTGAAGCTCATGCTCCCACCTCTGCTTTAAGCATTCCCAGCTGTGGAGAGAGAGAGGGGGTAAGAGAAAGGGAAAGAAAGCAGATCTCCAGAGGTCATCCTGGAATAGAATCAATGGCAGAGACATTCTTCGGGACCCTCTGGAATGACCCTCATCCTGCTGCGATTTCATTGGCTCAGAGCAGAGTCTGGAATGCACCGTATGTAAAGCTCTCCGCCACACAAACTAACTATTGTTCACGTCTGCAGAAAAGAGCCGTGGCAAGAATGTACAGCCATAACTGTGTGTGTGTGTCTCCCTCACACCAGGTTCGTTCTCTACTTTTTCTGGGTCTTTCTATCCATCTGTCCATCACTTTTTTGTCCCCTCGTGTTTTTCTTTCTCCTCTAGTCTTTCACCCCCCACCCCGCGGCCTTCATTTCTCTCTTTCTTTCTCTCTGAGCTGCAGGACATGATGTCAACCGCTGGCGTGTGTAACGCCCATGAGAGGAGCTCGAGAACATCGACAATACCATGCTCACCGAGAAAGACTCACACTAAACTAGACTAACCTCTTATCTTTAACTTTCATTATGTCTATCATCAATCCTAAGCATAAAATAATATGTGAAAGATAATAATATAATTTTGGGTGAGACAAAATATATACAGTATATGCGTATGATACTTATTTTCCATGCGCTTTATTATTTTTTCAGTGTCTTGTACCTGCATATTTACTCTCTCCACTGGCTACTGGTTGAAGCCCGTATCAGATTCAAGTCACGGATGCTAGCCTACAGGACTATCACTGGATCTGCACCGGCTTACTTTCACACCCTCCTACACCCCATCAAGAACCCTGCGTTCAGCAAACAAGCGGCGTCTTGTATTGCCTTCATATAAGGGATTAAATTGCTTTCCCGTTCATTCTCCTTCACAACTCCTTCCTGGTGGAACATTCTTCCTAACTCGGTCCGGTCAACCACATCTTTCACAACCTTTTGCAACAAACTCAAAACTTGGTTGTTCTGCTTCAAATTGGGAACATCATAACTCAAACTGTTTGATCGATTTCCTCAAATGTTTTCCCAACTTGTTTGGGTTCACAATGTAAGGGAGGGTCTCTAACTAAGCAGATCAAGTAATCAAGAGCTGAGGTCAGACCTGCAGGGAGAGGAATCAAATCTGAACTCACCTTGCGTGTCACGGCTGGGTCAAGATAACTCTGCAACTTGTGTATGTACGTGTGAGGAGGATTCTTCACCTGGAATCGTTCCTGGAAGATAGAGAGAGACATTTATTGTTTCACAGCATATTTTAAGTCACCGTGGCCTTGGGTTTGTGAGTGTGTGATTGGGAGGGGACGTCTTCACACACGACTACACAAACACAGAAACTAAACAGAGTATCACAATTACATTTCTACAAATTCCACATTGGTAACAGCGTTGGTTTCTGTGACCAGACAGCACCCTTTGCAACCAGGCCAAAACATTTGAAGTCTACTGCTCCACACCAACTACCGGATTACTACCAAAAGATGGATTCTGACAATTATTAGACAGTTTTAAATAAAACTATTCCAATATTACTGCAAGATATTTCTATAATAAATTTAAACATTTATTTCAATGATACTCTTTTGGACATTCATTGTTGTCAACAGATTACTCACTAACAGTAACCTCACTATATTTACTATACTGATTAAGTTTTTAGTTGTGTTCCTATAATTTGATTAAATATATTTGACAATAAAACAAATGTTTATTGCCATTTTAGTCACATTGGGACTAACTTTCGAATCACTTATTTTGATGGATTCCCACAGTACAGAGGTCATCTTTGGCATCTTTAGCACATAACAGGAAAAAGGAAGAGACCCAGTTCCCTTCAAAACAACACAAGCCCTCGGACAATACTACGCATGTGAAAGAAGACCTCTCCTGAGAATCTGGAGCGGATTGTGATTTCATTTCAACTGACTTGAAATCACTTATTCGATGAGTTGTGTATAAAAACCTTTAAGATGAACTTTTAATTAAAAAAAATCGAGGAATATTATTTACCAAGCGAGCCAACTTCTCCAAAATGTCACTATGTTACTACACAAAGAGCGCCTACTAGACACATTTTTTCGTGTATATTTTTTAAAACATAATACTAGATAAACACCCACACATCTTGTTGCGAGGTGCTATGTACACAGACAAACTATCAGAGAATGAAAACGTCATCATAGCGGTTCCATTATAAGGTTGGTTAACTTGAACCAACCCTTGCAACCAACCTTCAACCTTTCGATCATAGCTACTGTCTACCAAAATACTCACCAATAGCTCTTTGTGTAATCCATAAAAGACTGGCAAACTGAGGCAACGGATGAGGGAAAGAATGGTTTACCTGGTCACAAATGAGTTCCCATTTCTTCTCGTTGTCATACTGTCGTAGTAATCTTGCTTTGTCTGGAGGCAGATTCATGGAGTTCTGTAGAAAGAAAACCACGGACAAGAGTCAAAGATATTTAACTTACGGTACATATCGCTTTCAAACAAACAGACAAAACTAACAAATGAATCCAAATACACACCACAGATGTGGCCAATGCGTATTTTATTGAGTCAATAATACTATATAACACTAAAATAATAAATAATACACAGTACTTCTTACAGGGGCATACAGGGATACGCTTGAGCCATTTTGTACTATTAAGTTCTCAAAGATTTTATTTGTTTCGAATAAATAAACTACACTTTCAGAGTTTTTTTTCTGGTGCGCCGTCTGCCAGAAAAAAGAATATTTTAACGGGTTTTTTTTACAGAATAGATTAGGCTAGAAATTAAAGTACACTTTCTAAAACGGTACACTTTAAAGAGCCTATACATTTACATACCTACAGTACACTTCGAAATGAACTAGATACAAGAAAAAAGAGTCTTTGCATGTAACATTAACATACATCCACATACATACTTGCTCACTCAATGTAAAGATGTGTAAAGATGACATGAATATATAGGATGTGTGTAATGTCTATTTTAAAGAGTAACTATTACAATGTCCTTAAAATGACATTTCATGCAGTGTGTTATGTCGCTGTGTGTAAATGGAAAGCAGTCGGCCAAGTTGTAAAGACGAAAGTGAACGAATAACAAAGTAATTGGCTCTGAATGACACGAACGAGTCATCTGTCGTTCTAATTTCAGTTCCCTGTCAGATTTGCGTCACTTCGTGTAATGCCCGCCTACATCCCATTTGCGACTGCACGCGGTAGACCAATCACGGCAGACTAGACCATCTGACCAATCAGGTCAGAGTGAGCTGACAGAAAGAAGGGGATTTGACAGATGAATCGCCGGACGAATCATGTGAGAGTCAATCAAGAAGAAAGTGAAAGTTTCGAAAATTAAAGTGTTTTTACACCGTCGCAAAAGCTTGAGACATTTTGTACTATTATGTTCTCAAGGATTTTGTTTGTTTAAAATAACTAAACTACATGGTAAAAAACGTAATTGTACAGATTTTTCACAGTAAAAATACAGAAAGAAACTGCAAATTTACAAGAAAATTGTTTATTTTAGTTTTTTTCTGGTGCCCCAGCTGCGAGAAAATGTCTTTATTTTTACGGGGTCAATTTCTTTACAGAATTGATTAAAGTACACTTTCTAAAACGGTACGTTTTTGTACGTAAATTTGTTGTTGGACACCGAAGTAGGACCTTAAAAATAAGTACGTTAAGTACTGTCATGATTAATTGTGTAACTACAGACAAAACAGTCATTTGCTTTCAAGGTAAGATGTTGGAGCACCCAGTACACAGACAAAAGCGAAAAGAATACAGTTGAAAATACTGCTATTAAAAGATATTTAAACAGTCATCATGTTAGATGAAGGGATATCTCTATCTTATCTGCCTGCTTAAAAACAAACTCAGCGGCATTCAATCCCCATATTATTCATTACGAACCCTGTTGCATGGCTGCGAGTGTTTGCGACATGTGCAGGTTCAGCAGAAGAGCAGAGGAGACACATGAGGCTACATCAAGCCTACGCCAGCATCCTCTTCCTCTCTTCAAACACAGCTAATCAAATCCATGCAAATACTGCTGGGAAATATTCCCATCAGCGCAAAAAGCAACCATACTCCAATCCCAAATGTTTATTGCACACTGATATTGCAAACACAATTCTTCATAGTTGTAGAAAAACAAAGACTTTGACATGACATTGAAGATCAAAAAGGGAAAATACACGTCCAGAATAAAGTGAGAGTTCGTTGGATACCAAAGACGTCACTACAAACTGAACCTGCGTGTGTTTTAAACACCCTATGGCTTTTCATTTAAAGGTTTCATTTACTGTCGATTCTCAAGCTTATCACACATGCTGAAACTCCACACAGACCTCCATCTCCTCTCTTCAGTTATTACACAAGAGCTGTCCTCTACATCTGCCCTACTTTTACACATCTGCTATATGGAACTCCCCCAAAACACTGCAGTCACCAGAGCTCCATCCGTACCCCACCCTTCAGAGTCGAGCACACCACCCACCCAAACACAAACACTTGAGTCCCACTCCCACTGTGTACTGATGGGAAAACACAGCCAGCGCTGTTCAATTCCATCCTCATTTGGAAAAATCTGTTGTACGGGAGCCATATTATTTGTCTGTGTTGTCGTGGGACAATCTTGTTGTTCTTTCTGTGTAGAGAATGTCGTGTTTTCAAGCCTCAAAAGACCAGCTGTCGGGCAGACTTTATGATCTACACCCACAAGACTGGGTTTGCACAAATCCTTGTTTTCACAAGGAAGATACCAACTGTGCAATTGTAGACACATTATTAATATTAGTAATAATAATAATAATAGTAATATTATTCATTCAGTCATATAAACCACTATGCCCAAGCAAATTCGTTTTTTGATGTCGGTTAGGAATCTTCCGGTGTAACTTAACTTAGGCAACTGATGTCATTTCTAACTTTGTTTCGTAATGTTTAGGTACTCTGATCACCTGTGTCAGTAGTTCCTTTGGGTCTGTCCAAAAGATTCAAACCACAAGTCCAAATAACCACCTGCACACGCTCCCCATCCGGACTCATATACCACTAAACACAGCCCTGCCTTAAACTAACCATCCTTCACAGAAAGGAACATCACTTTGATCTTAAATAACATGAGGAGAATGATATGTTAAAGTTAAACTGAAGTAAGCAATGGTTAGAAAGACAACTAAAATAAGCTAGTTTAAGAAATGTGTATTTATTGTTTGTATTTCATTCTCATGTGTGTTATAAATCCAATAACGTGATTTTCACCCTTCAAGTAAATAGTAAAAAAAAAAAAACACGTCAAGTGACACGTCCGGATGCGAGAAAACACTTCCCATCACAGAATGTTTTTCACAACACTCGCACAATAAATAATTTACTACATACAGGAATAGTTCAATATTTTGAGTGATGTGAAAAACAGTGCGCGACATGGAGTGTCTTCACACGACCAGACGTGTTAAACATCAGGGGCCCTATCGTACACCCAGGCGCAATGCGGCGCAAGGCGCAGCGCAAGTGTTCTTGCTAGTTTCAGCCCGATGCAGATCTCATTTTCCTATCCTGCGCGGCGTTGTTTAAATAAGCAAATGCATTTGCGCTCATTTATGCGCCCATGGGCCTGTTGGTCTAAAAAAGATGCGTGCTCAGGCGCATTGTTGGCGCATTGCTATTGTGATGAACTGAAAATAGACTGCGCCATAGACCAAGTCAAACCTGGTCTAAATTCTAAAGTCAATGGCGCAATATTTTTTTAGTTATTAAAAGAGCGCGTTAGGAATATCCGACTATAGGCGGAAGCACAGCGCTTTATTGGTTTACTGCACGTTACGCTCAAATAACACCCATTACTCATTGAGATAATTGGGACCGCCCGTTTAGACCATGCGCCCAGGCGTGCCGACCGTTTTCCTGCCGTTAAACTAGCAAATGTGGATTCGGACACGCCCTTAGTGAAAATAGGGCCCCAAGTGTCAAATAGCTTTACTCTTACACTTGGTCAACTTTCTAGACTCAAGTCAATTGCGCCAGCCGATTCGCATCATTCGCGTCGCCCAGTGCCCATACACATCTACAGTATTCACGTCTTTGCATTGACTTTGTATTAGGGGTGGGCGATATGGACAAAATATAATATCTAGATATTTTTGGCGATTTTAACGATAACGATAATTAGACGATATCCATTAAAAATGTGTTTTTAAAAGTCTGAGTTACTTAATCACTGATGATAATAATGGGCACCATGTTGAATGAAAACAGTGCTTATTTATTTTCTTTAACATGTAAGTATTCAAGTAAAAACAATTCAAAGACATACAAAATACTAATTGAATTAGTGTAAGAACATCGAACTCTGAGTAAACATTCAGTTGTACACCTCTGCTGTAATGTAAATTGTACAGCATACAAGCAAGATGAAATTATAATATATGATAGAAGTTGGGGAGGGCAGTTGAGCTGAAATAATTTCGACTTGGCACTTTCCCTACCTACTGAATCGGCAGCATTTATTTTGCTTGGTGATTGTTTTAGCATTTGTTTAAACTTGGTGACAGCATTTGTAATGTTGGCACTGTTGCTTTTCTTATCGTAAGGCACATTTCCGCTAAACGACTCCGCTAAAGTTTGCTGCGTATGTTGTGCAGCAGGTAGCTTAGCCGATGTCTCTCAAAACCGAACCACTTCGATGCAAGGGAGGTTGAGCCACGTTTAGCAACTAAGTAATCTGAAGTAGATTGCGAGGCTCTGGGTGTCTGCATGTTGTCTCTTTCTGTCAAATGTTTAGCATAACCACATTCGCTAACCGGCGTTGAACATGCGTGCGGCCACGCGCTAACCTGTGAGCGAGATGACGTGTATGCATACAACAGCAATCACGTGACGCCCTGCTGCAGCCTCTGAATGTGTGGAGTTATAATGCGTGTTTTGGAGTGTTTTTTCGGAGTAATTAACATACTCGATAATGAGAATTTGCACATCGTTAACACAACAATCCCGATATTATCGCAGACGATATATATCGCCCACCCCTACTTTGTATGTAATTTACACGTGCAAATGGCTAAATTTGCGTTTTGGGTGAACGCAGCATTACGTACTATTCCCGCGAGTAATAGAGAAACTTCGCGTTTGGTGTGAACGAAGCATTTTTTGTCCCACAATCTAGGATTGTTTTTTCGAATTTGTAAAGCGTATGGAATCTAGATCAAGTGTTTTGTGTCATTTTATAGAGAGCCTACTGATACCAAGCCCGGATACTTGTGATTTTCTACTGCCAGCTTGATGACTCTCTGCTTGATGCTGAGTATAATAATAATAATGGAAAGTGATGTATATTTTTCCATTGGGAAAGAGTATGTGATGGGTATAACAGAGCACTGTATTTATGGAGTTTACAGTAAAAGTGGCCCGTAAATCTTAAGAAGTGTGAATGTCTGAGGTTCGAGCGTCATCACATTTCAACCACTGACCCTGTCTGATTTTACTTCTCTTCTATCAAACAGGCAGTGAAAACAGGCAGGTCTCTGTCTCTTTTATATCTTAGTCCAGGAGATGTTCCTGAACACAGCTTCACCGTGTGGATGACAGCTGTTCTCAGACAGACTCAAATCTTTCTCGAAGTGAGGCATGCGCTTGCTCTTCTCACATTTTCCTGTGTCTGGTGTTGTCCAGACAGTCTCTTCCGCCCAAATCTCTCGCTCTCTTTAGCTTTGCTTCCCACACTGAAAGCAGCAAGCTAAACAGATATTCAGCTGATCCTTTCACAAAAGCCTGATTGTGTATTTTTTGTGTATTAAGTACTTCAACTACGGCCAAGATAAAAACTGAAAAGCATATGTTATTCTGGCAGTGGGTTACAGTGATTGCAAACACACAAGAAAATTCTGGCCAGGTGGCGCGTGTCTTCCCCTAATTACGCAACATGTTTCCGTAATCCGGTCAATTCTGCGGGGCACTGCGCAGGTGTCCCCCGTCTGCCTGCAGATTAGCTGTGTAATCTCAGACCCCCACTGCACCCCCAAAAGAATGACAAATGTAAGAGAGAAAACTTTCTTGAATGAGTAAACCAGTCTTGTAGTATTTTATTGCAAAGCAATAATCCTCGTTTTTCAAATTGTATGTTTTATTTCCCTTATATCACCACACTTTTCCTCAAAATGTATATTGTGTATTATTTATTCAACTGTCATATTATGACTATAACAACAAGAAAAGAGACTGAAGACTCTTGGAGTGGTATTATTGTGTCAAAGAGTGTATATTCCAGTTTACATCTACAGAGAGACAGTGCTGACGCGGCTCATTTACGCTGCCCGAGATTCTAACCTATTGGTTGAAGAATTTGCGGTTTAATTCTTGAGTGAGTTAGTAAAGGTCTAGAAGAAGATTTAGGTGTTTATCCTTCCCTGTGAAACCCACATAGAGTTGCTCCAAACAGTCCTTGAGTAGAGAATGACATTTATCACCTGTTTATGCATTCGGAGATCAAAAAGAATGAAACATTTCCCTATAGACCGTTTCATCTTAACAACATAAACAAACATTACTGCGCAACAAACATTACTGGGCAACGAAACTTCTGGTACAAATTCACAAACAATATAGTTCGTGTAGATAACTGATAACAATCAAAAGAGAAGCTTTACTTGGCTAAACTTGTCTCTCCAATATTTAAAATTTAGACTTCGATACCAAGCTCAACCGCAAAATGTCAATGTTTTGCGACCAAACTACAGGACCCATTCAACAAATCGTTTATTTAATACAATTATCATACAATAGAATAATGATACAAATGAATATTTACAAAATATAAATACAAATAGTTATATTTTAAGACACTAGCCAAACACTAAAGGAGTAAGGAAGGCCTGATAACATTTCTAGATCCGTCAGACGATTTAATGCAAATGTCAAATTTACAATTTTTTAACCAAATGTTTTCAGCAAACTGAAAGCAAATATGTCAAAGTTTGGTGGTTTAACTACCTTTGCGATGTCTATTAGTTATTTTGAAAGCAAGTAACAGTTCATGTTCTTCATAAACCTTCACATGAAAATGTAAATATATAAATTATTTATTTCCTTTTTTAAATAGAAAATTGCTCTGAGAGTTTATATGTGACATCTATTCATCGAATCCTTAACGTTATAATTACCAAGGTGATTCATCTCCTCTTACAGAGCATGTCATATGCAATCCAAGCAGACCAATTTCCCTAAAGCAAAATGATCCTTTGTGGTTAGCAAATGATGTATCACGTGGAAAAACAGTGGGAAAAGCAACAACGTGAATCTGGCTTCAGAGACTGGCTCTACCGACATGCTGATATAATGATTTATTTCCAAAATGATGAAAAACATCATGTCACCAAATAAAGTCAATTCAACAAGTTTACCTGATCATTATGTAGTGACCCCATGACGGTTGACTGACCTCACCACCTGGGTCACAACAACATGAGCTGGAAAAAAAGCCTAGAGTTACCAGACTGAGACGACAGACGTGAGCAGATTGCAAGGATGAGAGGACAGATGAATCTAAGCAGACACAGGTCATTACTTCAATAAGATGAACGTGGGACTTTATGCTCGTATGCCTAAACACCATGCATCAGCTAACAACCCTGTTTCATCTTCTAGAACTGTGACAACTTTAAATGCTTTATAAACAAACAAAAACATGCACACGTTCTTCTCTGACACCGCAAAACCAGACCGACAGATTTGCAATCTTTCTGTATACGCAAACACACGTTTCTTTTATCGTTCTCTCTTTGACTAATCAAACACTCGAGTGCCTTTTGCAGTCACAATAACATCTGGATTCACAAACACATCTACACCATCTGTGCACGGAATTCATGGCCACGCTGCAGTTTCTCACAGCGGTCCCCTTGGCCAACACCATGATCCCGGGAGCACCCATAATCCACTGCATGACACTGAGCCCAGCAACCAGTCTGAGCAGTCAATGTTCATTGACCAGCCTGCACGTGACATCATCTTCTCCAGCTCAATACAGCTGATAAGACTGGGGCGTGTATGACACAATAAAGAGGCATTAAGTCGAGAAGGTCGGTGAACAATGTGTGAGTTTATCAGTGTGCATACTGTACAAACACTCGTACGATTCACTGCACATTTAGGTCATTTGAGGGTATAACCAGCTATGAAACTGAAAGTAAAAGGGACTTGGACCTCTTACGAGGGTGATATCGGATTCAGTGAGATTTTATCACAATGGATCTGTTAAATCAACACTTCTTCTGCAGTACAGCTGTACTTATTACTATGATGAAATGGCAGCATACACTTGAAATGATCCACTGGTGGGCGGCAGTAACAGAAAACCACACGCACCTGCAGGTAATGCGTGTGAATTCATTATAAGTGACTTAATGCATGCCATATGGGCAGAGCTTCACTCGTAAACAGAGGAGGAATTTGCAGTGAGTGAATTACCTGTGAACTGAAAACAAACCTTATATACCACCTACCAAGAAGTTCCTTGTTTACTTTTTTAAGGTTATTTGGAGCTTTCGTATATAAAGCAAATTTCATAAATGAAAATTACTCTGAAACCCCTGAACCAAACCATCGCTTTTTCCACCAGAGTGTGCACTGACTGACACGTTTATACTGAAAGGGGAGCTGTACTCACCAACAATGTCGCCAGAACAATCAAACGATTAATCGTGATTAATCGCATCCAGAAAAAAGTTTGTGTCTGTTTACCGTGCATATAAATATTGTATTTATAAATACAAACAAATGAATGCATATATTTAAATTATATATATATATATTTAGGTAATTTTAACACATATTTATTTATATTTCACCAATACTTTTATATACTTTTATTTATTATATACAGAATAAATGTTTATACATTTTATATTTACTTTATGTATGTATGCCTTTAAAAATACGAATATTATACGCACAATATACAGACCTACTGTATATTATGTACACAAGCTTTAATTCTGGATTCGATTAATCACGATTAATTGCTTGTTAGTATTTTAGAATAGACTCCTTTTGCGCTGACGTCACGCTTCAAGGCATTAGCTAGAGGCAAGAAACGGGGAAAACTGCAGGCAGCCAGTACAAACTAGCAGAGATTCAGCTATATAAGAAGTTTAAAATATCATCCTGTTGTGTTGTTTACTGCCACAATCGACAGAATACAGTCTCCAATTTGACATTTTAACACATACCTGCTGCCATTGCCAAACAAGAACACTGACGATAGATGTAGTTAAACACAATAAAACGAGCGGACTGAACAGAAACGATCATCGCGTTTCACTTTATAACACTAAATATAAAGAAACTACTGTCTTTTGTTGTTGTGGATTATGCCTAAATCAGAAACTTGGGAACAAGTTTATTTTTCATGTAGTGTTAACTTTTCAACGCATAGGGTATGCTGGCTAACAAGCAGTTAACTATCAGCCAGAAACGAAACACAAAGGAAAGTGTTTGTCATCTCTTTTTCTTTTGTTGTCACAAGTGGATTAGTATAAAGGAGGGAACAGTGAGAAGGCTCATGTTATGTGTCAGGTTTGTGTTCAAGTAAATGCATTTGCTAACGTTTGTGACTGTCAGTACACGCAGGCATCTATAGATGGTTACACTCTCAGTTTATCTTTACTCTACAGACTCCGGGACCCCAATGGAAAGGCAGTGCAGTACCAGTGTCAGAACGCTCTTTTTGCATAGCACATTCCAGAAACAATCCTTCTGGTTTTACATCATTATCGACATCAGCACCGCCACACCAGCCATGGCAGCCAGTTTCTGAAGAATATGCAGTGTGTTTGTCCAGCGCTAGTGTTACACCACTGGCTTTCTGCCCTCTGAGATTCTTCCCCGCTATGGCCAATTAGCTCTGCTAACAGCCTGTCGCTCAGACCACATGTAATCAAAGACCCTGAATAACCCTGCTGGTCAATGAATGGATGGATGAATGTAGAGTAAGGAGGAGTGGACGGCAGGGTTAGTGCCAGGCTCTGCTCTGAGACAGAATAAAGACTTTCTGTGTTTCTCCGTCTGCTGCATGGGACTCACAGCTGTTTTTAAGGCCCTGCTGAAGGGCGAGCAGCTATTGTTCATTGTGATTAATTAAGAGTCAGCAGGAGAACAGGCCTGTGACCACGATATTAATCATACAAACACAGCACAGAGAAACATGACTTGGCTTGTACAGCAGAAAGCATCTTCACATAATATAATATAATACGATACCATACAATGCGAAGCGTTGCGATACGGTTGATGCTGTGCGGTAGTATATGGTACGTTGCAGTACGATACAATACGATGCAATATGGTATTACATTATTTTACGTTGCGATACAATGCGGGTGACACATTACTGTACTGTACGGTGCACTACGATACGATAAGGTTGACGCTGTGCGGTACAATATGGTACGTTGCAGTACGATACGGTTTATGCTGTGCAGCACGGTATGGTACGCTGCAGTACGATACGATACGGTTTATGCTGTACTATACGATATAGTACGCTGCAGTACGATACGGTTAATGCTGTGCAGTACGATATGGTACATTGCAGTACGATACGGTTTATGCTGTGCAGCACGGTATGGTGCGCTGCAGTACGGTACGATACGGTTTATGCTGTGCTATACTATATAGTACGCTGCAGTACGATACGGTTTATGCTGTGCAGCGCGGTATGGTACGCTGCAGTACGATGCGGTTTATGCTGTGCAGCGCGGTATGGTACGCTGCAGTACGGTACGGTTTATGCTGTGCAGCACGGTATGGTACGCTGCAGTACGGTACGATACGGTTTATGCTGTACAGTACGATATGGTACGTTGCAGTACGATGCGGTTTATGCTGTGCAGCACGGTATGGTACGCTGCAGTACGATACGGTTTATGCTGTGCAGTACGATGTGGTACATTGCAGTACGATACGGTTTGTGCTGTGCAGCACGGTATGGTACGCTGCAGTACGATACGATACGGTTTATGCTGTGCAGTACGATGTGGTACATTGCAGTACGATGTGGTTTATGCTGTGCAGCACGGTATGGTACGCTGCAGTACGATACGATACGGTTTATGCTGTGCAGTACGATATGGTACGTTGCAGTACGATGCGGTTTATGCTGTGCAGCACGGTATGGTACGCTGCAGTACGATACGGTTTATGCTGTACAGTACGATATGGTACGTTGCAGTACGATACGGTTTATGCTGTGCCACGCGGTATGTTGCCCTGCAGTGCGATACGGTACGGTTTATGCTGCGCAGTGCGATACGATACGGTTGGTGCTGTGCGGTACGATATGATACGCTGCAGTACGATACGGTACGATACGGTTGATGCTGTGCGGTACGATATGGTACGCTGCAGTACGATACGATACGATACGGTTGATGCTGTGCGGTACGATATGGTACGCTGCAGTACAATACAATACACCAAAAAATGAAAATCCTGGCATCATTTACTAATCTTCTTGTCAAACCTGTGTGACTTTCTTTCTTGCGCAGAATGCAAAAATAATATATTATAAAGAATCTTGTTAAACAGCATCCATGCACTTGCATTGGTTTTGTGTGCATACGTAAATGGGTGCCGCCGCTCACCAACTTTCTAAAAATGTCTTCTGTGCTTTGTGGAAGAAAAAGATCTATACAGGTTTGAATCCAGCACCCTTTCAATGACAGATGCAGTATAATGACATAATAAATGCTCACCCTATGATGTCATTTGGCTGATATCGCTATGCTGTTTTCTGCATGTTGTCTGGCAGCAGTCACTGCTTAACATTGTGCACATACATTCACTGTCACCATTGTTCACCAGTGTGTTGAGTTTATATACTGTCGTCTTACCTTGCCGGTACAATAGACACATTATATGCATAATGAATAAGGTTAGTGTCCACATGAGGCTACAAATGACATCCCAAGGCCAAATAACAAAAAACATCAGTTGCAAAAGGACAATGTGTTTATCTGTGGAGACCAATGGTGGCTCTGTCCTCTGTAAACAACAAAGTTCAAGTATGACAACTAACTCCATAAAACGCAACACGTGAGTACAGAGTAAAAATGAACTTTATGGTTTTTACAACATGAGGATGAATTAATGATGACAGAATTATTGGGTGAGCTTTCAACCAACTGGCTAAGTTCAAACAGAAACGTTGACTGAAGATCGTTCATATTTTTAACCGGAGCGAAGTTCTCTAAAGGGATTCAGTAAGGCCTATATTGGAGGGAAAATCACCCCCTCTTTTACAGGAAGAAACGGCCTTAGTGTTTAATTCACAGCATCTGGCAACAAAAGAACGCTGACTGATCCTTTAATACAGGGCTTAAGACTCGGCTCGCTCTGTGTGGGCTGCACACCGGCTCAAAAGCACTGCTTACTGAACATGAACTGAGACTGAGAACTTGGAGACCAGAGAACACACGAAGATGAATGTTGTCTTACAGAAAACCACCTAAGACAACAGGCATTATAATTTTCCATAAGTGGTGCATTATGTGTATGTAATACACCACACCCTACACATCCGAACCTAAGCCTACTACTAAAAAAGAAAAATTACATATTATATTTTCATTATTAAACCAGGAAATCTCAGTGTTTGAGAAGTATGGAATCAAACATAGAATTTCCCAAAGTTGCTATCAAAAGTGAGTAAACCAAAACAAAATGACCTTATTACTTTTATTTACTTTCTCATGCATTAGAAGCAAGCATTACTGTCTTTCCTCTCTGGAACAGAAATACAGAATAATACAATAATTACCACTTAATCAATTGTGAGCCATAATATACTTTCATTGTATTAAATCCTCCCAACCAGATTTCCATTAGATTTTCCCCTTTTGAGGTCCACATAATAGGTTTGGAATGACGTTTGAATAAGCTATTGCAAAACCAACCAGCAGAAAGTCTAAGGCCTGTATTGTGCCAGTAGCTACTGTACATTTTGCTCACGTTTGACATGTACGGCATTTGGCAGACTCCTTAACCATGTAACTTACAGTTCATTCAAGGTGTTTTATAGCATTGCCGATGAATAAGATCCATGTTCATTGCACCATGCACTACCAGCTACAAAAACGGGGAAGAGGTTTGAGAGATTCGTGAAAAACAACAGCATTGTAACACATCTAAGTGAACTTCTTTCAGCTCAACGTGTTCGCATTATTCTTTTTCAGAGGCTTGGGGATCTTGATACTTCCAACTAATATGTTGAAGAAAAATAACACCTAAGGCCATTATTCAGTGAAGGTGTCCAAATGTTTTTTTTTTTCTTTATCAGTTTCTTAACTTGCTTCAAGTAAAGCAGCCAGTTTCACAAGTTCTATCTTGTTGGTTCTAGGATCAATAACTCACGGCAAACTTGACTTGACTTTTCTTGCGAACAATAAACCTTTTTGTGGGACACCATGAAGAAACAGCAGTCGCTATGGTAACGAGACTGACTCCTGGAGTATAATACGTTACTCAACTGCAAACGTATTATACGTACAGGTTTTATATTTAAACAGCGATATCCACCCACCAGACGAATCTATATCAGCCAAAAGCAAGTATAACTTTAGCTAACTCTATCATCCTCTTGAGCACTAAGGTTTGTTACTGTCACATTAACTTTACAATACCCATCACGTGAGTACAAATAAAGATTACAATGTGGTTATACAGTATTAGCAGTAGAGTCTGTATTTTCATATCTTGCTTCTGCATATCTTTCTGGCCTTTCACTTGTTTCTTCACATTAAACTGGGATAAGAGAAAGTATTTTGAAACCTTACAAAGCCACCGTTGAGAACAAAACAAAAGAAAAATAGCAAAGCACATTGAAGTCTCACGCCTTACTTTCATGGCCGAGGTCACATATTGTGTTTCTATGAGCTTTGATTTCAAAACAGTATTTCGGCAGATACAGAAATAAAGGGGCTGTCTCAGTGGACACCGGTTCAAAAGACACTCCCTTTACTGTATAAAAAGCATGAGTGCTTTGTGAAAAACTAGCAATGACGCCGTTCTCTCTTGTTGACAAGCTTGTGTGGCCTTTGATCCCGATAATAAAAATACTAATCAGAAATCAGATGAATGAGATAAAAATCCCCGCTCACATCTTTATATGGGTCAGTGACAAAAAAGGGTTGGCAAGACAAGAGATGAAAAATATTTGTAAAACTGGTTTTGAAAGCATGCATGAGTATGCATGCTTGCATATTTTAAAATGTACTTAGTGTATTAATGTTGATGTTGTGTAATTATAAGTAACATTTGCGCCATGTTTTATGAATGTTAAGACTGAACTGCAACCGACTGAAGGTACCTGAAAATGTCAAATGGTGTAACTGGCAAAGAATGAGAAATATTATTTATTTCATCCACTTCATTCATTTGATGGAATGTAAACTTACATATAAAATAATGAAGTTATTTTAAAATATCACGCAAAAGGTTTTTATTATTAAAATTTAAATGCAATGATTTTTTTAAATCATATCAAGACACGTACTTCTCTTTTATTCCTGTCAACAAGTTCAGCTGAAGTAGTATTATTTCAATGATTGGGAATCCAATTCTTACGGTTACACCACATTGACATTTTGGCAATCAATTCCCAAGTATTCTCTGAAAATGAATTACAAGTATTGGTCTTGCTCCTTCAGTCTTGCTCTTCAGAAAAGAGAATGTATGGATGTAAGTAATTAGCAAATGTATTTTGAAAACTGGTCGCAGAATGCATTTCCATGTCCATGAATCAAGATCATATCATAAAGACAACCCAAACCATATCTGGGACCAGAATCAGTCTGTGGACCAGATGGAGACTGTGGGTGAGCGCTCTTGACTTGAGCCAGAAAGCAAGCACCACCTACCGTTTAACACCCAAAGATTCCCCCAGCAATGCCCAGATAACCAGTGAGACCCCCTTACATTGTGGCAGCAAATGTGTCATGTGCAAGAACTGCTTACTTTTTACTCAGGGAAGGTTCAACTTTTAAAGACACACCCATGCAAAGTGTAAACTTCTCTGTGGTATAATCACTGTTCCCTGTGCCATTTTCTCTTACAGACCACGTGGTCCTTCTGCCCATATTCTGTAGTCTGACACCCATCATATTTTCGTTTCAGAGTAAGCAGCATTAAAGCAAAAGATCTGACTGTTAGACAGATCCGTGTCACTCAGTAGGCTTTTTCATAAATACCACTCAAAGCTGCGATTACAATTCTTCAGTCTTCCTAATGCTTCAATCGCAGCCTGCCAAGAAACGACATCATCCCTGTGAGCGTTTGCCAGTCTGTGACAGGACACTTTTTACCCTTCTCGTGCTATTTTATTCGAACTATTGTTTCAAGGGGCATGATAATAACTTAGATTCTCAGTTAATGCCTTTTTGATAAACATCCATCTTTCTACTGAATAATTGTTTTAATTTTACTCAATATTTCACGACAAAGCCAGTCCTTTTCCCCAAAGAGTGTTTATTCCAGTTCATCGTGGTTATTATCATGGTAACACAAAAATCCTACAAGTATGCATCTAAGACCTAAGAGGCAGGTCATCATGAAACGCACGGATTAGATTAAAACAACTTCCAATCTGCTAACCCCCCACTGACGTCAAGACCAGGATTCAACTGCTTGTGACTCGAGATACCAACCACAGCAAGAACAATGTGACTAGTATTACGAAATCGCATATAAAGATGAACAACACAAACGACGGACAGACACAAAAACTATCGAATGAAAACGACTTGTTTGGAGTGGACGTCACGTTTGATAAAATCACAAGAGCCCGAGGCTGTTCGAAAGAGAGACCAAACCAACTTCATTTCTTTTTGAGATGGACGGCCTACGGCTGACCAACATTAATACGTCCCCGTAAAACCGGCCCTAGACATCCAGCACACTTCAGGTACTAATGTGATGCATTCTTCGCATTCTTCAGACACGCAGACAAAGGATTGTAGATGCCTACTTCATGACATCATTTCCTGTGCTATATTCAAGTCATCCCTGCACTGGACAAGTAGAGGGATAGTATGAAAACAGCTGATGTAGACGGTGGTGAATAACGTTTGAAGGTGATGAAGCTGACAATGGGTCGTGTGGGCATCAAAGCTGTTATACTAAATGTAAGATATTTGAAGCGATGAACATTTCCAGACCAAAAAAACGATATAAAGGACCTTGAAGCTTATTCAAGGTCCTAGATGCGCACTGAGCATTTGACATAAATAAATAGCTTTTAATGTATGAATGTATTAAATGTAGCTACTCATCTATACCAACTCAACATCCTTTCCCAACTGATGACAAAATAAAATGTAGAAATGAATAGAAAAGACTGTTCTGTAGTCCCAGACGGACTCAACTGTTGAACTTGAACTGCTTCCAACTAAACTGAACAAAACAGCAGAAAAGAGCAAGTGGGATTGTAACTAACAGTTGACCTAAAAGTAAAAGTTTAACGCGTCTTTCTATTTCTTCTGGATCAAACTAAATCAATACGAACCAAAACGAGCGCAAATCTCTCCTCTAGTTCCCCCGGGTCGGGCATGGGCAGTTTGAGAGGCATGTGATGTCCTCTGGGGTCTGTTTGTTGGTTCATGCTGCCTGCGTTCCCCATCTCTCCTCCGGTACCGAATCGCGCTCTGTTGTGCGAGTTTGTCCCGTTTGTGTCCCTTATAACTTTCTGTCGGACTTTATCTGAGCGCGCAGCAGCATTATAACTTCACAAAGGCATCGAGAAGGCAAATAAAGTCTTCATATTGCACAATGTCGGTACCACTCCCAATGATCTCTAATATTCCTCATGATTCAGACTCGGTGCTCCGGACTGAAGCGCACTTCAGCTGGGAACTACAGGCGCGCCGCTAGACCCCGCCCCTTCGGAAGATTGACCAATCCTACTGAGGATAAGGCTCGGCTCTTGAATATGTATGAGGCGTTGTATTAGTTCGGCTTGCATCATTGTAGTCAGACGTCACATGGACGCATTTGCCATTTAATAATTTTTTATTTATTTATATTATTTGTGTAACTCCCTCTCATGTATTTGTTTTTGATCTGTTTTATGGTTATTCTTTATTTTTGTCTTGTCTGTTTCGAGCCACGGAAATGTTTTTTTTTTTTTCTTCTCTTGTTTCATTAATCTAAGTGTTTCATTGTTAAGTTTTTGTTGTAACATTGTTTTGTTATAGCAAAAGGTTCAATAAAGCATTATTAAAAAAAAAAAAAAAAAGCATTTGCCATTTAATACACTAAATTATATTATTTTGAAAACTTGACCGAGTCATTTAAATCTGCGGTTATTATTCTTGTAGTTTTATCTGTTATCAAAGATTCCTGAAAAACTACTTTTATGGAATTCTTGTGTGAAATCGAACATTTAATTAAATCACTTAAAATTATTAAAAACAAAAAAATTGAAAATCTTTTTGAGAAAATGTAAGGGGATCTTTCGCGTAATTTAACAAGTAGGATTTTTTATTTAATGGCATTATTATTATTTTTTAAATGTATTTTTTCTTTGTTTAATACGTTTATTTGTGTAAATGAATAATGTCATATTCAAGTTATCAATATGTTATGTTGCGTTTTGATGTTATAATAAATCAATAAAAATTGTAATGAATTATAATAAATATAAACGAATATAAAAATGCGTGTTTTTCTTTATTTACTTATTTTGCTTATTGCCATTTACACTAGGCGTGGCAACTCAACTCATTGCAACAATAAGGTCTCAAATCAAAAGAAATTAGCTTTTTGGCAGCCAGCAGGAATAGTTCTAGTTCTCACTGTAAAGAATAAGATATGCATTTACTTAAAACCGTAAAGAAAATTTGATGACACTTTAACAAGAAATGTTTGGCAGCAACATATTGTGCTACAGCTAAAATTGCAAAGAAATGTATTTAGCCAAAACACCCCTGTCACCAGAATCATGTTTAAAATGAACATAACATTTCAATATAGAGATAATAACTATAGGAATTACAGTTCAAGTTTTTGGTTAGATATTTTCATGTCATGTAATTTATTTAGAAAAATTCTACTTAAATCTAATGCTTATTTCCTAGCATAGAGTTGTGTTGATGTTATTTTGTAGCACCATCTAAAGGACGTTCATGGTGTGCACATCCCTACCAGTTATAAATGTACTGTATGTGCCTAGTAGGAATTCATGAATTAATGAATGATTTGTAAAGTAATTACACTGTTTATCATTTATTTAAATGTCAATCAAAAATACAAATGCGGGTCAGTGTCATCAAGGCAATTTTATGACACTGTAAGTTATCTTTACTGCCATACTTTCTTCTAGCTTATTGAAGTTTGTATTTTCCCATCACAGTGCGCATGCATAGTATGCATATGAATTATTATGAAACAGAATAAACAGTTTGTTGAATAGAGACCGGCATTCAATTCTGTAAACTTTTACACTTTAAAAAGGAGTTAAATATTTATTGCGAAGAACTTGGAAATTGCCTTATGGCAATACAAAGGTTTTACTTGACTAATGTTTTTGCGTCGTTCAGAGCAGAATGGTCTTGATGTACGGTAAATAAACAGGGAAAAATCAGACTGGATGCAAAAAATATTTGCTACTGTAGTTGCCACAATTCGGTACAACATAGCCCACAGAAAATCCATGGATATGTCTACAAGCCTGGAAAATCAATTACTATTCGATTTCTCAATGCTGGTCTGCAGAAAAGTAAAATTAGCCCCAATGGTATTTCTTTATAAAAATAAAACATATTTGTGTTATTAATGACGGATCCAGTGTTTGAACACTGTAGTGTACACTGTGTGTAATAGTTCAACATAAAAAATAATAATAACATGATAAGAAAGACTTTCGACCGAGGACAAGACAAAATTGAGAACTGGATTGTGATAAAAACATTTATTCTTTAAACGTGAATAACAACATTTGTAGTGTTCTCATTAAAATGCAGTCTGCACTTCTTCAAACGGGTACATAGGCCTACTGTATGTAAAAACAAAAATATAGAGATGCATCCTATGGACATTATTAATAAAATAAATTGAACATGTATACAAATATCTGAGAAGTGCAGTTGTCATGGGTGAAAATGAGGAAAAGGTCTTCGTATGAAAACACACACAACCTTACATGAGTGCTTAAACATTATCTCGCACGATCACACAAACACACATGTGAGTTTAGTTAAGTTTTGTTCTGTCTGGTTGAAAAACTGTTATAAAATAGAAGTAACCGACTGTGATAATCAAATATCTGACCTTGACTGAATTACCACAAGACGAAAAACGTACGAATTCGAAGTGCAATAAAAGAAACGCAGCGCAAGGTGATGGAGGTCTTCTTCATCCTCATCATCATTGTCATTATGCAAAAGACAGTGAGACTAACCCAAGAAAGAGAGACACATGAAAAGAAAGGTTGTTTTTTTAATCAAAGTACCACTTATTCTTCTTCCTCTTCCTCCTCTTCTCCAAGCATCACTTCTACGATGAGTTCAGCAGTGCAGGTTGCTTCTCCGACGCTGTTCATGGCCTTGCAGGTGTATTTCGCATCATCCTCACCACTGACCTCAGAAATGACCAGACTGCAGTTTCCATCTTCATCATAATCGATTTGAAAATGACGCGTCTCTTTGATTGGCTGGTCGTCCTTAAACCACACCACCTCTGGGTCAGGGTAACCTGGTGGTAAATAATCAAATGTTTATTCATTTTGTAGGTTTTTATAAGTGAGTACAAACAACATTAGGGCTTTTAGTGGATGTATGTACACATCAATATTTACACTTTCAGTCCATTTTATGTAGTCTAGTTTATGATAAAACCAATAAAGTAAAAACAATTTTTTTATCTCAACAAGCCATTTTTTAACTGTGTGTTCACATAGAGCGCGAATGAGGCGTCAAAAACGCGCTATTGAACATTTTGTGTTTACTCGCTTCATTCGCGTCATTCGCTTCATTCGCGTCATTCGCGCTATTCGCGTCATTCGCGAGTGAAATTCGCTTCACGAAAATGTTTTTACAATTTACCGGATTCTCCGACCTCCTCACTCACTTTCTTCCAAGCAAGATCCTTTTTATTCCTATTTTTATGAACACGTATCATATAGCTCCGGGTGTCCACACACTGAGATGAGCTTGTCCTCCATTTTTTATTTCTGCCTCTGCTCGCTACGTCGTCTACGTCACTACTCAAGCAGGCGCCTGATTGGTTAACGCGGCGCGAATTTTCGCCAAAGTTCAGATTTTTCAACTCGCGCGATTCGCGCCATTCGCGCAATTCGCGTCATTCGCGTCATTCCCGCTATTCGCGTCATTCGCGCTATTCGCGTCATTCGCGCCGCCTCATTCACGCTATTCGCGCCGCAAGCGCGTCTATCGCGTCTTTGCATTGACTTAACATGTAAATCACTCGCGCTTGACGCCTCATTCGCGCTCGGTGTGAACACACAGTAAGACTCCAAATATGAATTAATATTTTACTCCAAACAACTTTGGTGTCTTAATGTATTCAATACATATGATGTTATTTGACTGTACAATAACTGCTAATAACGCTGACATTTTTATATTACCCTCAATTTTGCAGTCGAATCGTGCAGCACTTTCCTCCACCACCTCAACATCTTTAATAACAGCGCTGAACGTGGGTTTCATGGGAACCTTCTCCTCCGCTTCAAAGGAAAACGGTCTGTCCTCCACTACAACAGACAAACGGCAAGATTTTACACCGAACATTTGCACTCATATTCACTGAAAACATAGCTAGGTCTCTTGTTTTTCTGTTGTACCGCCAACAGTCATGTTACGGTAAATGATCTACCCTTTGACTAAGACAGAAATCTTTACCTATACACTTTCAAAAAAGCCGCATTACGGTTGTTCGGAAATTCTGTTCTTTCAGGGAAGAGAAAAGTAATGCGAGGATGACAGGATGTTATTTTTGACCAACTTTAATCTTAAATGATTATTTTGTAATTCAGTAATAAAGTATAAAGTAGGCCTACAGATTTGATATCCAACCACAATGCGAAAGCGTGACTGTAAATAAAACATAATTCACAGACTATTTAAGTGGAACAAACGCTACCTTCAGTTGGGGAGCCCTTTTTGGCATGAACGCCTGCCATCAGTGCCATGTTAGAAAGTCGACCGATGGCTCGTACCGCATGCCCTGTTTTCTGAAGAAAGATGACAAAACCTTTCAGTAAATCACATAAGCACAAACACATCTCAAAGAGAAGCAAATGGCAAGAACATCTTGTTACGCCACACTTGTTTTCTGTGGAGACAAACGCATAAACAAGATAACTCGACATTGACTCCAAGCATCAGTATTCAACCGTACACATTCACACCCAAGCCTTATATACCGTACCTTCCACCTAAAGAGAAATGATTTACAAACTGTAGACATTTAGTATTAAAATGCTTAAGCGGCCTGAAGTATGTGCGCATATGCCAACAACAGGCATTCTGACCTGCCATTTTCTCCTCAGGATGTACTTCTTCATTCTCTCCTTAGAAAGCTTCTTGGCATCCATGTTGTTTGTGTCCTGTTTGAGCCACGGGTGCTGAACACACTGATCACAGGTCAGACGGGCCCTGGAGATAACCAAACATGCAGAAACAATGGAACGTTTAGTTTTGGAAGCACATGAACAAAAATGGTTGTGCCAATAGTAATCAATGCATCAATAAACATGGCTACTACACGTTAACCCCAAACAAAACATAAAAATTTATTCGTTTTCATAAGGGAGATACCATAAAAAAGAACTGACATTTTGTCAACAAGCAGTGGGCTTTTGCAATGAACCTCAAGACTCACTTCATGTCTTTCTTGAGCAAGTTGCTAATGAAGCTTTTGGCCTCATCTGAGATCTCATCAAACGCTTCATCCTCAAAATCCCACGTCGCCAAGGTTACGTTAGACAGCGTCTCGTTATCATTGTCTCCCATGAACGGAGACAAACCACTAACTCTAATGAGAGCGAGAGACCATGACAGAAACTCGTATGCATCAGACCAACATTCTCAAAAAGAGAAAATATTTCGTCAAGCAAGTAAAGGTTATTTCACAAAAGCTGAATACTCACAGTATATAGCAGATAACTCCGATACTCCACATGTCCGTAGCGTAACTGATGGGCTCATAGTTAATCACCTCCGGAGCCACGAACTCCGGCGTTCCAAATAAGACTTTGAGAGATCCGGCTGTCTCTATACTCATACGTGTGACGAAAAAACATTCATGCACTTATTTTAATATCAAATGTGATATTCGTGCATGTAGAAAATGATGCAATGGATATCATGCCTATTCATTTTTCACTTATACATAGTACTGTAATAACATCTAATAAGACCCTACATTTAAACACAGTCGTAGGGCTTTATACCGACCCAGTCTACGTGCCAGTCCGAAGTCAATGAGTTTGATTTTGCTGCCAGTTTTATTGACACACATAATGTTCTCGGGTTTAAGGTCCAGGTGGACGATGCCTTTCTTATGGATAAAATTCACACCATCCACTATCTGTAGCATGTATTTGATCACTTCTCTCTCGGTCAGCTCAAAATCCTCATCTATGATCCGGTCAAAGAGTTCCCCTCCGGAGATCCTGAAAAAGACATCACCAAGGTTCAGCCAACACATCCAATTCAAGCTCATTTCTGCTTAAACACTCTGGGACTGATCTCCTGTGTGATGATAGGCCAATAAAATCTTTCGTTTTGTCTAGTATAAAGTACAAGGATGTTGGCTTTAAAGGGAAAGATCACTCAAAATGAATATTTAAATGACACATCCAATCCCGCATGACTTTTTCTCTTCTGTAGAACTCGGATGAAAAGAAAATTGGCCCGCATTGACTTTATTATTCTATGGACCCAAAACCACTGAGCTATTTCAGAACATCTTCTTTTACAGATGACTCTGCCATTGGCGCCGTCGAGGATTATCAGGGATTGTAACTACAATGTTCCCTACGCAAGCGTACAGCCATTTGATTCCTACTGAGAAAGCGAAAGTGGCTTTCATTATTACTTTGCAATAATCAATTCATTAATAAATGTTTCTAAAAGTTACGTTTCATGTACCCAGAGTGTTGAGGCCAAGATCAAAGACACAGCGGACCCTGGAGGGAGACCCCCTTAGGGATAGTTCACAAATTTGTATTTTTGGTCAAACCGTCGCTTTAAGTAATGAGACAAATAAATGAAACATTAACAATTTATACTTACAGTTCTAATACCATAACGATGTCTGTTTTCCCCTCGAAAGCATCAACACACTGCACAAGCTTTGAGTGATGAAGATCATTCATTATTGCGATTTCTTGACGGACGTTATCTTTCTCTTTGGCAGAATACGCTTTTATGAACTTCCCAGCCCAGACTTTTTTTGTGGCCTTCTCTATCAGTTTAAAAACAGTACCAAATTTCCCTCTGAAACAAAAAATACAAAGAGACAGTTTCTCAAAAAAGAACCAAAGAAAAGTCGTCAGACATTTACATTTACAATAAATGATCAATGTTTGAAAATGCCACCCGTCACAATAAGACTGGTCATGATTATGTTTCTCGAATGATGTTTTCATGTCTTAAAGGAAGGAAGATGAACCGCTTTTTGCCAAAATTATTTGAAATATGTGATTTAAGGGCAGGACGGGCGACAGAAACAAGTCTCCTCACATACTTACAGCAATTGCCAAATGGTCTAAATAAATTGGACGGCGCAGGACCATAAAATATTCGTCTTATCATAGTATTTAGTCTAAAGGTGGGATGATATGCTCAGTGCTAGCTTGCTTTATTCTTAGCCTCTCTGAAATCCCCTTTTTGTTTTATTTTCTTGTTGTTTGGACGGAGCGTTAGAACATTTGAGATATTACTGATTATAAAAAGAAAATTGTTCACATCCCCACAAAGAATCAAATCATTTTTGGTTGAGATAATCATGTAGGTCGATTCCGTACTCACGTGCCCATTCGGTCTTCCACATCATACAGGTCCTTGACCTTCACGTCCGTTCTGATCGTCACATTTCTGTATTCTCGTACCTTCTCTGATTCTGGTCGAATGGGAGAATACACAGTGACAGGATTTTCACTACTGACATGTTGCTCTTTATGTAATGCGGGATACACATTGAACATAGAGATGGAAAAAAGAGACCTACCATCATCTGAGGGCTCAGCCTCATCTTCCTTATTTTCTGTGAAATTACCACACAACATATTTTGTTGAAATAAACGTAACGCTTTAGAATAAGTTAACATAAAGCTTTACTACTAATACAGTATACAAGATGATTTTTAGACATGAATAACATGGGCCTTAGTGGCATATTATGTTGCTAAGTGAAGTGCAAAAGAAAATCAAACTATTGTTTCAGGATTTTTATGGGGTATTAAGCTAAGACTATGGTTTTATAAAAGACAACAAAATCTATTAAAAATAATAAAAGTATTAGGGATGCGCGATAAACTTATCGGATATATCCGTATCGCCTACTAAATAGGCTTTTTAAATGTTATGGTATAGGCCGATTATAACATTTAGGCCGATATATTATAGCCGATAAATTGTGAATCTCTTCCTCTGGTTGAACCACTTCTGCTGCACAGTTATAATCCATTACAGTACAATGCAAAACATTATTGATGTACAGTAGATATTTATGAATTTGTAAATTATAGGAACAAAAGCATATTGTTCGAAGCCGACTGCTGTCTGAATGCTTTCAGTCTTGAGACCTGTTGGACTTGTGGCTATTGAGAACACCTAACTGGGTTGCTCTGGTTGTTTATTTATAAAATAAACATTAAATCTTTAAATAGTGTAAAGTAGGCTTGGTACATGATATATTAATGTGTTATATTAATATTTAGATACTGTATATCGGCCAATATATCTGTTATCGGCTTCCAAAATTGAAGAATTACCGGTTATCGTCCAAAAATGACACATGGGTGCATCCCTAATAAAAAATACGTTTTTTTCTATTTTGCTATTTTAATACATCATTTTGGTTTATGTGATAAAGGCCTCAAGACTAAATCCCTGTTCAACATAACTTTTTCAAATATACTGCCACACAATACTCTTGACGGCCACTAGAAGGCGCTCACCATCTTCAGCCTCCTGGCCAACCTGCACAGGCTCAGTTTCAGCACTGGGTTCTCCTACTCCATAAATATTTACTGCTCTCACTCGAAACTTGTAATGTCTGTCCGGTAGCAGGTTCTGCACATTGTATGAAGTGCTATTACAGGATGCCAGATCTGTCCACTGCTTATTCACAGTGTTCCATATCTCCAGATTGTAGGACTGGACTGCGCTGCCACCGTCGTACGTCGGCCCATACCAAGACAGAGTAAGGCTGGACCTACGGATGTCGGAGGCTGCTGGGACACGGGCGGGTGGGTCAGGCTTATCTGCAAAGAAAGGGGTCACAGGACAAGCTCATAAACGAAAGAACACACTATTAAATGAAGGAATCTGAACCCAGTGCATTGTCTGGGATGTCAAAATAGCCTCTATAGGCTTATAGTGGCTCGCAGGGGAAACAACACATTGATGTTTTTATATGCAAACATTA